>NC_137020.1:2687308-2709808 GCF_032717465.1 Coenobita brevimanus
GAAAGGTATGGTAAAGGTCATTGGGCAGATTAACTGAAAGAGATTGAAACCGGTATTGATATGATCTAACCCAAACGTGGTGGAAATGTTAGAGGACAAGCAAGAAACAAGGGACTCAGTTTTGAGAATAATCTATCAGAGGTGACGATGATAAAGCAAGGTCCAAGTCTGACCCTTGTGTCTGCGTGAAGATAATATCTCAAATAATTTGTATTCTATTTTAGCCAAAGCTGGTTGAAGGGTTCAGGGTTGGTCAATGCGTTGCCCTATTGCTTTTGAAAACAACAGGTTAAAGGTCAAGGTCACATAGCAAGGTACACTAAATCAATGTTTATCCACTTTAAGACAATCTTTGTGGAAGCGTTCAGGATATTGCAATGACAGATTAGATTTTGAGAACAATCAGCCAAAAGTAATTGAAAAAGGGGAAATGTTAAATCCTGAGGTCACATGGAACGCTTAAGGGTCAAAGTCACAGGAAAATTTCGACTCAAACAGCACTGATCAGATTGGGACCAGATTTAGTGGAAGGGTTAAGGGTCAGGCAGAACTGAAGAAATTCAGTTTCTAGAACGGTCATTCGAATGTCAATATCACAGAGTGTAGCCACATGTTCAGTAAGTAGACTAACTGATGGACATAGGTATAATACTCTCTGCTGGTCCTTCTTGCTTATTTTTATGTTGATGACACTAAGCTAGTGTTAATGCATCCCAGTACAAAAGGTATGTGGATATTTGTTTCTAATATATCTTTTATTTCCACGAAGGAAAGCAGACAGGATATCTGACCTCGTCTTGGATTTAAACCACAAATAAGGTACATGGTACTGACTGATTACCACGGTTACCTATACAACAGCCACAGTAATATTTAGGTGTTTATGCATATATCTGGATCCCAGTAGGCAGCGGTAGGTCATTGGATCATTACCCAAAAGCCACCAGATGCATACTATGGTCATCTACCATTAGAGTGTCTTGACTTTATCTGCCATGTCATGAATTTCTACATTTTACGAGGGGAAGTATGAGACCCGTTGTTACCGCTGTGTTTTAAAGATTTTTTTTTTAAATCTATTTTTTATGCTGTTTTCCTTACCACTACTCAAGATTTATGCCAAGATTATCCTAGGCAATGTGTACACTGTCCAGTAAAAAGAGGAATGCGAGAATCTTTAATCTTGTTTTAGCCACTTCAGAAAAAAAAAAGTAAAGAATGTTATGGTATAAGTACTACTGATCACTGTACAGTCACAGGTTACCATAAAATCAATGAAGCCAGTGTTAAAACTAGTTATAATAAAGAGGCCACCTATATGGTAGTTCACAAAAAATATCAGAAATTATAGATGCAAATGACTGGAATCCCACCGAGCAAACATTAGATATCAATGATGCATGGAATTCTTCACATAGCTTTACAATAAACAAGTCCATTTATATGTAAGAGCATTCAACAGATTGTATGCTAAAAATGCTAAAGCCAAATGGTGGAACGCCTATATTAAAGATTCCCTGTGAAAAAAAATCTACAAAAACCATAATGCTACAGAGAATCAAAGTGGCATAAATAAACACAATGTTCTCACCAGAAAGCAAAATTAATAATAAACCAAAGTTAGAAAAACTTCGAAGTACAAGTAGCCATTGTAAATGAATGAAACCCTAAACTATTTCTAATATACATTAAAAAGAAGAAGCAGTATCACCAATATACCAATATGTCATTGACTGAAGACGATCAAACTGAGGTAGATAAAATTCGCAATGGATTTTTGGCATATCTATTTAAAACAGAACAAACACATACAAATCGCGCAGTTTTTCCTGTTCTTTTCGAAGCGAGTACCATAATAATTCAGTGGGAGGCATGTATGGCTTGTAATCAATTAACTTAAAGTGAGTAAATCACCTGGGCCAGATAAAATATCTCCATGCATATTGTACCGCTCACAGTGGCATGGACCAGGCTTTCTGGAGCTCCTGATAGAACAGCTGTTTGACCTGCTGACACGACATCCCTGCAGGCCATTTAGATCATGGGTGGTACAAGCCATCCTTTGGCAATGGGTGCCCACAGAAAAGCCCCTGACGGTGCAGGAACTGATGGATTATGTCATTTTCTCTACACAGGAACGTACAGAAACGGTAAATTCAGTCATGGCCAACCTCCAGGTGACTGCAGGTAACTGCAGTCAAGTATTGTCAGCTTGGGTTCATGGGAAGCTTGGAAAACAATGGTTCCTTGAACAAACAAGCATGGACCAGCTGCCACCTGACACACTATCAAGAAACTCTTGTATAAAATGGACTGGGTCACACTATTTTTAGAAGGAGCTGAGAGTAAATAACAAATCCCTTGTGGTCAATTCTTGCTGTCCAGCAGCAGCATGTCCTAAACTTGTCCCAAATTGCCGGTACACTAATGGTCCAGTCAAGTTGCTCTAGGCTGGCTACTGCTGCCATCTAGCAGCCAAGAGGAAAATTCCATGTGGCTGCACTGTAAGAGAAATCCAACACACAAGAACAAGTATCTGTAGGCATGTAGCGGACACCAGCAAATAGGTTAACAGAAAGGAGAACAACCTCAAGAGGGAGTTAGTAGACCAAGGTGTGTCAAGAAATCCTGGTGGACAGTGGTAAACGAAAGGCAGGCTACCAACAAACTAGATGCCATACCTACCCTCATTTAATAAGATGAAATAATGACCACAAGCAGCAGATAAAAAGCTGAGCTGCACCTAACCTGTTTTCCACTACAATGTCCACTGAAGATACTCGGAACCGCCACGACACTTGGGGGAATTGTATTTCCAGAAAACCACTTGTCATGATGGGTCAGCCCGTGGCTTCCACAGCACTGTGTCAATAAGTTGTTTGGACATCTACCACTGGAGTTCATGCCTGCTTCAAGGAAAACACCAGACCCTTGGGTGGAAGGAGAATCGAATGATGCCCATCCATAAGAGAGACTTCACACCTCACAACAATGAAAAAAGGACTCTCCTGCTATTTTGAGGGCAGTCTTTGGGAGAACAGTGGCAAAGTTGTCTGTAGGTACTTTTACAACAAACACAGCCTCTCAGTCTAGTAGTTTAGCTCCTGGTTCAGATGACCAGACCTATTTTTCCTCTTCAAGGAGTGGCAGGATGCCCATTATCATGGCATGGATTGTGATATCACAGTCCACACCTAGATATAGCAGAAACATTTGTCTGTGTTTGATGTGAGTTTACCAGACTTTCTGTAAATGGCATCCAATGAGACTTTCTGATGTTCCTGGTAAGTACCTCTAGGTAAGGACTCTCAGGATGTTGTCAGTGTGCAGGCTCTCACTGCCCTTCTTATCAAGGCTTCATGTTTACAGAGATCTGTGCAAGTCCTGTACTTTTAAGCCGCATTGTGCATGACCTCCTCCAGGAGCCTCCACCTATGGCAATGACTGCAATTGCCCGATCCTATGGCCTTCAGTACGTCAGCATGTAGTTACTTGGACAAACCAAAAACTATCCCTGAATGAGAAGTAAGTAGATCAGCAGGTGAACCTTGTGCTGGAGAAAACCAAACAATGGTAAGCTCTTGGCCTTCTGGTGCTTCAAAACAGATGTAGATGCACTTTGTAGATGGCATTGTAGCACTTCAGAGGAATGTAGAAATACCTTAAGTGGACGTGGCAATTGATTATACTTCAACCAGTATCTGCAGGACATTGTTGATTGGGTTTCCGCAAGCATTTTACATTTCACATGATTGCATGTTTCCTAGCCAACTGACGAATAAGGTCTATATAAGGCCTTGATCGGGGTATACTCTCGTAACAGGAATGTCCTATGCGGACTCAAAACTGCAAAGGTTGGATAAAGTGGAGCCACAATCCCTGCAGCTGGATGAGGGCAACAACCTCCCATTGCCAAATCAAGATGTGACACCGCCTGGTACTCAGTAGCGCCACCAGGTCATTTCGATATTCGCAATGTTCCAAAGGGTGCCACATCTGGTCAGATTAGGGGTCCTTCTGCCAAATATCTTGACGGGCAAGCAAACAGTGCTTTCCAGTAATCAGATCCTGTAGATGCCAAGTTCTCATGACATCAAACACAAGAAAACCTACTGTACGTGGCTAGGGTCTCTGTAAGTTTAACCAGGTTTTGGAAGCTTTGTGTGTGTGGGAGTCCTAAGTACTGCATGAGAAGCAGGAATCCGACAGCTGGTGTGTTAAATTTTTAGTTTGTGGGTATACAGGTCTGATAGAAAGGTATCCAACTTTTACCTGAGTTCTGATATTTATCCCCTTCAAAGTATGCTTCTTGCGACTCAGCACACCTAGCCCAGCGGTCCTTTCATTGCTGGCAACACTTTGTAAACTCAGGTTCTTGGGATCATCAACAAGATCTTTGTCACATTTTTAATCTCCGTCGTGCCTTCAGATCTCAAACCCTTCAGTGGCATGTTCAGTTTAGGAAAGCCAAAAGTCGCAGGGAGCCATTTCAGGAGAATAGGGAGCCTACCAGACCTGTGTGATCTTGTGTTTGGCCAAAAAATCCTGGATGAAATTTGTTGAGTAGGCTGGAGCATTATCATGATGGAGGTGCCAGTCCTCTGCCTTCCACAGCTAGCATCTCTTGTGACGTACGACATTCTATAGGCAATGGAGAACTCCCAGTTATCACTCTTTATTTACTGTTTGGCCTTCTGCAGCGTACTTTTAATGAACAACACCCTGGTAGTCAGAAAGAACTGTCAACTTGAGCTTCACCTTGCTGAGCCAGCGGTGCCTTCTTTGGTCTTAGTGATTCCAACGACCTCCACTGTGATGACTAAGGTTTAGTTTCTGCATTGCATCCATTCACCCAAGAGTCATTGGCAGTTATTGTCCTCATCATGAAGTTCGAATTCTGATTGGCAAAGTTCATTATGTCCCTTGTAACATGAAGGTGTAAGTCTTGGTGCTCAGGTGTCAGGAGCTTTGGAAAAAATTTTACTGCAACCTGGCACATATTCAAATCTTCAGTTAAAATTACTTGTGCTGAACCATATATCCGGTTCATTGTCAATATCTTTCATTGTTATTATCGTACTTGTAGTTAATTATACTGTATCGTAGTCGTAACGGAGCTGTTATAACAGTGAGTTGATTTGTAGGTGATAATGTTAATTGTACTTGTCGTCGAGAAGATAAAGATGAGTCTGGGGTTTGATTGTAGTTTTTTTTCTTCAAAGGGAATATCTCAAGAGTAATATAGTCTCTCAGAGCATAATGAAATGAGAGTTACTTGCTAACCCGCGTGCCTGCCTTTTCTTTCTCCTAGACCCCGTTCTCGTTTCTCTCTCTTAACTCCTTCTGCCTGCTAACTCCTTCTCTCTCATGTATGAGTGATTGTGTCACGTGTAAGGCATGGTTGAGTGGAATTTTCTCGATCTTGGGGACATTCCGATCAGGCGTCACACCTGCTATCTATGGCATTCCTGAGAGAGAATGTGCGAAAGCCATTTCCTTCAGTCCTAGCCATGACCTTCACCTAACCTCACATATGTACGTTACTAGCTATTATGTATTGTATTACGATATTTTAGAGTCCTGACATTATACGGTGGTTCTCCATCACTCGGGTTCACAATTTCTCGAACACTGCTGGATTTCTGCTCAAGAAGGGCCTGTTGGAGCACTTGTTGCTCTCCACCGATGCTCAGCCACTTCTAAAGCTACTGTATCACTCCATGATTTGCATAACATCCATAGCTTCAACGCCAAAAGCCTGATAGACCTACATCATCCTGGAAATTCCATATATTGCGTCACCAGGGTTTTGCAAAATTTGATGCAGTGACGTTGCTCGATTCGTTTGGTCATCACGGTACAAAGACAATATGAGACGAGCTAGAACATAACTGTTCTCAAACCCACACTGGTCGGCAATGGCTTGGCTGGGCGGCAGAGCTGAACATATTCCAACATGCGCACAACGATTCGAGGTCACGCTCCACCGAGTTTCATCCTCTTGCCCTTACTGGTATACGAAAAAATAAAAATATTGTTGGATACACTCAGAACGGATCTCGAATTTTTTAAAATGGGCCATGAGAAAAGAGAGAATTACTAAATCTTCTGCACTGCATTATGCATTTTGCATTGTTGTTAGAGAGAGAGAGAGAGAGAGAGAGAGAGAGAGAGAGAGAGCATCACCACCAGACCTCTCTTCTCACTCCCATCCCACCCTGCCTCACCACTTCTCCAGTTGCAATCTTCATATCTTGGGCCGAACGCCTCGGAAATATCTTCTGGTATTGGCTTAAGCAATGGTGAGTTAGGGAAGGTTGGCGTGAGAGGAGCAGGAAAGGCTAGGGGTTAAAGGAGAAACGCACATATGAAGGAGGAGGAGGAAGAGGGAATGGAGGCAAGGAAGGAGAAATGAAGGTAGGAAAGGATCCAAGTGGGATGAGAAGATATTCAAGGGGGAAAGAACTAGTTAAGAAGGAGGGAATGGAGAGAGACAGAGGAAAATGTAGAGAATGAGAGAGCGAAATCGTGAGAGAATGGACGTAAGAAAGAAGAAATAAATGTACGAAAGAGGGAAATATACAGAAGAAAATAAGGGGGAAGGTAGGCAGCAAGGAAGAAAGAAGTGTAGAATTAGGGTGGTGTTGAAAGGAGAAGAGTGGCGAAGACGGAAATAGAAAAGAAAAAACGGAAGGAAGGAGTGAAAGAAACATACGAGGCATGAATTACAGAATTAAAATATTAAGAGAAAAATTAGAATGGCAAGGGTGGAAAAAAAATGAGAATGGATGCCTTTAGGGGATCAGACATGGCACAAGAAAATGAGAGGATAAAGGTAAAAAAGACAGGTTGATTAGAATGAGTACGGATGTATGTTAACGGAAATTGAGGAGATGAAGGAAGCAAAGAAAGAAAGAAACGAAATGTGATGGAAAATATAAAGATAGAGATACATGGAGATGGTGTAAAAGAACGCAGGAAGGAATGGATGCCTATTTGAGAAGAGGTAATACACAAAGGATGAAGAAAATGCAGGCAAGATAAAAAGAAGGAATTTACATGGGAATTAAACGATCACCATCATTCGGAGAGATGATTTCTGAAAAATTATTTGCACCTGTAATAAGTCGAGAGTGAAGCTAAGCCTCCTACTATCTATGTTTTCAGTAGCTATATTGTCCTCCCTTTCTTACATCCTGTAATTTTAATCAACAACTCTGTAACAAATGAAAGCATTTCGTTTAGATTCGTGGGTGTCACTCTTGATGGAAAGCCCATTTCTGGAACACATTTACTTTCAGTTACTTCTATATTTTATGTGATTAACCTCTTACGAAAATATAGAACAAATTATGTTGCTTGAGAATGTTATTAATCGCTTTTTTTCGCTTCTCCAAGTGCTGCTCTCCTGTCTGTTTCTATGTTGCAGTGTCTAACAAAATACTTAAACTTCACGGAGGGAATACTGTTTTCTTCCCTGAAAAATGAGCTAGATTCTATCAAACTTTCTATTTTCAAACGCTTCAAGTACTTGAGAGGTGGCCACTAACACAGTCCTTAAACATCGCCTTGTCTTCTGGCATTCGAGGGCCCTTCCTCCAACTTACACACTCCTCCCTCATGTACAAGTATCTCTCTGCTCCATTCCTCCATCTCATTCGTTGTCTGCCCCTCCACCTCACTCACAAACACTTTTGTAGCCAGTCTCTCTTCTTTGATCCTCTCCACATGGCCAAACGATCTCCGAGTATTTCTTTCAGCACATTCAATCATATCTACACCGTTTTCGTTTGTCTGTCTGTTTCTCTAAGTCAATGTATATAATCTTCTTTAAAATATAATTTCCACCGATCTCACTCTTCACTTGTGTCCTTGCAACATGCTTCAACCTTCACTTCTGATTGTTAAGTGGGGATCACAATGTCATGCAGCGACATTTCTACATCCATGCACACTTTCCTAATCCGTTAACTTCTTTCAGTGAACCAGCAAGCTTTTTACCGTGCTCTGCCCTTTCATGCAATTATATCCACTAAAGCTCGATCCTTACCCATCACGGTATCTAACCGTAGGTACTTCAACTATTTCCTCGTCGTTCAACGTCTCTCTCCATTCTTGGACTTAATTTCCTTCAAAGATCATATCTTAAATTTTATCTCCATTCACTTTTAGATTCCATCTCTTACATATACTTCCACACTCATCCACTAAGCCGTGTAGCTCACATTCATATTCAATCAACAGAACAGTACAGTCAGCAAACAACACTGCAGGAAGTTATCTAAACCTACCCTGTCTCATTAGAGATATTCCAGCATCAACTGCCCACTTAGTACGGTATCTAATTTATAACTTCATTCATATTCATACTGAACAATCACGGAGACAGGACACACCCTTGCTTCAATCCAGCGCCTAGATAAGAGAACTCACGTAGGTCAGTATCCAAACTCCCTCATGCATACTGTTCGCAGTTTTCAACAACTTTCTCTCTATTCCATACGTTTTTATGACGTTCCTCATTCGCGGTCTACTTTAGTTACTATGTCATTTGCTTTCTCCACATCTATGAAGGCGGTATACAGCTTCTTTCCCTTTTGCAGTTGCTTTTCCCCTTGTTCTTTTCCAACTACTTCCTCTGTTATTTCCCTTACTCTATCGATAAGAACACTCCATATATTTTTCTGTTACGCTAAGATAACAAATACCCCTATGATTTCCACACACACACACCTTTACCCTTTTACATTGCATAGGGGAAGAATTATATTTAACCTCCAATATTAGCGGATCCTACCTTCCTCCCAGGCGAAGCTACACATCTTCCATACCCGTTCCATCACCAACTCGCCCGGTATTTCAATATTTCACCTTATACCCCATCATTTGCTGAAGCTTTCCCCATTTTGACTTTCTTCATAACTTGTAGTATTTCCATCCTACTGGTTTCTTCCTCCCTAGCCAATATTAGCGGATCCTACCTTCCTCCCAGGCGAAGCTACATGCACATCTTCCATACCCGTTCCATCACCAACTCGCCCGGTATTTCAATATTTCACCTTATACCTCATCATTTGCTGAGGCTTTCCCCATTTTGACTTTCTTCATAACTTGTAATATTTCCATTCTACTGGTTTCTTCCTCCCTAGCCATCCCTCTTCTAGTCATTCTTCTACCACAATACTTGCGTTACTTTCGTTCTGTATATTAAAACATACCTTAAAGCGCCCTCCCCGTCCTCTCACTTTTTCTCACTTCTCCACCAACAATCTGCCATTTTTATCTTTCACTCCTCTAGTTCTTTCCCTATCACCTTGATGTACCTTCTTAACCTTCCTTCGAAACATTTTCCATACTCCCTCCACTTGACTCATAGATTTCATCCGAGATACTCATCCACTCTTTTCTTACACCTTATAAGTCTCTTCATCTATCGCCTCTTCACATCATAAAACATTCTTTTCCATCTCTTCACCAACTCATTTCTTTTACTTCTCATTCAGTCACTATATACTTTCTTCTCTGCTTCAGCGTGTTTCAACTTTTCATTCCACGAAGCGGTTCCTTGCAACCCCCAAATTTTCTTCTTAACCCCACAAGAATCCCCTTTAGCTTGATAAAATGGTAGCATACCTTACATTTCATAGATCTTGAAAATATTTTGACTTACCATGTAGATGGTGAGGAATTGGAAAATGTGAGTACGTTTAAGTACTTGGGTAGTATGATGAGTAAGGATGGAGGTTTGGAGGGTGAAGTGCGTGAAAGGGTACAGCAGGGAAGAAAGGTTGCTGGTTCTTTGAAAGCAGTGATAAGAAACAGGGAAGTGAGCATGGAAGTGAAAAAGTTACTACATGACAGTATTGTGATACCAACTCTAACGTACGGAAGTGAAGCTTGGACGTTGTTGGAAGGACACAAGTCAAGAGTGAGAGCAGTGGAAATGGGTTATTTAAGAGGAGCCTGTGGAGTCACATGGAGAGACAGGCTGACGAATGAGGATATAAAGGAGCGTTGTGGTGTGGATGTGGATGTGATAGGAAGCGTTATGAGGAACACACTGAGGTGGTTTGGCCATGTGGAGAGGATGGAGGGTGAAAGACTGACGAAGAGAGTGTATGTGAGTGAGGTGGAGGGGGGAAGAGGGAGGGGGAGGCCGAGGATGAGATGGAGGGATGGGGTGGAGAGGTATATGAGAAAGGGGGGTGTGAGTTGGGAGCAGGGCAGTGAGATGGTGGAGGACAGGGCGACGTGGAGGCGATTTGTTTGTGGCCACCCCAAACAGGATTGAGGCGTCTGGCAATAGATAGATAGACCATGTAGAGGTGTTTATCTTGTGATTTCCGCACGATTAGTCACTGTTTAGCTAAAGGTAGCAGTAAGAGCAACATACAAATGTTACTTCTGTTAATTTTTTGCACTAAGTAATACTTTCGAAAATGATTAAAGTACATAAATGATTTTAAATTAGTAACTTTTCTCGTTTCGTATTTGTCTTGACATATATCGATGATACAATATAACACTGTAGTGCATTTAGCAGAAATACATGAGTTATCTCGTCGAACGTCTATGAGTAACTTAGTAACTTGTCGGTGTGCCGATAACTAGAAGAGAGCTTCAGGTAGGCTTTATGCGCCCAAACTCGTCAAACTGGTTCTAACTTCAGGAGCAAAATCTGTCGCAGTCCAGGAATGGCAGCAGGGCAAAAGCGTTGGAACTCCCAGTCAGAATCAGATTACTCATGCCTCCTGATCTGAATCTCCTTCTTGAGCAACAATATGTTGTTAGCACTAACCAAACTTCTAAGTCTTCATGATGGTCATTCAGCTGCATATGAACTTCCTCCAAAATATATTTTTGTTTGGGTCAGCAGATATGTATCAGACATGTATAAACAGGCCTTTTCTTGTGTTAGATGAAATACATCGCAGTATGCTATGTGTTTTATTCCATTAGCAACTTAACTCTGGATTACATTTCCCAATCAAATTGTAAACATGAAGAGTTTTCTGGCATTGAGAAATGGAGTTTGTGCATTAATTAAATTGACTACAAGATTAGTATTTGCCATTTCTTCCCTTCCACTGGTACCCTATGGTATTATATACCACATAATGTAGCATATTTTAAAAATTTCATGAAAGAAATGCTGTTAAGACTTAAAGAAATCAATTTAAAGAATGTCGGGGTAATGGACCAAAATTACCCACAACAGAAGTGTCCAGTGGATGGAATGGCATTCTCCTTCAACCTACTCCTGCCATGATCGTTTGCAGTGTGCGAGGTAAGTATAAATGTCATGGGATTTTGGGGGGTGAAGCCCCTAGTAAGATTTTCAGCTGGAATGGGTGTGACAATCAAAAGCAACCCACTAAAAACAGTTTCTAGTTGATGGAGCGCGGTGCCGTCGTCAGCTACGCTCGAACAGTTGACTCTGCTCTTCGTACTGTAGTGTAACTTCTGGTCTGCTACACCAGGAAATAACTGGGAAACATACTTCAAAACCTCGACTGACAGGGTTTCTAGTAGTAGTTCTGAATCCATTATTACTTAGCTGTGCTATGTGAATATTTTGATATGAGTAATGGACAACCGGGACTTAATGCGATCAAAATTACAAACGTCATGACATTTCTTAACGTCAGAGAAAATTTGAGCAGAACATTCACACAGAAACCTTGGACGTTGTTATTTTCTGGTTGAGTTTCCTAATATTTGTTGTCTCAGCCATGTATTTGTATTTCTTTGGAAGTTTTATTGTATAGAGTAGCTGTTGCTTGATACAGAATCATGAGCGTGAATCTACTCATATTTTATTTAATAAAAAAATGAAAAACAGAAAATAACTATTTTTTTTCAATGAATTACATGTTACATGCCTAAAGGGGCAATAAATAATATAAAATATAATAATTCGTTTCTAAGAAGGTATTTTTTCACTATATATATATAAATATATATATATATATAAATATATATATATATATATATATATATATATATATATATATAGTCCAAATGATATTCTCCATTAAGCTGAGGTAACGAGTATTGGCTAAAAACAAAACGCCACTGTATTGAAAGGGCTAATCATTTCATCAAGGTGACACTGTTCCATTTCACTCTTGCTAATGCCAGGCAATTAACCTCTACTCATGGGGAACTCCTAATACAGTATAGGCTTTACTCAAGAGAGCTTCCCTGTACGATAGATCTTACTTAAGATGAATACGATTGTTTAGCAGTAAAGGAAACTAAGTAATAGAAACAACAGTTTTAATATCCAGACGCTAAAACGGCTATAAAAAAGTGAAGAAAACATGTGCAACACTGCGCTGTTGCAGCTCTCCATCAGACCAAGCACATACCCCCCACCTCCCTGCACACATAACCAAGCGCATAACGGCCCTCACTGCCCCCCCTCTCCCCCAATCTTTTCTTTTAAAGGTGGACATAAGGAGAACTCCTTGAGGACACATATCCTAGGCCCTTCAGATTCCTAACTCAGATCGCATTGAAATTTATTATTATTATTATTATTATTATTATTATTATCATTATTATTTTACTTTTTCATTATTTTCAAAATAACTACTTAAGACACAGCATTCTACCTATCAAAAAGCACCAGTTCAGTATAAAATACATAACTATATGAAGTTTCGTGACTATAACGAAAACACTCTGAGTTCTAGCCTGGAAACGAAATCTCTACTCTTGGCCAACTGTCCTGTCACCCAACTCTACGGACGGACACCTATTGATCCCAGTGATAACAACACCCTCCTCTAACTCTAATACAGAACACTTGAACATGCTACTAGTCACACACACGCACACACACACACACACACACACACACACACACACACACACACACACACACACACACAAACAGACACACACACACACACACACACACAGTATTATGGTAAAGACACACAGCCGTACTTTTGTAATATTTTCTTAATGCTCTGAGAAAAAATAAATAAAAGACGAAATTCCACAGTCAGCAAGAACGCACTCCCAAAATCTGTTAAGCTATAACTTACTCGGTGAAGGTGTATACATGCCAGCAATACCTAACTTTGATTTTTAGACAAAACTATGAGCATTAAATGAGATTAAATTTCTCGAAGGTCTTTTCTGGTATAGTGTTGGCTAAACTTGATTGATCTGACTTAACTAAGAGTATTGGACCATGGTTGCATCTCCTCGGGTTCTTTTGCCTAGATAACGACAGACGGTTTCACTGAACGAAATGTGCGTAAGAGGAACCTAAGAGTGTTAAGGATGTCACTACACCAAATGGTCTTATCATTTCCAGCAATTCATTCCAGCTAACGCTATACGATTTTAATAAGCTGAGAATGAATCATAGCGGTCTGAATGCCAAAGTACTCGTACAAAGCACTTTTGGTAGTCAGGCAAAAAAAGCAGAACATCTAGCCCTATCCATTCATACCCAAATGAATCCACTCTTGAAATGTCCACACGCTTCTTATAGCGTCAATCGCAGCAGTGACTTCAGCAATCGTGGTATGATACGATGGAACAACTCGTTTTCACTTGGCTGTTATATCTGACTGTATAAATGAAACACTGTTGATTTTATATATTAAAAAAAATAAAAACTCAATTTCTGCATCTTTCAACCTGCCTAAATCTTCCACACGAATTCCCCTTAATATTCAATAACTCACAGCTCTGTCCTTCATGCTTTTTCAGTATCCAAAGGATATTTCTTTCATGCAACCTGTCATAGAAAGATCACATGACCTCACTTGCAGAACCTGCTTCCATGAGATTAGCTGTGCTGAACCTACTCAGTACTTTCCTTACCTCTGGAAGCCCACAGTGTGGAGAACAGTTCTCATTATGTGGAAGGGCCCACCACATACAGCTATTCTAAACAAGATAGAGTCAAGGATTTTCCTCTCATCATCTCTTCTATCCTCTTGGACGCCCTTCAGCCCATTGGCGTAGTTTTATTCATACACGGGGGTGGGGGAGATGACACCTGAAAATAAATGAGTACTTAAATGTAAAGAGAAAAGAGGGGCACCCCCAAAAGAAGTAAGCTGATACACCTGTTAGTATATAAAGTTTATTATGTCAAAGTGGGCAACAGGAAGACAAGAAAAGTGGCACAGTTTGTTACTCATAGAAAAATTTTGTCACCATTGCATTGTAACACTGGCATTCGTTTTAAAAAGAGTGAGAATGCATAGCAAGATGGGTGCTGCATGTCTGCCTTAATGAAGCAGTTGTGCATGCAGATTGTCCGAAAAAGAAGTAACCATAAATATTGCGACCAAAGAACAAAGAAACAATAATGCGGCAGAAAAAGAGACAGAAACAGGGACCTGGTTTCTTAAGGGTTGGGAAGGATAGAATTCCCTTACATTTGGGTCAAGAAGATTATCCTTTGTAATCATCCCCCCTAGTAAACCATGGAATCCTAAAGAAATGCAAACAAGTACCCTTAAAATACAGCCATTCTATTGAAAATGCAGTATTTTCATAAACAGGGCAACTATAACCCATGAAAATATTTTAAAATCATAAAATGTGAGTTGATACGATGGATCTTTTGGAGTGGTCCGTTTAGTCAGTCACTCCCTCCCTAGAGATTTTCGCATGAAGATGCTCCATTTTAGAAGAGTCCCATTTAGTTTGTCACTTTAGCGAAGCTTCATGTGGTCGATGTTCTATTAAATGTTTATGTAGTCGTTTTGCTTTACCCTCTAATGCAAGATTAATTAAAACCAGTAATTCACGTATGCAACAGGTCAAATCTTGAAGTATCTTCCACAGCCTGTATATCTGTCTGCCTATCGCCAGTAATTTCTCAAATGTGTCCAGGACTCCCGAAATGAAATTATCTTGAATTAGGCTCTAATGTGTTTCGTGATATTCTCAAAGATCGAATTCTCGACGGGATTTCTGCCTTAGTTTCTTTGTTTTGTTCATTAAGAAGTAGTGTTTCTTGGCAACAACGGTTATAAAACTGATTGTCAAAAACTGTGTCTTGCCCGTTTCTAGCCTTCTCAGTCGTAATCCATTCAGTTCCATGACCCTAGTTATACTATTCTTGCCATTTCCAGACCATTTCATGCTGCACGGAAGAAACATCGTGTAGCCTAATGTATGGGGTTATTGGTCATG
This sequence comes from Coenobita brevimanus, assembly GCF_032717465.1. Classification (NCBI taxonomy): domain Eukaryota; kingdom Metazoa; phylum Arthropoda; class Malacostraca; order Decapoda; family Coenobitidae; genus Coenobita; species Coenobita brevimanus. Next base: position 2,702,480 of record NC_137020.1, read on the forward strand.
GTTTCCTATCTCATGGCTATAAGGTTTCTGTGTTTTGATTAATATAATAAAAGCAGGATGGACCAAAAAGAGGGTCCTTTTAAGTCGGATCAGAGCTGTTTGATATACAGTGTTCACACACACACACACACACACACATACACATTGTCAAAAGCAATATACTCGGGGTGGCCACGCGATAAACAACTCGCTCCACGTCGCCTCATATTGAAAGCGTTATGAACTCACACCCCCTCTTCATATAAAAACCTCTCCACCCCATCCCTCCATCTCCTACTTTTAATTGATTATTCTGTTGGCGGCAGTACTTAAAACTGAGGACGTCATAGTACAGGAATACGTTAACTGTTTGGTTGCGCTGAAATGTTCTAAGGGAAATGAACTGCTCTGGCCTTAGCAGGAAAAAGAATGGTCCATTTCATGCCAGAGCGTAAATGGGCTTTAACAAAATTTAATCTGGTGCTGGATAATATTAAAATAAAATAGGACCCCCAAGGGTCATCATCATCATCATCGTTATTATCATCTTACCCGTACCCCCCCTACGATGAACACAGCAACAACAGTTAACAGGTCAAGACAATAGCAAGGCGACGTTAGTGAGTGAGCCAGTGTCGTATGCACGGAGTGACTTTATGCAGGAAGTTACCGTTCCCTTTTCCGTTTAGCCTAAATTAATCTAACCTAACCAAACCTAAACTAACCTAACCTAACTTTATCCTAGATCAACCTAACCTAAATAAACCTAAATTAAACTAACCTTAATTCACGAAATAACTGATTTCATAATCTGCCTGTAACAAACATATATATATTTATTTATCTAATATACTGTACTATAGCAGTAGGTGTGTGTGTGTGTGTGTGTGTGTGTGTGTGTGTGTGTGTGTGTGTGTGTGTGTTTTGGGCAGCCGAAACTACACATTCAAATTGCACCAAAATTGGCACAAAAATCGCAAAATATCGCTGATGCGAAAAAAAAACTTGGTCCCATCACGATTGAAAAACTTTTACTATATTTAATGAGCGATCACATTTTGACCAAAAAACACTGCTCCTGGCGCCCGGCATAGGATCTCCGTAGAATTTTTTGCCCACAGGTATAACTAAAATATATTATAGCAGAGTGAAAGCCCTCCGCAGGAGCAAGTGCGAGGGGCCCGAAGGGTCCACGAGCACTTGTATATATCTATAAATCGACCTATAGTTACCTATAGGTCGATAAGGCATCCAACTATTTCCCTGACACATATATTTCACAAAATGTTGTTGATAAATGGCACAATACTTGAGATAACATGTGGATACTTTCAACCAGCAACTAAAAAGAGGCACTCGGAGCATGCGCACTGAGCGGAACGGTAACTTCCAGCATAAGTCACTCTGTGCATACGACACCGGAAGACGGAATACATAAACCCCTCTCATTCTATATTCATTTCCTTTATCCTCCCCTCCTCCCATTCTCCGCCAACAGCTTCCACTTGTTGAACTCGTTGGAAACGACCCTCCCCCCCCCCCCCCTCTCTTTCTCAAGAATCTTTTTTTCTTCTTTAAATTATATTTACCAGCCGCGACAGCGAAGCTGTTATTGTTTTCAGTTTTTCGTGTGTGTGTGTGTGTGTGTGTGTGTGTGTGTGTGTGTGTGTGTGTGTGTGTGTGTGTGTGTGTGTGTGTGTGTGTGTGTATTAGCACGATAGCTTCTCAACCGTTCAAGATATCATCACAAAATTTTACAGGTGTGTAGTAGGGAAAAAAAGAGATCACGTGTTCGAAATTGGTGAACGTAGGTCAAGGTCTGTCTGTCCGTTATCACTATAACTTGGCAACCCCTCCAGATCTCTTCAAAAAATTTTACAGGTGTTTAGTAGGGACGAAAATCTCCCACGGGCATTGTTTTCAGTTTCTTCATGTGTCTGGTAGCACGATAATTTCGCACCCACTCAAGATATTATTACAACATTTTACACGTGTGTAGAAGGGATGAAAATCTCCTACGAGTTCGAAACTTGTGAAAGTAAGTCAGGGGCCGTGTGTCTGTTACCACGATAACTTCGCAGCCGCTCAGGATATCATCATAAAATTTTACAGTTGTGTAGAAGGGATGAAAGTCTCCTACGAGTTCGAAATTGGTGAAAGTAGGTCAACGTCAAGGTAATATTCTGAGTCGTTCTTGATATGTATTATCGGCTCGCGGCTGGTGTGATTCCCCCCTTGGGGGGGGCCTCTAGTAGTTTTTATTGTTAATTTGTTTTTCCTGGACACTGCACAATCTAAATACGCTGTTATGATCACCATTCTGAAACTCTAATTTTTATTTGTGGTTATTTATTTTTTATTTTTTTTATTTCTTCAGTCAGGGTTCGAATAGTCTTGCTGAACATTTAAAGCATGCGTTGGTGGTGTCGCACTACTGAAAGTCCTCTCGTATGATGTAGCTTATTATTGAATCGTGTTATTTTATTATGATCACCCAGGAGCTACATATTTTGACACAAACAAACAAGTATAGGCAGTAATACATTACGACACTCATGCAATACAATGCACTCACTACAATTCTTATCCCATCTTGTTCAGGAAATGGTAGGCTAATTACGGGTGTCACTTTCCTTCCGAGGTCTCGTCCAGAAAAAGTAATATTTATTTATACAGCTTAAGAGGATTTTTTAAAAAATAGGAAGAGTAAAATATTATAGTGCTTTCTATAGCTGAATATTTCTATCTGGTAGCAGCTTTGAAAATAGTGAAGTCATTAGGCTGAAGAGTTTAAACAAATCATAGCACTGGAAAACCTCAGTTTATAGTACACATTTGTGGATTCCACTGTGAGAGCAAAACAATTATACAGCTTTTTTTTTTTTTCGTTGCTCAGAGCGTTCTATAAAGTGCACCTGAGCATCTCAACACCAAAAGCTCACAACTTTTCAAAACATGACCATCAGAAATTGAGGGCTTGTGTACACCATGGACCTTTAATTTTTAACTTGTTCACAACGATGTCATAATATCAGCTTTATTCTGACTACTGTCAGATTGTTTTGTTTAACGATGTTGCACAGACAGAGTCAGAAACAATCTCAATTAAACTGCTGCTGTGTGAAAAGTATCAAAATGTTGTAGCATGAGTAAACGAAAACACACGCTCTCGTGTTGACTAACTTAAGAAAAGGTTCGTCAGAGCCTTCACCATGCTGCTCTTATCTCTTGCACTCTCTTTCTCTCGCGTTCCTTTTGTAGTCTTATTATTCATTTGCTGTTTTACTCTACCACAGTCTTACAACTTCTGGACGTTGATAACGTCTTGTTCGTATAGTGCAATCTCACCAACGCGAAAATTATTAAACTCGAGGACGTATTTTACCATTTTGTTCTTGGTACGTCCAGATGATTTTTATCAGCTTAAGGGAGACCTTTCGAACAAGAGAAGTTAGGTATAGCCGTCATTTACCCATCAGTGTGAGAGGCTGGTTCTAATCTGAATAACCCCTTTCAGCCAGAGGAAGTATTATTATACTCTTGGTACAGTACAGTACCTTCATGCTACTTGTATTTTATCAACTTGGGAGAAACATTTCAAGCTAAATAAGTCAGAGCTATAACCCTGATTAATAACGGTAAGAAAGGCCTCTTTAAATGTAAACAAAATCGTCATGAAGTTGCAAGAATAAACTAGGCAATACATGACCGAATTCAAGGAAGATAGTTATGTGTGTCGATCTTTAATTACACTTTTACAAACACGTAACAATTTTATGAAGTGAGAACTCGCAATGATTGTATTACTGATACCGGCGGACAGTTTCATTCAGCTTAGATTTTAATCTTATCTGTAATACGCCTGTTCACACCCCTTGTATTGTTGTATTTAAGCTGATCTCAAGCAAGAGAATATCATGGCTAACGTATTACCCATGTTCATATCATTGTTCAAACGACTGTTCGCTGCGGTGATGCCTTCTGCATGCTATTTTTGTTTCGACTAGAGCGGTGGTAAGGGATGCCCTCTCGTAGTGGCACCTATGTTGTCAGATGGTTCAGCTGGCCTGTTATACAAGCGTCTCTCAGCTCTTTCTCTACCCTCTGCAGGAAAGATGGAAGAGTATAGGAGAAGGCAGCTTCGACTTGCAGTCCGGTTGTTTCACATTCAGATGAGCTTGTGGTTACCACAGAAATAACGGCAACAACAACTAGGTGGCATTATTCAGATTTGGAGAAACCTCAAAGTGAAGAGAATAATTAATATATTTTATTACAATATATTGATGTGCAAAGGAGGCTGTTTTTTTCAGCATAATGCAATCGTCTGGTGTTATTGAAAATAAAATGTTAAAGATATTACGTTATCAAAGAACTCAAAAATTACCCTCTTCATTGCTGTAACTTTCCTTTTATTTGTTTTGGTTTCTTGTCTTAACACGATTTCTGCAAAACTGAAGACACATTTTTTGCTGAAGGATATAAATACATCTTTCATTATTCCATTAATCAGAAGGGAGGGATCTTTAACAATATGAAATGGCCCTGCAAAAGCCTGAACTAAATCCAAATAACGTTGCTAGAGATGAATGATAATACACATGGCTGACTTCGTCGTGCAGGCATGGAAAGGACAGGATAAAAAACCTCCTAACAAGTCAAACTCACAAAGCACACCAGCATGACAGGAATAAACCCTAAACGCCAAGGAAAAGTTTGCCATATTGTTCTTGCTACCATCAGACTACTTATTTCATTTTAGGAGGACCACCTTCACAGTGACCAAGTTAATGCACGTTATATATAACTACTCTAGTTAGAAAACTTTCCCTTAATGAAGAACCTCGTCCTGGGACTGGAGGGATAAAATATGTACAGCATATAATGTACAATAATCCAGTAATGTGTAGTGTGTGCTCACCCATGACTTGTCGATGCTCTAGTAGGCTGCAGTAATCCACCTCCCATCCCACCCAAAAGCCGCTCAACCTCTACTGTAATAATTTTATTGAATGCCAAATACAACTGTAAATTTTTAATAAACTTATGTTTACTAAACTAGTACTGTAAAACTTAAATGTTGACCACTGCTAAAATTATTGTACCCCTCAACTATGCTACGTACATTATTTTTTTGTATTTTTTAAATTTTCCTTTTCTTTTTTTCTTTTTCACTCTATTTACTGTACATGATCACTCATCACCATCACTTATCACCATCACATCATCCACATTAGATTCAGATTCAGTGGGAGGGCTGGGTGGGGGAGGCAGAGTTATGGGTGATGCAGGCTTATCGAGGCGAGTGGATAGGCTGGCTGAGGTCGAACAGGCCTGATGGGAGAGACTGGTGGAGTAGCCGTTTTTGCTGGAGTACTTGCTGGTGTGGACGCTGATGCATCACTGTCTGGGAACCACACAAATGAACAGGAGGATACGAGTGAAATGTATGGTGTTTTTGCATGTTTGCTCCTCGTGAAAAAGTCCCTGATGTCTAACTGTTTGACTGGAACACGACGGCGATTTTGGAAGTCACCATAATGGCTACGAAAATGAAGCAGTTCATTTGCTCTGTAGGCTGGATTTCTCTCCATGAATCTGATGATCTTTTGAAATGATTCATCAGCATTTTTCCACGAACATATTCCTTCCCCCTCTTCTTTCATCACTTGACTCCACCTCTTCCACATCTTTCTTTTCAGGCAAAAGAACACTGTTTATGATTTCCTGGTCAGACAGAATTTTTTCTGTTGGGGTTTCTTTGTCTGCATCTAGCCATTTCTGTAGTTCAACGGGTTCACGTTGGCAGAATGGATGGCACCTAGGAGCTTCGGCAAAAATATCCTTGATCGTCTGATGCTCAGGCTCTTCCTCCTTCTCGTCAGGCTACAAGGCTATGGTTTCAATATCTGGCCATGCACACTTCCCTCCACGCCTTAACTAGAGTTGTCTTGGCAATTTTCTTCCAAGAATCAGTCAGGGCAAAAACGCACTCCTCCAAGTTGAAAGATTTTTGGAATTCCAGCATACCACCAGTGAAGTTCACACATTTGCGGGAACATATTTTCCTGTAGCTGGATTTTACTGCCTGGATTATGCCCTGGTCCTGTGGCTGAATTAATGAAGTGATGTTAGGGGGTAGATACATAGCCATAAAGTTCCCGTTAACCAGTTCCTTTACCTCAGGATGGGCCCGACATTTATCGAAGAACAGAATGGCCTTTGAATCCTCGAGAAGTCCTCTTTCCCTCAGATGCTGTTTGACTTGGGGCACGAAATAATGGTGGAACCAATTAGTGAATGTGTATCTTGTAATCCAACCACTCGTTTGGGGCTCATAATTAACAGGGAGATTGACTAATCCCTTAACCCGCCCCAGTCCAGACTTTTTGGACCTATTTTTTTTTTTCTCAAACATTCGCTTTTGGTGAGAAACATCGATAATTCATAGAGAAATCGCTCACCTGAGGTTTAAAATACTCGATCCAGGTACGAGTACCTCCTTACCTGACAGGGTTTTCTAACAGGCTGGCACCAAAGAAAATGAGTTCTATGGGAGGGTAATTCTTTTATCCACTCATAAACAGTATTTATTTATTTACTTGGTACGAATTTATACGTAGTACAAGAGTATATTGGTTTTCAAACAGTAATATAGGCATTATAAGCATTGTTTCACTCACTAACTCATCACCATTCATGACCTTTTTTTTCCCACATTACCTGATCATCATTTCTGACTGTTTCTTCCTCTAATGCTATGTAAACTTTGTCCTCCACATTGTCATCGATTGGGGAATCAGTCTGGCCCTGAATGTCTTTATTGGCCAGGTCACTGGTAACAGGTGAATTGCCGAGACAATGGCGTGCAGGGGGGGGAGAGGTTATGCGGTGTAAGGCATTGTCCCTGCTTGGCATCTCGTAGAGGAATAGAGGAAGGTGTTCCGTGTATACATGCCAAAAATCACTCACGAAATCACTCGCGAAAATTGAAAATTGTGCAAATTAGGGACCTTGCAATGTTGCCGCGTTAATTTACGTCTCAGGGATATGAGTGCACATCATGTGAGGACGTGAATTCACGTCTCCGGGACGGAGCAAGTTAAAAGCTTGGGGCAATTTATACTTCCCAATTACCAGAGGCCTAAGTTTATGTGTGCCTGCAGCATTAGAATACAGCAGGACAGTCACTCTCTATTTTTCTTAAATCCAGAGGCTAGTTTTTCAGATTGCCCTGCCAACGTCTTCTCATGCATCATGCTAATAAAGAGGGAAGTCTCGTCGGTGTTGTAACAAAGTTCAGGATAGAGGTTGTGCTCCACTAGCAAATCATAAAACTTCTCTTTGAAA
>NC_137020.1:2714808-2729808 GCF_032717465.1 Coenobita brevimanus
TGGTTTATGATGTATACTGTACTATTCCTTTATTAGTTGTTCGGACTACACGTAATTAGGTTGGTGCTTGGGGAACAGAAACCCCTAGCTGGCTGTGAGCGCGACTATGGAGGGTACCGGGTGGTGTTGTGGAGTCGGAGAGAAAACTGGGTGGGGGGGGGGAGTGTGGGACTATGAGGAAGGAAGGAGGAGGGGATACCTCTCCATCGAGCAGTGTTACAAACACCTTAAACCACGGAAAAGGAAACGAACTTATTCCGACGTCTGTACCTTTTATTAATATTTCGAACTGGCAGAGTTAGGTACGACGTTCATTAATTTTCTTTCTAAAGTACATGGGTCAACTAATTATAAAGAAAAAATGAATTCAAAGAGATTAAAGTGATATGAAAAACGGGACTTTGGCAGAATAGGTTAAAAACATGAAAAATGAGAATAAACCACGTCGCTGAATTCATAATATATAATTCACACACAAACCCATTGGACTTTCACCCTCACTGCCTTCCTTCTTCATGAGGTTCTACAGTTTATTTCTTACTCTATGAACTCCTCGTCAGTGAAAAATTCATCCTATATTTTAGTTAATTGGCATTCGAAGATCACGCCTGTACCCACTGAACTCTGTTAATTCCATCTCAGTACATTTGAATTTCTTATCTTTCAAGCCCAAGCCACTTAGCTCTTCGACTTGCAAATGTTGATTTTGTTCTCTCTCTCTCTCTCTCTCTCTCTCTCTCTCTCTCTCTCTCTCTCTCTCTCTCTCTCTCTCTCTCTCTCTCACACACACACACACACACACACACACACACACACACACACACACACACATTTTCTTCTTGATAAACCCCTTCATATAAATTCTTCCACTTCCCAGTCACAGAACTTTCCTTCTCTGAGCCGAGAAGCAAAACAAGAGTGGGATGTAAAGTTAGCCTGAAGAAGCCTTGAAAACTTTTGAGAGAGAGAGAGAGAGAGAGAGAGAGAGAGAGCATGTATACTGTACATTCTTCCTTGACTTCGTTCTCTCCTCCTCCCAGAACTTTCGTTTTCTTACTTTTTTCTTCTCTTTCTCTTCTTCATTATAATTTTAGCACTGTTCCACTATTGCCTCTCTCTCTCTCTCTCTCTCTCTCTCTCTCTCTCTCTCTCTCTCTCTCTCTCCCCCCCTCTCTCTCTCTCTCTCTCTCTCTCTCTCTCTCTCTCTCCCGTCGTCTCATCTCCTCTTTTCTCCTCAGGTTTTCCACCTTGTTTAAGCAGCTTATTAAGTGGGAAGTTTGCAGAGGTGCGGTGAACTCAAATGTTAATGAGTCCTGCGTGGAGAATATGAGTCAGTGAGAGTGGGGAGTGAGGCAGGGAATGAGAGGGGAGATGAACTGGAGGTGAGGGAAAGGAGAGGGGAAGGGAGGGAAAAATGGGATGTAGGGAGAAGGAGGCGTAAAGGAGGGAAATGGATATGAAGAAATGTAGAGGACAGAGGAGCGAACAGGTAGGCTAGACAGATGATTAGGGAGAGAAAGCGATGTAGATGGTAAGGCGTAATGCAGAGGGGGCGGCTGGATGGAGAAAAAGAGAGTAGGTGAGATTAGGGGCAAAAATAGAAGTGAGGGATTGAGAATGAAAGGTCAGTGGAGAAAGGAGAGAAAAGAATAGGTAAGTCATGGCGAGGGGACAAGGTGAAGGGTGAAGTCAGGTTTGGTGGGGGATGGGAACCTCAGGACAACGGGGCAGAGAATGATTGTGATGGGGGTGAAAAAGAAGGATGCGAGGAGATGGGAATAACAGAAACTGACAAGCAGACAAAAATGACGGCACACATTCACAAGAAAACACCTGGATGACTGGAAAAAAATTGACACAGATAAAAACAATCATGCCGCGAAAACTGACAAAGAACCAGTAACAGCTAGTGAAACAGAAAAAGAATGCAGGATTAACAGACATACAAACGCAGGGAGGCTGACATTTTCAGACACACCCAGACACACTACAGCATTTTGCCAGCAAAACAGAAACGCTTGATCGACAGACTTGTGTCGAGCTCGTGCATTATTTCATGTATGAGGGACATTCGCAAACTTACCATACGCTAATTTGGGACAAGGAAAGCATTATAGGGTTTTTCGCTACCACTCCCAAACCCGAAACTATGAAGGGAATTATCTTAACCCTCTCTCCAGGATATAAATGCAGTATCTCTCTCTCTCTCTCTCTCTCTCTCTCTCTCTCTACATATATAGATAGATAGATAGATAGATAGATAGATAAAGATGTATCTAAATATATGAGATCTGTCTACCTATCTATCTATCCAGCTGTCTATCAATCAATCAGTCAATCAATCTATCTATCTATATCTATCTATCTATCAATCTATCTATATCTATCTATCTATCTATATCTATCTATCTATCTATCTATATATATATATATATATATATATATATATATATATATATATATATATATATATATATATATATATATATATATATGTTAGCACTTGCATTAGCGACAGTTAGGTGGAGCATGTGTTTCATTCGACAAGAGTGTGTGTTTGGGGGATGGGGGCGTGTCAAAGTAACTTAACGAAGGGTTGAGGTACCCGGAAGGTTGATATATTGTTTATGAGAACAAACGGTGGAATGTCATAGTCAAAGAAAGTCAAATTTTGACCTAACAAAGTTCAATAAAACTATTTTGATCCATTTTAGAAGAATCTTGGTAAATTAGCTGTGGTCAAGGCAAGCACAAAATACAGTACGTCCATTTTGAGGATAAATGGTCAATGCTGGAGGTTCCACAGAGAGGTCAAAGGTCAGTCCATGTGTGTACACCTAAACAGTTTAACAAAAATGTTTTTGATCTGATTAGATCAGTATTAGTAGATGCGTTTTGGGTTAGGCAAGGGGTTGACCTTCTGTGTTAGAGGACAACAGGTCAAAGGTATAGGTCATAAAAAGAGGTAAAAATGTGTTCTAGCAAAGTTTGCTTAGCAGTTCCTATTAGACTCCATCAGATTTATGGAACGGTTAAGGGAAAAGAACGAAAGTAGTCTATTTTTTTAAAACAAAGGTGAAGGTTACGGAAAAATGTCAGATGTGTGTGTGTGTGTGTGTGTGTGTGTGTGTGTGTGTGTGTGTGTGTGTGTGTGTGTGTGTGTGTGTGTGTGTGTGTGTGTGTGTGTGTGTGTGTGTGTGTGACCAAAATTACTAAAACAAAAAATCATCAAATTCTATCAAAGTTGGTGGAAGAGTTGAGGATCAGCTGATAGGGTGGCACATCACGTTTGAGATCAATAGGTCAAAGATCAATGTCATGATAAGACTAAAGCAGTTTCTATCCAGTTTAGAACAAATACTGTGACAAGATTCAACTTAAAGCAACGACGCCAGGATTTTATTTTGAAATTAAATATGACATTAAGAATAATCCTCATAAGAAAATCAATCGAATAACTAATTTAACAGGAAACTGTGGCTGAATTTTATGAAGAGAAAATTGTTCCATAAAACGACGCCGACGCACGTATAATCTGTTTGGATGCACAAAGTATACGTTGATGAACTAGTGACATTTTTGCCATTATGAATATGGCTTAGTTTGCGTGCAACAGGGACGGGATTTGGCAGAGTCCTTGTAGGTACAGACTGATTTTAGTTTATATGATTTTTATATATATATATATATATATATATATATATATATATATATATATATATATATATATATATATATATATATATATATATATCTATCTATCTATCTATCTATCTATCTATATATATATATATATATATATATATATATATATATATATATATATATATATATATATATATATATATATTGCCAGACGCCTCAATCCCGCTCGGGGTGGCCACAAACAAATCGCCTCCACGTCGCCCTGTCCCCCGCCATTTCACTGCCCTGCTCCCAACTCACACACCCCTCTCTCATATACCTCTCCACCCCATCCCTCCATCTCATCCTCGGCCTTCCCCTCCGTCTTCCCCCCTCCACCTCACTCACATACACTCTCTTCGTTAGGCTTTCACCCTCCATCCTCTCCATATGGCCAAACCACCTCAGTGTGTTCCTCATAACGCTTCCTATCACATCCACATCCACACCACTACGCTCCTTTATATCCTCATTCGTCAGCCTGTCTCTCCATGTGACTCCACAGGCTCCTCTTAAATAACTCATTTCCACTGCTCTCACTCTTGACTTGTGTCCTTCCAACAACGTCCAAGCTTCACTTTCATACGTTAGGGTTGGTATCACAATACTATCATGTAGAAACTTTTTCACTTCCATGCTCACTTCCCTGTTTCTTATCACTGCTTTCAAAGAACTAGCAACCTTTCTTCCCTGCTGTACCCTTTCAAGCATTTCACCCTCCAAACCTCCATCCTTACTCATCACACTACCCAAGTACTTAAACGTGCTCACATTTTCCAATTCCTCACCATCTAACCTCGCTGTACATTCACTGACTTCACCTTTCTCAAAGACCATCACTTTACTCTTCCCTACATTCACCTTTAGATTCCGTTTCTTAAACACTCTCCCAAACTCATCCACCAAGCCTTGCAGCTCCCTTTCGTCTTCACTCAACAACACAGTATCATCTGCAAACAACAGTACCGGGAATTTCCAAACACTATCCTCTCTCACCAGGGCCACTCCAACATCCACTACCCTACCCTGTACCTCTTTTATTACCCCTTTCATATACTAATTGAACAACCATGGAGACGTGACACATCCCTGTTTCAACCCAGCATTCAAAGAGAAAAATTCACTCAGTTCACCATCCACACGCACTGCACCCTTAGCACCATCGTACATACTCTTCACAGCATTCAACAACTTCCCATCTACTCCATATATTCTTAATACTTTCCACATTCCTTGTCTATCCACCCTGTCATATGCTTTCTCCAAATCCATGAAAGCCGCATACAACTTCTTTCCCTTCTCTAGAAACTTTTCCATTAAAGATCTAAGAATGAATATCTGATCTACACAACCTCTTCCCTTCCTAAAGCCTTCCTGTTCTTCTCCAACTAATTCCTCTGTTCTTTCTCTAACTCTGTCAATAAGTATCCTACCATACACTTTTCCTATTATACTAAGAAGACAAATGCCCCTATGATTACCACGCACTTCTTTTTCCCCTTTTCCTTTGTACAAGGGAATAATTATACCTGACTTCCAATCCAACGGGACTCTACCTTCCTCCCAGGCCAATCTGAACATCTTCCACATCCATTTTACTACTATCTCTCCCCCATGCTTCAGCATTTCACCACACACTCCATCAATTCCTGGGGCTTTCCCCAATTTATCTTTTTTCATTGCTTCCACAACTTCCATCCTACTGATTTCTTCTTGTCTTCTTACCTCCCTCCTTCTCCCAGCCATTCCCCAGCCACTTATACTCGCATTACTTCCATCCTCTATGTTCAACAATTCCTTAAAGTGCTCTCTCCATCTGCTCATTTTTTCTCCCTTCTCCACTAGTAATCTACCATTTTTATCTTTCACTCCTCTGCTAACCTCACTTCCACCCTGTCTTACTCTTTTCACCTCTTTCCAGAACATTTTCTTACAGTCCCTCCACTTTACACTCAAATTCCTTCCAAATTCCTCATCCACTCTCTTCTTACTCTCTCTTACTAATCTTTTCACCTCTCTCTTTCTTTCTACATATAACTCTCTCTTCCGCCTCTCAACTTCTTCCACGCCCCTATTTCTCATCCATTCATTGTATGCTTTCTTCTTTTGTGCCACAGCCTGTCTCACCTCTTCAGTCCACGACGCTGTTCCTTGCACCCCCCTCCGTCTTCTCTTCCTCCCACACACCACATCACATGCTGCACATATTTCTTCTGTAAATATCCTGCACACACCTTCCACGTCCCCCATCTGCTCCAATTCATATTTGCCCAATCGTTCCTTCACTTCTCTCTTATACTCTGCCTTTTTCTCATCCTCTTGTAACCTTTCCACTCTCCTTGCAACTACTCCTTCCTCTCGTCTTTCCCTTCTTCTATTTCTCCATCTTACTTGGATCCTAATTCTGGCCACCACCAAGTAGTGGTCAGAAAGTCCACTCCCCCAACCTCTATAAGCTCTTGCATTCATTACATATCTTCGCATCCTTTCATCCACACATACATAATCAATCATTGCCTTCCTTTCATTCAGTTCACCACCCACCCTTTTCATCACTCGCCATGTATAACTGTGGATCATTTTATGCCTAAAGAGGGTATTGGCTATCACCAACCCCCTCCCAGCACAAATGTCCACTAACGCACTGCCATTCTCATCTATCTCAGCAGGCACACCCCACTCACCAACTATTCCATCCACTTTCACATTCCCTACTTTACCATTCATATCACCGATCAGAAACACTCTCTCATTCCTTCCAAACTTTTCCATGCACGCTTCTCATCACTCGCCATGTATACCTGTGGATCATTTTATGCCTAAAGAGGGTATTGGCTATCACCAACCCCCTCCCAGCACAAATGTCCACTAACGCACTGCCATTCTCATCTATCTCAGCAGGCACACCCCACTCACCAACTATTCTATCCACCTTCACATTCCCTACTTTACCATTCATATCACCGATCAAAAACACTCTCTCATTCCTTCCAAACTTTTCCATGCACACTTCCACATTTGTCCAGAACTCTTCTCTCACTCTGCTAGCACGATCTTGCATTGGCGCATACACACACACAATCGCCCACATTTGTATTCCAACTTTCAACCTTACCCACACAGTCCTTGACCCAAGTGATCCATACTGTCTTATGCTCTTCTTCCATCCTTTACTCACAACTATACCTACTCCTTCCTTTGCCCTCTCATTCTCACCTACTCCTGCACATATACCCCATCCATACTCCCATTCTCTCACACTTTCTTCTCACCATTTTGTTTCAGTTATTCCACATACATCCACTTTCGCACCCTCAAGCACCTGGACAATCTCTCTTTCACCTTATCATATATATATATATATATATATATATATATATATATATATATATATATATATATATATATATATATATATATATATATATATATAGGTAGGTAGGTGACAAAGTAAACTAATTTTCGAATACATATGGTTGATTAGATACAACAGATAAAACCTCACTTGAAGACACTTTTTCTGGGCCACCCCTCACAGGATGCGTAACTGGGTAGTTTATGGTAAGGCAGAAATTTAGATAGACAAATAGACTGACATACAGAAAGACAGATTGGTACAGAGAAAGATACACAAAGACAGGTGTACATGTGGGATAAGGATAATAGTGTAGAATCTTCCCATTTCTTCCTAGCTGTCGTAACACAGCCGAGAGACACTTTTGCGGTAAGAACAAGGAAAGGAGAGTGCAGAGTATTCCCGTGTCTCTCGTTCTTCGAAAGAAAAAATAAACCCGTGTCTTTCTTGAAAGAAGAAGAGAAGGTGTACTTTTCTGTCTATGATCGTTCCTGAGAAGGAAGATGGAGTCAGTAAGACTTTTTATCTATCTATCTATCTATCTATTGCCAGACGCCATAATCCTGTACGGGGTGGCCATTTGACTCTGAGTTATTAGTTTTACAGGGAGGGGCACTAACCCTCCACCAACCCACTTGACACGTAGGGAGCACGTATGGTTTGGTTATATGGTTACCACCCAGCGTTGTAAATGGTTTCTTGGCTTACTGGAAACCATTTGGCTTGTCACTCAATGTAAAGCCACCTGTAACGGAAAGAAAAGCAATAAGTAGTGACAGAAAAGATGGGAGAAATAGACTTTTTATCATTTCGTAAATTGAATGAGAATAACCTGTACTAATGGAAATTTTTGGCTTACTTGCTCTTGAAATCGTCTAAACTTAAAAACATAGTCTCTCTCTCTCTCTCTCTCTCTCTCTCTCTCTCTCTCTCTCTCTCTCTCCACTGAAGCCTTTTTGTTGTTGTTTAGACCCGACCTGAGAGCACTACTGAAAAGTTTTTGTCCCGAAGATTATATTAGTTTCGTTTACTACTGTAACTGTACAGATGTTTTGTTCCTTTGAATGCTGCTGAGATACGAGCTTCTTGCACTACAATTCTTTTAGTATGACAAATTGATCTACATCTTTATTGTAACCTGGCTGAGTGATTAATTTCAGCACGTGTACCGAATGAGGATAAATAATCTAAGTTTCATTCATTCATGCATTGCCAGACGCCATGTATCCCAGACGGGGTGGCCAAGGGCTTAGAGTTAATTGTTTTACAGGGAGGGGCACCAGTCCTCCACCAACCCCACTTGACACGTAGGGATGCCAACAGCATCTGGTGTTCCCAGGCGGTCACCCATCCAAGTACTAACCAGACCCATATATATATATGTAGGAGCCTCTGGTACAGTGGTAAAGTGTGCGTTTTCGTACACTGACGAACAAGGGTTCGCGCCGCGCCAGGGTAATAAACCCTGGAAGCGCTCCTCTGGCCACGCACTGCATTGGCGGACATCAGGGGTGCTGTGGATGAACCAGTGTCGCATACTATAAAGTAATCTAAGTAAAATGAGAAAAAAAAAAAAGTTTTTGCAGTGTTTGTACACTTAAAGCCACAGGAGGAGAATGTCCTCTAACTGTTGCGGGAGGAACCAGTTGATTATAAGGTAACGCTTCTTACATGATCAGGGAAGCAAGAACTGCAGCCTCCTCAATGCACAACCAGACACAGCAACAGCAACAAGCTCTTGTAGTCTGGCGTCAGCATTTGCAGCTCAAAAGGAATGATTGGCAGGTGAACGTTCCTCCGTTATAGGATGCCGTTGCAGTCTGGCAGGATCAAACAACGAGCCAATTTTGTGTCTCATCATGCTAAAAAGCAGCTTGGTGGCAGAGTCGATAAGTTTTTCACGATATTTTCCTAGCTTTCGTAATCAAATCGAATGGTTCGCAACACATACCAGAATAAATATATTAAAATACAAGAAAGAGCATTCAGGCAATCATACACCCCGCCCCTAAAATTAGTTTAAAGGCCAATCATATGACTTTGCCCTGTGGATTTCATCTTCTACCGACTGGTCTTAAAATGTAATTACTTCATATTTGTCTGACCCTAAACCTTCCCACCAGCTTTATTCCAAATCGAAGCAAAAGTGGTTGTGTTGACTTAAACCTAAGACTGCCATTTGACCTATTATTCTCAAAACCGAATATCCTCATCATTGGCTGCCTGTTTGTCTTTCCACCAAATATGGTCTGAACTAGAACTGAGTTATAGGGTTGAAAATTTGACTTTGCCCTGTGACCCTGATCTTTGACGGCTCGTTCTTGAAATTGGATCCCTTCCATTTGCTTGAATAAAAACACTGCACAGAAGTAAACTATTGGACATGAGGCTTAAAGAACTCGTATGGGCTGAATGCGTTTTATACTAATTGTGATGCGAACTTTTGAAGAAACGAATGTAATTCATTTACTGTTAGGCTATTCTTTGTGCTGAGGCATCCAAAGCTATCATGTGGTATTTACAGCAACATCTGGCTGTACAGAAATTACTGCATGAAACTGATCTGCTGATTAATTTGGTAGGTTCTGATATTTATATTACGTTTAACGCTCTTTAGTTATAACGACTCACTTCCAACAGAATAAAACGTCTGACGTTGGCTGGGTTATAATACTAGAATAACTCCTACACTGTTAAGGTTTATAGTGGAGATACAAATTCATTCTGACTCTTATGACTCCATATCACCTAAATTCAGGGGCTTTATATGCAATTAAATACTAGAGGAAGACACGGCTCTGAGAATGTTAATGAGCCATACAAACTGGATTACTCTGAGTAAAAAGCAAACTTTTTGGTAGGAGGACTCGGTAGCAAAGTTGAAAAAACAGCTTGTATAATCTATTTACAAATGAATTTCATCCAGCATAAAGGAGGTGATAAAGTTTCCAAACTATGTAAAGGAATGGAACTGGACCATTCTCAGAAAGCAAATACTAGGGTGTGGATATATGTAACCTGATTAGCTTTAATTGTAATAAGAAATTTTCTAGCTTACTACTCAAATAAGTCTCCAGTTTCACTATACGTGACCATCAGTGGAGCTGGGAGAGGTTAGGAATCATAGTCAGGTTGGTAGAAATATGCCATAGTGATTAACAACATGTGAGGTACTGGAAGACACGGTGAGACATCAATCTTCTCTAGACTGCCCCCTTCCTCCCTCCTCTTCTCTTTTTGTTGGTGCCTGTCCTGATGTGGAAAATCTTTTGATGGTAGCAAGAATATAAGACAGCTTCGTGTATCGTTCCTTACAGATAAGCAACAAACTCCACTGTCGAGAGTGGGATTATATTAAACAAAATTAGAGGAACACTGGAGATTGGACAACAAACCAACCATCTCTTTATTGACAACCAAGTGGTGGCTGTTTATCTATTAATTACATGGTTTTCAGGAAGCAGGGAGAACTAAGCATGGGACAGTAATAGAGGGAAGTAAGACGAACCACTCACCTTCCTTTCGAAGCCTTTCTCAGTTCCCATGGAACGGTGATCAGCTTATTAGGAGTTACAGGCGGTTAGCGAAATTTGTGCCATAATCCGACGGCTACGCACATACGGCTTGGAAGTACAGTGTTTCCGTGGATGAGTTTGAGGCGCTCCTAAAATTAAGAACATGACATAGTTTGCATGCAACATGGGAGGGATTTGGCGGGGTCCTTGTGGGTACAGACTGATTTAGGGTGATTTAAGTTTTAGAAGCGCGTCAGTGGAAGACCCCTCTGACGTAAACAACTTTGACTTATTACCATTCCGAGATATTGGACTTGGTTCGTCAGGAGGAACTTACGATCAACTCCTCGTTCTAACTATGATAAAACATACACCTCATCATCATCATCAGCAGCAGCCAATACAAGTCCACTGCTGAACAAAGGCCTCCCCCAACATTCTTCACGAATTCCTTAACTGAGCCAACCTTTGCCACGTTTTCCCTGCAAATTTCTCTATCTCATCTCTCCATCTCCTGTCTGGTCTTTTTCTGCTAAGCTTACAATCTCTTGGCGTCCAGTCACTCAACCTCTTGCTCCATCGGTTATCCCTTAGTCTTGCTACATGGCCTGCCCACCTCCATTTCTGTTCTTTTATAACTTCTATAATATATTTGACTTTAGTCTGCTCTCTCGCCCAAGTTGATCTTTTCCTGTCTCTTAAAGATATTCCCAGCATTGATCTTTCCATTGGTATCTGAGGATGGATTTAATTATTTCCCATCGATTTTGTCAGTTTCTAGGTCTCTCAGCCATATGCCATACCTGGAATTATACATTCGATATATACTTTTCGTTTCAAACAAACTGGCAAGCTACTTTTCATAATGTCTCTATGTTTACCGAAAGCTTTCCATCCAATTGCAATGTGTCTTTTTACTTCACTCTCATTATCTTTCATTACTTTTAGCATTCGTCCCAAGTAATTATACTCTTCGACTTCTTCAATAATTTCCTCGCCTATTCTGATGACGCTCTTTGGTGTTTGTAGATTAAACATTAGTTTTACTCCAGTTCATCAATAGCCCTACTTTGAGACTTTCTCTGTTCAGGTCATTTAACATTTCTTGCAATGTCTCTGCTGTTTCTGAGATCAGGACAATGTCATCTGCAAATCTTAAATGGTTTAGCTTTTCTCCATCTTAGTTCACTCCTTTGTTTTCCCAGTTTAGCATTCTGAAAATACTTTCTAGGCATGCCGTAAATAATTTTAGTGAAACTGTGTCTCCCTGACGCACGAGTTTCTCAGTCTTAAAATCTCTGAGTCCTTATGTAATGTAACTGTAGCAGTTCCCTCTTTACATATGTTTTCCAGCAGTTTTACAATATTCTCATTCACTCCTTGTTTTCGCAGTGAATTTATAATGGCTATGTGCTGCACTGAGTCGAAAGCCTTTTCGTAATCAACAAAACCTAAGCACAGTGGTTTAGTGTATTCTGTAGTTTTCTCAATTAGCTGATTCATGGTGTGTAGATGATCAGTAGTCGAATACCCGCTTCGGAATCCTTCCTGTTCAGGACATTGGTTTTCCTCCAAATTTGTTGTTATTCTTTTCATAAGGACTTTAGTGATGAGTTTGTAAATGATAATAAGCTAATGGGTCGATAGTTACTAAGATCATTTGTGTCTCCTTTTTTTTTTTAGAGTAAAATAACTATTGCATTACACCATGTTTTGGAAATTTTCTTCTGTTTTATACAGTTGGTAAATAAGTGAGCAAGCCTATTTTGTACTTCTACTCCTGCATCCAACAGTGATTCTGCTACTATTCCATCTTCTCCCTGACCTTTTCCTCTTTTGATGTTTTTAAGAGAAATATTTACTTCATCTGGTGTTACCTCAGGTATTTCACTTGTGTCATCTGAAAAGTTAGCCACTGGTACTACTATCTTTGATGTATACAGTTCTTTGTAAAATTCATCAATTCTTTTCAACATCTTATCTCTGTATTTAATGACTTCACTGTTGTTGTCTTTCAGTGACGTCATTTGTTGCTTTCCTAGTGCCATTTTACTTAGGACCTGTTTCAGACTTTTTCCTTTTTAGATGGTTTCTTTGGTCTAATCTATGTTTCTCTTTGTCTTTTCTTAATAAGCATATTTCATTCCGCTCATTCTGTTTCATCTTTCTTTGTTTTTAATTTAATTTCATTTTTTTTTTTTTCATAAGCTTGAATGTCTTTTCGGAATGCTTCTTGGCTTTGGTTGTATTAGGTTTTCCTACTACCTTCGCTGATTCTCTTAGTACTTTTGTTAGTCGGTCATTCAGCTGATCGATGTCACATTCAGCATTAATTAGAGCCCGAAATCTGTTCCCTATTTCCAACTGAAAGGCTGCTTTGTTTTCGTTTACTTTTATTGGGCATCTCTTTTTGTCTTTTATCTTCTATCTTCCATAATTTCGGAGGCGTCATCATAGAATGTTTCTATTTCATCATCTAAGCTCTAAGAAGTTATATATATATATATATATATATATATATATATATATATATATATATATATATATATATATATTGATATAGAGGGAGAGAGAGAGAGAGAGAGAGAGAGAGAGAGAGAGATCTATATATATATATATATATATATATATATATATATATATATATATATATATATATATATATATATATAAAATAGTAACAATAATAATAATAATAATAAACTCTGGGAGCGCTCTTCAGGCCACGCACTGCATTGGCGGACATAAGGGGTGCTGTGGTTGAACCAGTGTCGCATACTATAAAGTATACTTGCACCCAGTCGGCTTACGCGGGCCGATTATACTTGGTTCACAGACTACACACACATCCAAAGCCACTCCAACACTACAGTTATACTTACAAGCACTTCTCACCCTACATACAATCTCGACTAGACAGCCTAAGCCACTTGGTAGAGATACATTGGCTATGTCGTCCCCACTTCGATCGCGATAGGCCGGTTCTGCGATGGACACTCAAACGGGTGATGATATATATATATATATATATATATATATATATATATATATATATAATTATTTATTTATATTCTATATATGATATCTTAATATACAAGATCGACTGTGTGTGTCTGACTGTGTGTACACGTCATATACTCAGAAACTACTGGGCCAATCTAGGTGAAACTTAGTCCATAGAGGTAACTTGACCCAAGGAACAGAATAGGCGTGTCAAAATAGATGGGGGGCGTGTCGAGGGGGCGTGTACTTAAAACTGCCCGAGTTTCTTCAGCAAATCTCAGCCGAGAACATGGCAAGCCCTAGCAGTAGACTTATTAAACAGTAAAACGGGAACCCTAGGGGCAACACTGCATGAGAAGTAGCATGGGCACTTCAAAATTGACCTAGCATACCTCCACAGTGATCATACTCTACCAAATAGGAAACGGTTTCTGATTGGCTATTGTGATTTTCTGTGTTGTGGAAGAGATAATATTCTTCTGTCTTACGCGACAAATTCAGGCTTTCAAAAACGTAAAAGCTCTCATTGTATAGAGAGCTTCATAGCTTACTTTGCTGTACCCTTTATCATTATTATTATTATATTATTGTTACCAGTGTCAAGTGACGGACTGGCGGGCACGAGGGAGGAAATAAAGTGGCAACTCGCTCCCTCCTACTATCATCGTTTCTATTAGAGTGTAAACTGACAACTCAGTGTGCTTACTCGATGAAACATGCCCCCAATGAAGAGGAACCCTCGTACAGCACCAGCTCAGTCTAGAAGAGAAAAGCAAGCACGGAAGGCCCGGACTGAAGAGGAGAGATCCCGATCCAGACCCCGTACGAGGGTGCGCATTGCTGCATCAAGGGACAATGACACCTCAGAGGAAAGGATGGTCATGAATGCTTACAACCAGGCCATGATGGCGGCAAGCAGAACAGCTGAAACAGAGGATCAGTCTACCATAAGGAGGACGAGGGACCAGGAAAGCGGGACTACCGCCAGGGCAGCTGAAACGAGAATCTGTCTAGGGACCGGGAAAGCAGGGCTGCCACCAGAGCAGCTGAAACTGAGGATTAGTCTATAGCGAGGAGAACGGGGGACTAGGAGCAGGGCTGCCGCCAGGGCCGCTAAAACTAAGGATCAAGTAAACACGAGGAACACCAGAAACCTTGGCAGCATGGCTACTGCCAGAGTAGTTGAGCTTGCGTATCAGACTGCCAATAGGAGGGAGAGGAACAGGGAGAGCACGGTGGCAACACGGCAGTTCGAAGCTCCACAGCAATGAAGAGGCTCAGAGATTAATTGGGGCAAGTCAGCGTTCAGGTACGATGCAACAGTCGACTACCCTGCTGACCCACATGTAGGCTGGGTGTATGTCGAAAGTCTGTGATGCCTGAGGGGCCAAGAACTTTCTTGGGGAAGCACCGGGCATGTGCTGCTCTGGAGGCAGAGTTGCA
>NC_137020.1:2732308-3092308 GCF_032717465.1 Coenobita brevimanus
AAATCACTACTGTCCCGTAAAGTTCCAGGCTCAAAACAAAAGAGTTAGGTAAAATTACAAGTTAAAGTTTAATGCTCAAACTAACAACAAAACATTCAGGGCTCATAAGGATAATGTAATGGCAAATAAACAGGTTAAATATATGGTTAACTGCAATAGCCTCTATTAACACGAAATTAGCAAGAGTAAATTTATCTAAGTCAGCCCTGATAAAATGAAAATACACCGAGTAATGCTCAGTTAATGCAAGATAAATTATTACAGATACAAAATATTATCAAATATGACTGATATAAAACCCTACATTAATCACAAAGACCTCACTAGGCCTAAGAATTAACCTTATGCTACACAGTACAAGAAAAAATGCAACAACAGTTATACTCAAATTACACACAGCTGCTAGATGTTTGGAGATTTCTTGAGCACTCACAATAATAATAACTGAACAGGGGAGGACAGAGATGTGAACAAAATGAGGAGCAGATCTAAGTGGCAATGATGCAGAGACTGAGCTCATTATATAGGGGCCGGCAGAGCTTGATACAACTTGTAAGAAGGACGCGCAAATGAAGCCATGGGAACAAAGAGCTGAAAATCCTGCTCTGAACTCCAGAAATGACGACTTACTCTAATATAACGGTAGAAGGGGGGAACTGAGGCAGAACACGCTCGTGATCAAACATGCAGCATACTGTGCATTAAAATTACACAAAGGATGATGAAATCATAGGCTATGTAACACCTCCCCACAAAGAAAAAGAAATTTACAAGGGAAATTTCTTATTACTCTAAAACAATCTGTCTAAAGTCTAGATAAGCAATCTGCAATAACATTTTCTTTCCCCTTGACATGCTGTATGTCTAATGAATACTCCTGAAGAAGTAGACTCCATCTTGTCAATCTCTGATTTTTATCTTTAAACTTACTAAGGAATTTCAGTGGGTTGTGATCGGTATAAATGACTATGGGGTCAAAACCAGAACACAAATAAAATGAAAACTGCTGTAAACCCAAAATCAAGGCCAAAAGCTCTTTCTCAATAGTTGAGTAGTTCTTTTGAGGTGGAGTGAACTTCTTACTGTAATAAGATACAGGATGTTCAATACCCTGATCATCCTCTTGCAGCAAAACAGCCCCAGCTCCTGTATCACTTGCATCAACAGCCATCTTAAAAGGCTTAGCAAAATTTGGACTAGCGAGCACTGGCTGACTTAATAGAATAGCTTTAAGTTTGTTGAAAGAGGATTCACAGTTATCGGTCCAGACAAATTTAACTCCCTTTTTCAGTAGGTCTGTAAGTGGTGATACAAGAATAGAAAAGTTAAGAACAAATCTCCTGTAATAACCTACCATTCCCAAAAATCTTTGTAGCTCCTTCCTACTTTTAGGTCTGGGAAGATCACTTATAACCTGAACCTTAGCTCCTGGTGGTGCAACATGTCCATCACCAATTACATACCCAAGGTACTGAACTTTAGCTTGACCAAACTCACACTTTGATAAATTAGCTACAAGATTAGCATGAACCAAACGCTCAAGAAATTTACTGACATGGCATAGGTGATCTTTCCAGTTGTCACTGAAGATTAATACATCATCAATATAAACAACACACCCTGCCAAACCCTCTGTTACAACATTCATGAGCTTCTGAAATGTGTCTGGTGCATTCTTCATACCATATGGCATTACTGAACATGCAAAAGTGTTTCCTAGTGTTACAAAACATGAGATCTCCCTAGCACGTTCAGTCATAGGTACTTGCCAGTATCCCTTTAACAAATCAAACTTACATATGTACCTAGCCTTTCCGATCTTGTCTATGCAATCTTCCACACGAGGGAGAGGGTAAGTGTCTGTTTTGGTTATCTGATTAACACGTCTGTAGTCGACGCAAAGCCGCTGTGACCCACCTGGCTTAGGGACTAGAGTGACAGGAGAACTCCACTCGCTCTGACAGGGCTCAATCATCATGTGGTCCAACAGGAAGCCAAGCTCCTTCTCGATGAGAGGAACTTTCACTGGGTTCACACGGTAAGGAGGCAATTTAATTGGCTTTGCGTCTCCAACATCGACATCAGGCATCAACACAGTGGTTCTTCCTGGAGTAGCACGGAACACTTGCGGGTACTCCTGCAGTAATGCCGAAAACTCCTGCCTTTCCTTGGGAGGTAGATGAGAAAGCTTAGTCTGGAGATCATTCATGATATCAGGATTCTTCCCCAAACTATCACTCAGGCTCATACTGCATGGGAGAGCTTCACTTGCAGACTCGGGTGGAACAGCTACAGTGCAGACTGGATTATTCTCGTCCCGCCTGTGATATTACTTTAGCATGTTGATGTGACATAGTTGCTTGCTCTTTCTACGATCTGGTGTGGCGATGACATAGCTGACATCACTGAGTTTCTTCTCCACGAAATAAGGGCCACTAAACTTGGCTTGAAGAGGTTGCCCATGAACTGGTAGCAGAATCAAAACCTGATCTCCTGGCTGAAAGTGGCGTAACCTGGACTTCTTATCATACCAAGTCTTCATCTTCTCCTGAGCAGCTCCTAAATTCTCTCTCGCCAGCTGTAAAGCAGTGGACAGCCGTTCTTTGAACTTCATCACATACTCCAGCAGGTTGACGTCATCTTCCTCCGACAGCCAGCATTCCTTGAGTAGCTTAAGGGGTCCTCTTACTTCATGGCCAAACAGTAGTTCAAAAGGTGAGAAGCCCAGTGATTCATTTGGAGATTCTCTTGCAGCAAACACAACGAATGGAAGACCTTTATCCCAGTCTTTCTGATGTTCCAAACAGTATTTCTTGAGCATCGATTTGAGTGTTTGATGATATCTCTCCAACGCTCCTTGGGTCTGGGGGTGGTAAGCTGAAGACGTGATCTGGGTGATGCCCAACTCTTTCAGAGACTGCTTGAAAACATTCGACATGAAATTACTTCCCCGGTCTGACTGTACCTCCTTGGGCAGACCAAACTTTGTGAAGAACCCTAGCATTTCCTTAACCACGTTCTTTGCTGAGATATTTCTAAGTGGAATGGCTTCAGGATAACGAGTAGCCATATCAATCAGGGTCAACACATAAGAAAATCCTGAAGAAGTCTTAGGAAGAGGGCCCACAATATCCACCAACACACGGGTGAAAGGCGCCTCAAAAGGAGGAATGGGAACTAGAGGTGCAACGTTTTCAGTCTGATTACACTTCCCCACAACTTGACAGGTGTGACAAGACTTACAATACCAGGAAACATCCCTGAAGATACCTGGCCAGTAGAAGTGTTTCAAAATGCGTGCCACAGTCTTCCTCACTCCAAGGTGTCCTGCCAAACTGGAATCATGAGCCACTCTAATGATATCCTGCCTACAAACACGAGGGATGACAACTTGATGCACAACCTCCCATTCACAGTCGGCTGATGCTGTTGGGGGTCTCCACTTCCTCATAAGTACTCCTGACTTTACATAATAACAAGTAGAAGCACCGGCTGACTCTTCTTCACTGTAAGCAGAGTTAGCTAGACCTTTCAACTCAGGGTCAGCAACCTGCAACTCAACCAACTCTTGACGAGACAAATTATCAACACTACGGGGTACTGCCTCATCTGGTGAGTGGTCCAAATTAGCAAGAAAAGTGTCAGCTAGGATAACATCATCATCATCATTATCCTCTAAATCACCAGTAACTTTAGACTTAGCCCTAGTGACAGCACATGCAGGGAACACATCAGGGACATCACAATCCTGGGACGCAGCCACTGGCTCACTAGACAACTGAGGAGCTGGACACACTTTACTTCCACCAATATCATTTCCAAGTAAGAAAGTTACACCTGACATTGGGAGTGTCTCAACCAACCCAACCATAACGGAACCATTAACAAAACCAGACTCCAAATTCACTCTGCACAGAGGGACAGAGAAGTAATTATTCCCTACACCTTGTAAGATTACAGTTTCATCAGAGGAATTAACATTAGAGCCTAGAACACTGGTCAGCATAAGGGATTGGCAAGCACCTGTATCACGATATATTTGAACTGATTTCCTGTCATTACTGTCCAGAGGACTGACAAAACCATCAGACAGGAAATTAGCACATGAACTCTTGAGAGTGTCACCCACGCCACTGCTCAAAAGAGGAGCTCCATCATGAGAATTTAAGTTACCCCTGAAAGCAGGTTCAGTTAACTCAGTTAAAGAATTCTGGGAACTCTCAAGAGTGGACACTAGACCAATTGACTGAATATTTAATGACTCCTTTTTGTTCACATCACGCTGTCTCCTGAAACATTTCTCCGTAGTATGACCAAGCTTACTACAATAAGTACATTTACTTTTCTGAAATCTAGAGGTGAAGCTGGTATTTACTTCCTGAGAAACATCATCTTTTTCTCTTTCCTGTTACCTGTACTCTGAGTAGAGGCAACGTACTTACTCTCAGCTTTCCCTTTTCCTTTAGAATATCTTTTGTGAGTGAGAACATATTCATCAGCTAAAACTGCAGCATCAGACAAATTATCTATTCTTTTCTCATCAAGATATAGGCTTACATCTTTATAAATACACCTCTTGAAGTCCTCCAGCAAAATCATCTGCTTAAATTTACCAAAATCAGAATCCACATTTTTAGAATTTAACCACTGCTCTAACAGATCTTCTTTGATTTTTGCATACTCAACATGGGATTGCTTATCTTGCTTGTAAGTTGTCCTAAATTTTACTCTATAGGCTTCAGGAACAAGCTCATAGGCCTTAAGAATCAAGCTCTTAACTACATCATAATTATCAGATTGATCCTGAGGCAAAGATGCATAAGTTACTTGAGCTTTACCGGTGAGAACAGTTTGAAGGAGTACTGGCCAATACTTTTTTGGCCAATTAAAACCTGTAGCTACCCTCTCAAACAACTGAAAATACTTTGTTAAATCAGATTCATTAAAAGGAGGGACAAGTTTAACATTTTTAGCCACATCAAAATCATCAGATATTCATTCTTAGATCTTTAGTGGAAAAGTTTCTAGAGAAGGGAAAGAAGTTGTATGCGGCTTTCATGGATTTGGAGAAAGCATATGACAGGGTGGATAGACAAGGATTGTGGAAAGTGTTAAGAATATATGGAGTAGATGGGAAGTTGTTGAATGCTGTGAAGAGTATGTATGATGGTGCTAAGGCTGCAGTGCGTGTGGATGGTGAACTAAGTGAATTTTTCTCTTTGAAAGTTGGTTTGAAACAGGGATGTGTCATGTCTCCATGGTTGTTCAATCTGTACATGGATGGGGTAATAAAAGAGGTACAAGGTAGGGTAGTGGATGTTGGAGTGGCCCTGGTGAGAGAGGATAGTGTTTGGAAACTCCCTGTACTGTTGTTTGCAGATGATACTGTGTTGTTGAGTGAAGATGAAGGGGAGCTGCAAGGCTTGGTGGATGAGTTTGAAAGAGTGTGTAAGAAACGGAACCTAAAGGTGAATGTAGGGAAGAGTAAAGTGATGGTCTTTGAGAGAGGTGAAGTCAGTGAATGTATAGCGAGGTTGGATGGTGAGGAATTGGAAAATGTGAGTACGTTTAAGTATTTGGGTAGTGTGATGAGTAAGGATGGAGGTTTGGAGGGTGAAGTGCTTGAAAGGGTACAGCAGGGAAGAAAGGTTGCTGGTTCCTTGAAAGCAGTGATAAGAAACAGGGAAGTGAGCATGGAAGTAAAAAAGTTACTCCATGACAGTATTGTGATACCAACTCTAACGTACGGAAGTGAAGCTTGGACGTTGTTGGAAGGACACAAGTCAAGAGTGAGAGCAGCGGAAATGAGTTATTTAAGAGGAGCTTGTGGAGTCACGTGGAGAGACAGGCTGACGAATGAGGATATAAAGGAGCGTTGTGGTGTTGATGTGGATGTGATAGGAAGCGTTGTGAGGAACACACTGAGGTGGTTTGGCCATGTGGAGAGGATGGAGGGTGAAAGACTGACGAAGAGAGTGTATGTGAGTGAGGTGGAGGGTGGAAGAGGGAGGGGGAGACCGAGGATGAGATGGAGGGATGGGGTGGAGAGGTATATGAGAGAGGGGGGTGTGAGTTGGGAGCAGGGTAGTGAAATGGCGGGGGACAGGGCGACTTGGAGGCGATTTGTTTGTGGCCACCCCAAACGGGATTGAGGCGTCTGGCAATAGATAGATAGATAGAAAATCATCAGAGCTAGATGATCCAGTTCCACCTTGTTTCATGCGATACTCATGGTCTGCCTGAATCCTGGCAAGTTCAACTTGTGCCTGAGCCTGTATCTGTGCCTCCTTAACGCGAGCCTCCTGCAGGGCTAGCTGTAACTTAGCTAATTCAATCTGCGTTTTCTCATTTGGAGGAGTTACATTAAACAAGCTTTCATTAATCGTGTCAACAATTTGATCTTTAGAATGATGAGAGCGAACAGCAATTCCCAATTGTTGAGCAACAAGCTTAAGTTCATTCTTTGTTCTGTTTTCTACATCACACACTGTTTGCACATTTGACAAAAAATCTTTGGCTTCATCAAGTGTAGTAATAGTAGACATCATGAATAAATTACAGTCACAAAATATCAAGCAATATCCTTATGATAATATCCTGAATATCCTGATAAGAGGTCGCCAAATTTATGTTACGGAACAGAGAAAGATAATGTACACTTTAATTGAGAATACTAAAAAATCACTACTGTCCCGTAAAGTTCCAGGTTCAAAACAAAAGAGTTAGGTAAAATTACAAGTTAAAGTTTAATGCTCAAACTAACAACAAAACATTCAGGACTCATAAGGATAATGTAATGGCAAATAAACAGGTTAAATATATGGTTAACTGCAATAGCCTCTATTAACACGAAATTAGCAAGAGTAAATTTATCTAAGTCAGCCCTGATAAAATTAAAATACACCGGGTAATGCTCAGTTAATGCAAGATAAATTATTACAGATACAAAATATTATCAAAAATGACCGATATAAAACCCTACATTAATCACGAAGACCTCACTAGGCCTAAGAATTAACCTTATGCTACACAGTACAAGAAAAAATGCAACAACAGTTATACTCAAATTACACACAGCTGCTAGATGTTTGGAGATTTCTTGAGCACTCACAATAATAATAACTGTACAGGGGAGGACAGAGATGTGAACAAAATGAGGAGCAGATCTAAGTGGCAATGATGCAGAGACTGAGCTCATTATATAGGGGCCGGCAGAGCTTGATACAACTTGTAAGAAGGACGCGCAAATGAAGCCATGGGGACAAAGAGCTGAAAATCCTGCTCTGAACTCCAGAAATGACGACTTACTCTAATATAACGGTAGAAGGGGGGAACTGAGGCAGAACACGCTCGTGATCAAACATGCAGCATACTGTGCGTTAAAATTACACAAAGGATGATGAAATCATAGGCTATGTAACAATATATATATATATATATATATATATATATATATATATATATATATATATATATATATATATATATATATATATATATATATATATATATATATATATCTACATCTACTGTACATATATATCTATATATACCTATATTTGTCTATAACTACAGTACAGTATATCTACATCCATATCCATCTATCTATCTGTATTTTCAGTGATGTGGTTTGTTTGTTATTTTATTTTGATTTTTAAGACGACAAAGGATTTCTTTTACTGATTAAAATTTTACATTTTGTTGATCACTAAAATTATACTGATGTTATGCACCTTTGAATGCTTCTGCGGTGTGAACTTCTTCAAATACGATTATCTTTATGTGAGACACATACACCAGTATCTTAATTTCAGCTTGACAAATTTATTATTCGGTAGTTGCATGAAATAAATAAGAATGATATTCATAAACGAAAGAAAATTTAGAGCCTTGACACTTCATGGCGACCGAGGGCGAAAAGTTGTAAAGCTAAATGAAGAAACTGCTGATCACGAGGCAACGCACAGAGTATAAACAGAGAACTGGGAACTGCACAATGCACAACCAGTCACAGCAACAAACAATTCTGCTTCAGTCTAGCGTCAGCGAGTGTAATTTAGGAGGAATGTTTGACGAGGGAACGCTTCTGGTCCATAGTGATGACGCTGGCATCATGATCGATCAACAAACCACTTTTGCATTTCTTGTTGCTATAATTCGGCCTGTTGGCATAACGGACACATGTTTTTGGTGAAGTATTCTGTCTCTCGAGCCTACACCTAATGGTTTGTTGCACAGATCAAAATAAATATATTAAAATACAAGAGGGAGAGCCCAGGGAGTGCAACACCCGCTCACTAAAACTGGTTCAAGTGCTCAAGTGCTGAACATGTATCCTGTGGTCTTTATGTCCGACTGATATCGTATGATATATGATTAAAACGGATTTGCCAAACCCGAAACCTTTCCACCAGTTCTGGTCCAAATCGAATTAATCCAGAGTGACTTTGTTAACCTTATCATATGTCCCTGTGTTTTGAGGCAATATTCTCAAAATCAATTATATTCTTTCTTGGTTGGCCTTATATTTTTCCTTAATCCTTGTGACTCTAATTTTTAACGTGTTGTTTTCGAAATCGAATCTTTTCCTCCTACTTTACCCTTACGCCCCCTATACCGTAAAAGTTGATATAATTCTGATACAAACTGCTTAATTTGAATGTGCTTGGTCACACTATGGCTTTGGCCAATCACCCTATTTTTATATTAACTGTTCTGAAAATTGAATACTTTAAATTTTGCCTTACGTTCACCCCTACTACCACGTTTGTGTATATCGGGGAAAAATGTGACCAAAGGTGGTCATTATAGGTAAAAATTTGATGTAATTTTGTGACACTGACATTTGACCTATATGTCTCGAAATAAATGGGTCACCTCACTGGCTAAATGTCAACCCTTCCCTCAAGCTTGCCTAAAATGGGATAAATACTGCTTGAATTATTCTTTTCACAAGCACATAGGTACACACAGATAGACAGGCACGGGTTGTGCAAAACATAACACCAGCCTCGCTATCACGGGCACGAGAGTAACGCCATGATAACCACCATGAAGTAAATCGTCAGTATCTTTAGTATCATTCCTATTAAATTCGTCCTACTAACATCGAGGCAGTACAAGATGATTAGTAAATAATTTATCACTGACCCATAATGTATAAATGATATTCTCACACTCTTCCAAAATTTTACGTATTTCTTATAATTCTTTCCTGACAATTGTTTCATTTCTTGGACAATTACGAGAGTGAATATGTTTTTTATTATTATTATTATGATTATTCGTTATATTCCTATGGGTTTGTAAACACATCACAAGAAAGTTAAAACTTAAGAAACATGGAATTTCGTAGTTTCGCTAGCTTTAAATACTCTTTAAACATAGTAGGAAATATTGTTCATTCACTGACTGCAAACTGCTGTAGTGAGAACAATACGTCGCCTTGTATTAGTCCTTCCGTAAAACTTCTCATATTATACACATTCCCGGTTTGCATTCAGGGACATCGTTCCCCACTGTGGTGGAACTTCCATGAAACCACAAATAAGAAACTTGTTCGTTTGACTACGCAAAGTTGTTTTGCGCTGAATTAAATTCTTGTGCGTCAGTATATAACCAAAGTTCTACCAAGGTTGTCACAGGCATGTAAGGACTTCATTACTTCTCGGGGTGAGAGGAAGAAGCTTCAATCTATCTATCTATCTATCTATATATAAAACAAGAGAGAGGTAAAAACGATTTTTGGCTTCATTGGAGCACATGGACAATTATCGTGTTGATTAGTGACAGCATTGTGATATGTTTTCATAGATTCGATAACTGTACTACTGCTCATTGAATCATTATACGGGACTATGTATACTGATTATTATAAACCAGTAGGTAGCAAAGTTAGTCATTGAACTCAGTCAAATTCACTCGACTTTATAGGCAACAAATAACTGTTGTAAAGTCTCAAACAGTTCCCAGATGTTTAATGGTACGACATTCACAGCAGGTACGCCATGTTTTTATTTTAACTTTTACCATACGATTCTGTTCAGTTTAAGTAAATTATCCAAGGGTCGTAGTTGTTATGTGGAATATATTTATCTGGAAAGATAATGCAGTCAGGAGACGGAAACAAGGCAGTATGATAGTCAGAAACTTTAGTGATAAAAGTTAATATACCTACTGCACTACAAAATGCCAAACCACTATAAGTGTGTGTAGGGAAGTCAGAAGTATGTTTATTTACATGAGAACCAAGTGATTATTTCAATAAAAAAATGAAACTGCAGTGGTAAGCCAGGATCAGATAAATATACAACGAACAGGGAGAGGGGATGGTATTGGACACCATCAGGGGATTAGGTGAAGACGGGGAGAGCATGGGGGAAACAGGGGGCAAGTATTAATTGGGGAAGCAGAGGCAGGGAGGCAGGGGGGTGGAGTCTACTGGAGGTAGAGGGGAAGGGGCGGGTAGGGAAAAATTTGGACAGTGAAGGCTTACGGAGCGGGATGGGCTGAAAGAGTCAGTAGAATGCAGATGGGATGTAGACAGTGTAGAGATGGTAGAGCGAGGTGTGTGAATGGGGGGCAGAGTATCAGGGAGGAGGACAAAGAAACAGGAGAGGGAGGGCCCATGGAAATATGAGGTTCGTGAAAGTTGATGTGACCTGGACGAATCAGACTGAAGTAGAAAGTGAGTAGAATGGTGGAGGGATTCAGAGGAGGGGGGGGGGGAGGAAAGGGAGCAGAAAAAGTAGGTAATTAAGACTGAATTAAAGGGAGGAAGATGAACGGTGGGAAACACAACGTCGGTTTGGGAGGGTTAGAGGAGAAGTGAAAGAGTGGGGGAGGTAGTCATTGGCCTATACAGCCCAAAGCTCCTTCATTTCATGTGGAGAAGGAGGGGGGGGGGGAAATTATGCCATGTCGACCTTAAACCTGGCTCCTAATTTGCATATATATTTTGAATGCTGAACTGTAATATGAAAGTAACATCAGAATATTATGAATCACGTAGAAGTGTCATGATAGGACGTAGAGCTGTACTAGTGTCTTACTGCGTTGAACTAAGGGATTTGAACTTCAGATCTCCTTAGCATTAAGGTAAACGAATTACTGTGTAGATTAAAGGGTCGGAAGAGTTAGAAGGACGGTGGAGGGTCATGAGAAAGGGGGAAGAAGATATCGAGATCCAGGGGACTGGAATGAAACAGGAAGGGTGGTGGTGTGATAAGGGTAGGGAAAGGCGAGGAGATTGAAATGACAGAGGAGCCAGATGAAAAGAAGTGGGGGAGGGGGACACGAAAAGCTAGTGAGGAAGTAGAGACTATTGGAGTATTGACACTTATGACAGTCATATGAATGTTTTACAACAATAACTGGTATTGTCTCCTCGTCGCCACAGTGTCAATTAATCTCTACTACTGGTACTTGCACTCATAAGTGACGTTTTCCATGCGTCCGATTTTGGACCACTTCGACGCTAACGCCCACCATTCATATCCAAAATATACTAAGACTGTCATATACAGGACTCGCGTATCGGTGTTAGGGGATTTTTTTTTTTTTTACATGTTTGGAGTCTTTTTGTAAAGCAGTAATTAACATTATTAACGAAATTCAAATCTTTTAATTGTTCACTTCCCCAGTAGGAAAGCAAACCTCTCTGGTGAAGCAGGTAAATCACAACTCTTTCAGCACTGCAGTTCAAGCAAATTCCATAGTTTCTACATTCGACTCACGTACACCTGCCAGTACTTCCACCTGATACAGCCAACGTTGTCAGTCCCATCCTTCTGTGAGTTAGAAACCTGAGTGGGTCTACTCACGTTTCAAGCCACCTGTGGTGAGGCAAGAATTGGCAATAGAGTAAATTTTGGGACGGTGCGGGGGGTTGGAGGTAGGGCAGATGACGGGGTTTAGTGCTTGAGGAGAATAAATAAAATTGTTGGTTAGGAAATTCGGTAAAATTAACTACAACATAATACTTAATACTCCTGGGAAAACACAAGGAAATATATTTACGGTATAACATATTGTCCAAATTTATTTAACCAACATACGACTGAACAGGTTAATCCAGCACAATGTAGCCTCTGTTTGCACACACACACACACACACACACACACACACACACACACACACACACACACACACACACACACACACACACACACGCACGCACGCACGCACGCACGCACGCGAGAGAGAGAGAGAGAGAGAGAGAGAGAGAGAGAGAGAGAGAGAGTACGCGCGCAATATGTTCCTAACACTGGCAGGACTCTCGCTTCTTCCATCTTCTATGAATCTAATCCATTTTGACGCAGTCGTATGTGATATTTCTAAACTGTGTCCAATGGCCCGCATTCCAAGTCCTCTTTCTCGTTGGCTGCGTAGTGCTGTCCTATTCTGTTGTCAGTCCATGACGTGTCCTTTTCCTATAGCGGACAGCGCTGATCTCCCGGTCCGGCCTGTAGACGGCCAAAACCTGAGTTTGTCAAGTGTTGTCAGGTCGTAAGTTACCAATCTCGCACAGGTTATGGGAAACAACTTAAAATTTAAGTACATCATAATATGCATTAATTTTACTTTGAACATTTTATCCTTACACACTGGAGAATAGCTGTTGGTGCCTGGGTAGTACACGTTACTAAAATGCCGCGCGAGGAAAGGTGAGTTTATGACACCCAAACTCCACCAAATGTTTGACACAAATTGCACTTAAAAATGCAAAACATTTGTAGATCTCTTCAGTTGCAGTGTTTACTTAGAAAACAAATCAAGATTTATACACGAGAATATGAAAACCATGCATTTATCAGAGGAATTAGTTTGCCATTCCTGTCACTCTAATTGGGATACTGGTCCGAGGCAACGATCTACATAATTAATGTGGCTCTTCTAGTAAGGTGCTCCAATTTTCAGGGGATTGCTTAATCAAATTTATCTATAAGCCCACACAAACTCAATGAGTTGACAATCATGCCGATAAAATGAGACATCAACTTAGTATGAAAGGGATCGGAGTTTGGTGGCTGAGAAATGTTCGTGTTTAAGTCATTGCAGAGGTTCCAGGTTAAAATTTAAACATCATACTGGAAAAATTATTACTGTTTACATTGAACTACAATTATGAAAGATACGGTGGAGGATTAATATGCATGAATCATGTTCACAGCCATTAAAGTTTCAGGTTTAGTAACGGGATAGCAGTTTAAGTGGGAGTAGTAGATCAACCCCTGTCTGTATGGACAATTAGATTCATTAACCTCAGGCAAGGAACTGCCCTTGCAGGGTTAGCCTGTGCATTGATTCGATGTTCCCTTGCCGTGGACAGTGCTCTTGTGGGGGTTTGGGTTATTGGATGGACGGTGCATTTTCGTCTCTTCACCCAGTTGACAATAATACCATAGTAGGCTCTGCATCACCCCATTATTCAGTTTGGTTACCACCCAACGTTGTAAATTGTTTTTTGGGTTATACGAGAATCACCACGCTTGTCACTCAGTGTACAGTCATCAGAGGAATAAGTTGGCAGCGTTACATCAGATCAGGGGATGATGGTCGTCATCACCTGCCACTTGTTTTTTGTTAAGTAACCTTGGTCTGTCTAGCCGAGCAGACTTATCAGTCACAGGCGAACAACCGTCCTGCAAAGCCATCCTGGGCAGTGGATGTATGTTTACTTGCAGCGCGTGGAAGATCTTGGAGGTTTGATTCCCGGATGGACGCCACATTTGCATCTAAACGCCCAGTTAACAGAGGCATCATAGAAAAGTCGTCTTTCTTTTACCGGAGTGAGTGTATGAATAAATGTTTGGGGGGATTTTGGAACTGGTGTAATGTAAGATGATTCTACATGTCTGGGCACTTAGATTGTTGGAAAGAAGCACTGATAATAGATGTAAGAGGTTTAGCAAATTCAATGGAAAATTCTTTGAAGATGCGGACTGACAAGTCTAGGAATATGGAAGAGTGTTTAAGATACAAATTCTGAAGGCGGAATGCGACGTCGTATTCAAAAACTAAGGTGGCTAATTTGGGGGCAGTTAGGAATGTTCGAAGATGGCTGTAGTTAGGTTCAACTAACTGTTGGCAAATGGTGGCACAGTGGTTGTTAATCGTTTCAGCTGCTTGGGTGTTAGTCTGGCTGGCAACACATGGGAAGGTAGAAGTTTATTTTTAAGACCAGAGAGGTGTTGCAACTAGCCGTACCACTGCTGTACATTGGTGTGTTTTAGATGTTAGAGTTTATATGATAATTTGATCTTTTGGCAACAGTTATTTCTCTAATGTGTGTGTGTGTGTGTGTGTGTGTGTGTGTGTGTGTGTGTGTGTGTGTGTGTGTGTGTGTGTGTGTGTGTGTGTGTGTGTGTGTGTGTGTGTGTGTGTGCAGAGTCTATGTTGTTCTGGATTAACCTGTTCTGTCATAAATTGGTAAAATAAATTGTGACAATATGTTATACTGTACATAAATTTTTCTTACGTTTCATAAGTAAAGTATTTTGGTGTAGCACAGTCCTTCGTTTTTCCTATCGGACTATTCTATTTACCCTCCAGAAACACTAATCCCTGTCATCCTCCCTTCCTCCCACCCCCTGCATCGTCCTAAAATTCCCTTGACTGCCGTTTCCCCCTCACCATAGGTAGCACGAAACATGAGTCGACATACGGTTCGCACTCATAGAAGATTCGATTGAGAACGCTGACTGTAACGGGTGGAAGTGCTGGTGGATGTAAGTGCCATTTCCTACATAAGCAATGTCTTCTCTTCTCATCAGTCTGACATAGAAAGTTGCCTTAGGCCCCTCACACATTCACATCAGCACCTTTATACCGAGCTGCGACAAGTGTGTTCCAGCCCACTCGAGTCCAGTGACCCACAAGTACCATGCTGCCTCCCATTGTTGTGGGCAGAAGGGGAGGGTAGTTTGAATGTCTAGCATGTTTTTTGCTTTTAACTGATTAACTGGATTTCCTCATTAAACATGCCTCGATGTGTTGCCTGGGGATGCTCTACCCGATAATGCACAGATTTGTCTGAATCCTCAAAGAAGGAAGGAATAAGAAATATAAGTCTGGTTTGAAAATTGGAATGCAAACGTTAAGTCATCTGAGTTCAGTAAGTATAAATATGTATTATACGAAAGTGATTGCTCGTAATACTAACATCTGATCCCTGAAACACTTCTTTTTCATACAAATTAAATCATCTTTAGGATATCCCAGGAAGTCTTGTAACTTGTGGTATATATGCTTCAACAAAAAGTGTCATACCACAACTGTGGATTCCATCACTGTGGCACCGGATATGGCTAATAAGCCTAACGGTTCAGTAACAGCTGCTACGTTTACCTATAACTGACATTATTTGTTTTTCTGAAAGAATGTCTACAATTTCCTTGTAATTCATCTGTTTTTCCAGTATTGCTATTCAAAAATCGTACAAATGTGGTTTTCCGCAAGAAAGATGTTAGTTATAAAGAGCCTAATGATTTTTAAAAATGCAACGAAAGATGGAATAAAATATTCCACTGCTATGGGGAGGTTAATGAACTACAAGTTACTCCATGTCACCGTAGAACGCAAACAAAAGTAAAAAGCCATATTTCATAGAAAACAAAATGAATACAAAATTTGAGGGTAAGCCTACAGTAATCATCACACCCATGTCACGGTTGTGCCTAAGCATAAGGACCAATGTAGATTCCACAACAGTGCAAAGAACATTTTTTAAGCATACAAACAATTGTGGGATCACATCCTTATTTTTAAGTATTGCTTAAGCATGGACCAACAGGTTTCATGACGCACCATCTTATGTTCCATTGCTATGTGAAAGGTACTGCAGTAAACAGTGTTGGTTATGCTTACCCTGTGTTATGAAAATATCACAATGGGGGTTAAAATTCGTAACATAAGTGTACAGGGCATCATTTTCTCTCGATAGTGACATCCAACCTATTCTCATAATATCAACTACTGTCTTTGAAAAAAAAAAAAATAGAAAATAAGGAAATTTAATACTACCAAAAAGGCAAAAATCATCAGTTTAAAAAAAATGAAAATGAAAACTAAAAATTATGTATATAAAAGCAGGGGACAGTAAAGAACAGTTAAGCAAAGATTGGAAATGACTGGGAGGCAGCATGGCACCTAGTCACCAGTTGTCGCAACTCTCTCAACTAAAGGTGCTAATTCACGGGTAACCACTTCGGCACTATTAGCTACTACCCATACTTGATAGGTTTGTCTCATCCAGGACGGTTGCCCTGATACTAATGGGGGTAATTTTATGACATGCCGGTGGGTGGAAGGTCAGTAAAGTCTGTTCTAGCGAAAATCAGTTAATCGAGCATCTCTTTCCTTGTCTCAGCCTGGGGTCGAAGTGATGTCGTTTCAGACAGCAGACAGCTTCTCTATCGTAGGATCCTTGGCAGAGATCATATTACTACTTCTATATGCCCCCTCCCCACCCTCCCAAGATAGGATTTAAATCAATACAGGAGGACTGTTAGTCCCATGCATACCCGACTAGACCACTTGGGACTCCTATTTTTTGTATTTTGGCTACAAACAAGCAATCATTTTCTACTAAAAGGAGGACATGATGCGAAGAGGAAAGGTACCGGTGATCTAGATTCTCAGTGCATCAGGATTTAATCTCCTTGCATGTATGTTACCCACAAATGTTAATATCCTTGTATTTATGTTGCTCTCAGATGTTAATATATATTCTGCTTGGTGGAGACCCCTAGTAGTAATGTGATTGCCGGGTACAGAATTAACTTCTGGCATGCTGTACAAGGCAGGACAATGAGACACGTCAACGTGGACATCCGCCACCACCACAGAAAAGAGCAAACCCTCAGCCATCGAAGCTGGGGCAGAAACAGTCGGAGAGGGTGGGCAAACACCAATCTCACATGAGGAACTAACCTCGGGGACAGCATCCGGTAAATCACCATATGGATAGGTGGGCAGTGGAATGGGTTAGGAAACTTCCGAGACAGAGGTTGGTGCACAGGTGTTCCAGAAAGGACAGAGGCATAAGTAGCCCAAGGTTGGAAGAAGCAAGTCTAGGCCTTCCTCTTTGCTTCTGGAAATGTAACCTCATGCCTTCGAATTGGCAAAATCTCTGTTTCAAGGCAATAGTGAAGACAGTTTGACGAAGATACAGCATTAGGACCTCCACAGTGATAGCATTTAAGGGGTCGTGGATTGTCATCCGCATTACTTGGTCAGCCACACTAGGTGCAGACTCCAGGAGGGCCATCCTGTGCACGGCGGCAAAAGCTGCTAACATGACCATACCCTTGACAGTGGGAAACACTGCTTCATGGCTGGCACATGTGGATTCACAGGAAGTGACACCAAGTAGGTTTCACAGAGGCAGGCAAGGTTAACTTATTGAAGGTCAGAAACAAGGTGGAGTTGGGGTCAGAATACCTATTTTTTTCTGCAGGCACTCAGCACTCGCTACTCCAGAAGATCGTAGTTCCTCAAACAACCATGCCTCAGAGTATCGGAGGAGGTCACTGGAAAAAATAACACCCTTGCACTTATTAAATGTAGCACGGGAAATGCAAGAAACGTCCAGAACAAAAACTGAGGTCAGAGCCTGTCAACGGGAGCTCTCCCTTGGTTAGTACATCTCAGTAAGGATATTTCCATCCCCCTGGGAAGAAATTTTAGGTTCCTGATCACAAGCAGAAAGAATGGCATGGTGCAAGTCAGTGTCAATATTATATTGACCCACCCATTGAGGATTTCAGTACAAGATAGTGTGTGTACAATTCTGGTGCTGTTTCAGTAACAGTTGACCTAAAAGCCACACCAGTCCAATGAGAATGCCTCCCGATCCCAGCTGGAATCTGGGGCAAAGAAAAGCAGTCCCCACAGGCCTTGTAAGGCTCCAAGGTGGTAATTATCCATCCAAAGTCGGGCAAATCCAGGGTCAGCAACAGGATTTTTTTTAATGTCATATAGATCAAGACAAGACCATTCCCACACACCCCACTGATCATTGAGCCCATCATGGGGAGGTCTTATGCCATGGGAGGCATATACACGTGAGGAGGCAAAAAAAAACACCCATGATGGAAGATGGACAGGTATGAGGAACATCACCAGCAGGCCTCATCTACCAGTGATGTACACACTGCTTGCCGTGCCCAGCGAGCCCTCTGGTGGGCTGTTGGGTTCCCCTGGCGGACAGCTGGGTGGCCAACCAGCGGACCCTGGTGGGTGGAGATGCCCCTGGCAAAAGCCATCCCCACTGACTGGGCTAATGTATGGTCTGGCTCCCTCAGTAGGAAGGAGATATCTTTAAACAACAACAGTGATGTAGAGGGAGTTCTTGGTCCACATTGCCAACAGATGCTACATCCTACAAAAGTTGGCAGGCCTCCAGAGTAGGTGGCACTGCCATCCACGCTTCAAGCCCTGCCACCACATCAAGGTGACCCCCCCTCAGTGGGGTTGAGAACACTATTAATCATGTACTACGGTGTGGACGCCTATGCCACATACATTACCAAAATTTTGTTATTTTGAATACTGTTAAAGCTACATCGGACATAAGCATATCATTGTACAGCTTATGAAAATTTGATATTTTTCTCAACATTCACCATCGTAATGCTGAAAAAAACGAAATAGCATCAAAGTACGTGCCAAACAGCATCAAATCTGTGTTATTTCGGAGACTATTATAGCTTTGCACATCGGGGGAAAGCTTATGAAAACGTAAAAAGCATTACTTTAGTGACGATTCTAAATTTTTGCTACCATTTTGCTAAAAAAAAAAGTGCCAAATTGAGTACCAAAACTGGGTTATCTCTGAATTAATTAAGCCACAGCAGACATGCGTACATCATTAGAATTCTTATGCAATGCAATATATTGTACGAAATTGGCCTTTTCTTAAATTCACCAATATACTGCTGAAAAGAACGAACAACATGAAATTTATACAAAATTGAGTAAACCATGAGACCCGCTATGCTGTGGCAAGAATGTTGTAAGACCAAGACAT
Organism: Coenobita brevimanus; assembly: GCF_032717465.1. Classification (NCBI taxonomy): domain Eukaryota; kingdom Metazoa; phylum Arthropoda; class Malacostraca; order Decapoda; family Coenobitidae; genus Coenobita; species Coenobita brevimanus. Next base: position 2,751,340 of record NC_137020.1, read on the forward strand.
AATTAAGCTGAATAACTTTTCAGGGCGAGCATTAAGCGAAACATGGAAGTGCAATAGCAGGCTCCAATTTTTTGTAAGAGTAACAACAGTACAGTACATAACTTGGCTGTCCGAACAAGTCCATACTTTCGAATATCCCCAGAATTTCATAATATCGGTGGTTGGTGATTATGGTGCTGATGGATCACAAAAGTGAGTGATGTACTGTTGCTAATCTGACATGTTATGTACATGTGCTAACCCTTTACTGAAGACGATATCAGCTACGTATTTTATTCCCGACACCTCAAGTTACTTACTTTGCCGAGGGAGACTCTTACCTAAACTGATGATGATGATAATGACGCATGTTATCTTTTACTGATATGTAAAAAAAAAAAAAAATAAAAATAAAATCATTTACAGATGAGATATGAAGAAGTAAGCCAGGCTCAAAAAACAACATATTTGCATACCATAATCATTTTCTTACGATCTACGGTTTATGAAATCTCTTGGCAACTGATCGAGCAAGTGAAGTGTCAGACATCCTGGCATTAATATGGTAATGGTGCGTCAGTCTTGAAAAATGGTAGTTTCATTTTTCACCAGTGGCTTCCTTCGACTTTAGGAAGGGGAATGAGTTGGACGGGGCGTGATGGAGAGCTACCACATTTTCTCCATTGTTCTCTCTTTCCCATCCCTACCTCTTCCCTCTCTCATTTATTCTGTTTTCCCTCTCATTCTCTCTTTTTCCCTCTCCTCGGCTTTTTTCGGGGATTCATGTATAATGGAAAACTATCAGACTGGAAGGACGTTACAAAAAATATCAGAGTTAAGTACTGGTTCATGTTCTGGTTATTTAGTTTTAATAAAACAGATGATAATTACGGTTTGCGTTGTAAAATATTGTGATCTATTGATGATACAACAGTGGGCAATACGGAGTAATACGTATGCTTCTTAACGAGGGACGATGATTGGACCGAATATGGAAGATGAATTTTATTATTAGGTAATACAAAAAGCTAATACTTTTCGTCTATCTATCTATCTATAGTCAGACATCATAATCCCATAAGGGGTCTCCATTTGTCTTTGAGTTTGTTTTTTTACGGGGAGGGGCACTAACCCTCCGCCGACCCGCTTGTTGACACATAGGGAACACGTATGGGTTGGTTGTGCGGTTACCACCCAGTGTTGTAAATGGTTTCCTGGCTTACAGGAAACCATTTGGCTTGTCACTCAATGTAAAGTCACCTGAAAGGGAAAGAAGAGTACTGAGAAAGGAAAAGAAGAGTAATGTAGTTAAAAGAAACAGGAAGGGAAAGGAGAAGCAGGAAGAGAGGAGGGCAGATACAGAGACAGAATGATAAAGGTGAGGAAGAAGTAGGCAGCAGTACATCAAGTGAGTGGATGATGCTCGCCACCACCTACCACAAATATGGTGGATCAGTCGGTAGAAAGATGGCCTGCAGTCCTACCGGACCCAGGTTCAAATCCCCACTGGAGCAGGAAACAGTTTAAGGATTTGAATTCCATAAAAAAAGCAGACTTTACCGATCTACCAAAGGACCCGCCGACATGTCGTAAAAGTACCCCCGCTAATAACAAGACACCAGTCCTGTATGAGACAGCCCTAGCTTGTATTCAGTATGGACGGTAGGTGTTAGCGCTGAAGTGGTGACATGTAGAGGTGTATGGCACGTAGGACTACTGGGCCTTAGGAGCAGGCTGTGAAGCCTATGCCCAGAGTCGGACACATAATATATATATATATATATATATATATATCATCATCAGACGTTTGAGTATCCACTGCAGGACCGGCCTATCCCGACTGAAGTCGGGACGATACAGCCAATGTATCTCTACCAAGTGGCTTATGCTGTCTAGTAGAGATTGTATGTAGGGTGAGAAGTGCTTGTTAGTGTAATTGTTGTGTTGGGGTGGCTTTGGATGTGTGTGTAGTTTGTGAACCAAGTGTAATCGGCCCGCGCAAGCCGACTGGGTGCAAGCATACTTTACAGTAAGCTACCGTGGTTCAACCACAGCACCCCTGGTGTTCGCCAATGCTGTACGTGGCCGGGTGAACACTCCCAAAGTTTATTACCCTGGCGGGGCGCGAACCCTGATCCACCCGTGTCCGAAACGCACATTCCACCACTGTACCACAGAGGTATATATATATATATATATATATATATATATATATATATATATATGAAATTAAGTACTAACCAAACGTGGCCCAGTTTAACGACTCACACTTTCATTTTCACACCATTCAAATCCCTGGAATCCTAGCTCCACTTGAGAGGTCAAAAAAAAAAAAAAAAAAAAAAAAAAAAAAAATTCCAAACGTGGCTTCACGTTCACCTAAGAGTCAGTCCCATGACTGTCAGGTCATAAAGGGATGCCAAGCCCTGGCCATACACTTATCGGCACAGAATTAATTCAGGTACTGTAATTTTATCGCTTGTCAGTTTTCTAGCCTCGTTAGCTCCTATACCTCTCTTTCCTATAAGCTCCTTTACCATACCTGCCCCCTTTCTTCTAGGCCTACCACTCCTGCAACCTTCAAATTCGCTCAGATATACCCTTTTCAACACTCTGTTCGCTCCCATTCTCTCTACATACCCACATCATCTGAACACACTCTTAATTCTGGTGTCCACCGACTTCCTTTCTCGGCATCATTCACAAGTCACATTGTACCTTACCCTATCCACCCTACACACACACTTTTTAGCAGTTCCATCCGTACAGTTCTTACTCTTGACTATTCATTTTAACGCCATACCATAGTTTTACACCCATAAGTTACAGTAGGCACTAAGACTACTTCTCGTAAGCTTCTCAAAGCAACTATACTCAGACCTTATCTTATCACGGCCTTCATAGCACCAACAGTTTTCTTTTCGTGTGTTACTCTACTTTCCACTTCTCTTTCAGATTTACATCTCTTTTTTTATCACTGCTTCCAGATACCAAATAAAGTCTCAACTCATTCACTGTACTATCAGGCAACTCCCAGTATGATGAAATGGGAGTCGCCTCCTCTCTCAGCAACCATCACTTTACTACATTTATACTCAGGGCTCGTTGCTTGGACGCATCTAACAAACTTTATACCAATCCACCAAGCTCTAGTCCGCTCTTTACAAGAAGCACAGCATTATCTGCATACATCATTGTACGATACAACATTCTTCACCATTCATTACCAGTGCCATCTCTCTCTCTCTCTCTCTCTCTCTCTCTCTCTCTCTCTCTCTCTCTCTCTCTCTCTCTCTCGTGCTTTTGTCACTCATAACACCATCCACATATATACTGAACAACTATTTGGTCATCAAACAACCTTGTCTCACGCCAATAATGATACTGAACCATTCACTTTGATGCCCACTTACCCCTCTGCACGCTCCATTACCTTCGAAAAAGCTGTTAACTACACTTAGTTCTCCACCTACACCATACAGGCACATACACAAAGACTTCCAAAATCCTTCTCTTTTGATACTGTATGATTTATCCAGACCCATAAATGCTATAAATGCCCTATAGTTCATCTCACAAGCCATCCCCACTATGTTTCTTTGCAAACATTTTATTCACACATCTATCACTCCTAAAGCCACCCTGTTCGTCATTCACTGGTCATTCTGATATATTCTTTTTCATTCTCTAATACAGTTTTTTCATACATTTTCCTATAGCAATTAAGAGACTTATGCAAAGCTAATTCTTGCACTCAATTGGCTTGCATTAAATCTTGTGCATGAGTACAATCACAGCCTTTCTTTATTCTACTGGTTTGGTTCCACTCACCCATGCCTTTCCTACATATTTCTTACAAACACTTCATTCTGCTTCCCTCCACAACACTTAATCATATCCGCGCACGCCTCATCAACCCCTGCTGATTTCCAATTCTTAAGCCGTATCGCAGCATTTTTCGCTTCTACCAGTGTTGCGTTTCCTGGCACTACATTCCATTTCTGCAGCTCACCAGGAACAATGATGGGTACAGCCGTTGTGTCCTCACCATTCCCATGAATAAACCTCTCGAAAAATTCTTTCTATCTGCTACTCCATTTCCACTAGTTCGTATTATTCCATTTTCATCCCTCACAGTTTCACATTTATCTAAGCTTTCTCTTCTACATTATCTCACATCTTTCCTAATTTTCATTCATTTTTCTTCCAAAGTCATCATTTACCTATTTTCCTGCTCTTCAATAGTCTCTTCTCATGCTTTTACTCTCAATGTACCGGTACTCTTTTATTTTTGTTTCATATGAGTCCCATTCTTGACTCCACTCTAACCATTTCTTCCTCTTCTTCCCCATTGATCTTTAAAATTCATCATCCCATCATGCCGTACTTTTATTCTCTTTTCACTGCTTTGTCATTCCTAAGTAACACCCCGTATATGCATATCGCAAGTTGTCCATATCCATTTGCTCAAATTTATTGCCTTCAACTCCTCGATTAGCCTAATTTGGCTTGGTATTCATCTTTTTTTTTTTTGTGTGTGTGTGTGAGAAAGAAGGAACCAAAGGAAACGAGTTCGCAAAATTGTTTCTTCCAAGAGAAAAACAAAATACAAGAGAGAGACAAATTCAAGATGCATTCATTTCGAGATGCCTGGACACACTGCGTTTGAAAGACTGGGGATCATAGGAAGCAGGAAATACAGACAGAGAGAGACAGCTCCAGAGTTGACCTGTTGCATAAATGAAGTACTGGGAGCAACGGTCAACTCTTGCATTAAAGAGTTGGACAGAAAAGGGGTGAGAGTTTGCTGCTAGACGGGTGCTACGCGCCCGTCGTAGAGGTGGAGGAATGCATGCAGACGGTTCAGAGGAACAGTGACCACTGAAGTAGCGATAGAAAAGAGATAAAGATGCAACAATGCGGCGAAGAGACAGAGGTTGAAGGGAGTCAGCAAGAGAGGGGAGAGTCAATGAGACGAAAAGCCTTTGACCCCACCCTATTGAGAAGAGCTGTATGTGGGGAGCCTCCCCACACATGAGAGTTGTACTCCACGCAACTTCAAATCATTCGCGCCGAGTGATCCTCTATCTCTTTAACCATCTCACTTCTCTCAGGTTCTCCCTTGCATACCACAATCATATGATCTGATAGACCTCCGCATCATCCTCGTACCGTCCACGTATCTATGACACTTTCAAGCATCGTGCTCAGTACAACCAGGTAATCAAGCAGGCTTCTTTCAGCACTGTTACCGTTCCATCTGTACCGTGCAAATTTGTGTGGATCATTATGCATAAAATATGAGGTACAAATGCAAAAGCTCATTTACTGACACGTGCTGTATTATCCTTCTTTCCTGGTACTTTAGAATGAACCATTGCATTATGCAGTTTGTCTCTAGTAAATTTGTTTACTTTCATGTTTTTTTTTCTTTAATCTGCTGTCATCCACATTCCTACGATATTAACTGCGATACTCGAGTGCCTTTGACCTACTTCTTCATGCTAATATCAGTGTTTTAGTGTTGTTGTGCTGTTGTATTTCAGTTAGTAAGGTCATAATTTTGGTCTCTTTAATATAGTAGAATCTGGTTGACCACAGATTTGTGTTAGTGGTCCTTTGTCCTCCGTCCTCTTTGCTAATAATATGTGATGCCGAGTTTCACCTAAGAGACTTCTAACTTTAATGATACAACTGCATATGCTTCCATGTCTCTCTTGCTGGGGAAATTCAGATCGGTAGTAGGGTGGTCTGAGGGAGGATATATTGTATATTATTTCTTGGTTTGATTAGTAAGGTACGAAGCTAATCACTGTAGCCACTCGGGGTATGAAGCTAATCACTGTAGCCACTCGGGGTATGAAGCTAATCACTGTAGCCACTCGTGGTATGAAGCTAATCACTGTAGCCACTCGGGGTATGAAGCTAATCTCTGTAGCCACTCGGGGTATGAAGCTAATCACTGTAGCCACTCGGGGTATGAAGCTAATCACTGTAGCCACTCGGGGTATGAAGCTAATCACTGTAGCCACTCGGGGTATGAAGCTAATCACTGTAGCCACTCGGGGTATGAAGCTAATCACTGTAGCCACTCGGGGTATGAAGCTAATCACTGTAGCCACTCGGGGTATGAAGCTAATCACTGTAGCCACTCGGGGTATGAAGCTAATCACTGTAGCCACTCGGGGTATGAAGCTAATCACTGTAGCCACTCGTAGTCTTATTGTCTGTAGATCTTAAGTTGCTGGGTGTCACCTTGGATGAAAAATTCATTTTTGAAACACATTTTCTGTGTGAACGTTGGCCTCCCACAAAATGAGTAAGAATGTTTATCTGAATAAGAACGAACACTGAAGGAATTCAACACCCATGGTCATCAGCTTGTTTTAGGGCTTAATATCTGATTACCGTGTGACCTTTAGTTCTGACTGATTACCCTCAGATTTTAATAAATATATCATTTCACTCGTAGAATTAACCATCATGAAATCACCTTCATTTGGACATTAGCGTTGATCATTTCTTCTGTTTTCACCTTGCTCATATTTATACCCACATTGAGACACATCTGTATTTCACGGAGCATCACCGACAGATTTAATGCTGTCTTTGGGACGAGCACAGTGTTATATATCACATTTTTCGTCAGTATACGTACCATTCAGTTTTTATTCAAATTTCAATCGAGATATAGCAGTATCATTTGTATGAATATTCTATAAAGCTTGTTGTGTGTTCATTTGCTTTTTAATTCCGTGCTGAATTTAGTGGAACTCATTTTCTTTAATGAGGGGGAGGCCTTCTCGTCATCTGCAACAATAAAAAAAAAATAAACTGCATTATTCTCGAAGAGATGATAACTTTTATATGCAGTAAACGAATGGTAAATGGATTGGATTATATAAGCAGAGTTACATGGGAGATAATATTTTTCAACTTATATCAGTCCCAGCGTTGGTCAGCGGCGTTACAAAGGGACATTCGTGTTGAGTTAGATAGCTGGTGGCAAGAGTGGCCACAGGTATGTATGTCAAGATTCATGTATAGCCCTTGGAAGTATGATACTTTCCCGTCCCCTATGCAAATGTTCTCTGCAGTGTTCTTTCATTTTTGAGTACAGAAATACATTTTCCAGGACTGTACTTTGGCTTCCTAGTAGTTTCAGTTCTTGCCTATTAGAAAATACAATCTCATTCACATTCATATATAATGGTCACTCTAAACGAAGCAGTTTTTAACCATTCGCCACCAGACCCTACTTATATTATGGCTTACCATAGTCGATCCATTTCTTCTCTATTATAGGTGACGCATTTGAGTGTAAAATTATTTCTTTTTTTTTCCTCCAAAGAATTTAGCCTCTAATGCCCCCTTCTTCATGAAGACAATAAAAACCTGAGTGTCCATTAAAAAGGAACACATCATTCTTCACTCAGCATTCAAACCTCGGAAGTATTTTCACCAACTCAAACGCAGAATGTCCACACAGTTACATTTCTTGTTAATCTCGTGAGTAAGATGAAAATATTTTCAGCTTTTTCTTGTAATAGTCAGCATTCTATTCAGCCTAAGATAGACCTTTCGAACCGAAGGGATTATACAATATGCAATCATCATTATTACCTTCACAACTAGGGAGGTTTCCTGCGCTGGGAAAAAAAAAATCCCCTGTTGTAATTAAGAGACTATAGGCCGTTTCACACGAGCAACATCGCGGTCGTTTTTTTGCTGGAATTTGCCCCCCCGGTAGAAATTCCGGCCGCTTTTACTGCCGGTATGGAGAGACCCACATGTCGGGCTTTTTTTTTGCCGGAATCAGGAGAAAGAAGCCGGGTCGATTTAAATGGAGGCACCGAACAAGGTAATGCTCTGGGAACGAAGACGAATGTGACATATTGTGTGTTTACAGTACTACTACCGCTACTACTCTCACTTAATGTTCGTTCCAGTTTGGGTGTATCTGGTATGAGCATGAGTATAAAAGTATGATTATTTAAGTATGAGTTAAAGGAATGCAGAGGGAATCTTATACATGATTTTATGCTTAAAAAATTTATGCATGCTGCCCCTGAAACCACCGGAAAGCTAAGTGACAGTAAATGCCTGTTCATACGAGCTAAATCGCGGCCGTGAGAGCTCATCTTGACGTAGGCAAGGTGAAAGAGCTGCACACCTAGTACGAGTACGGTGGTCCATCTTTGTAAACACTGTTCTCGTGTTCCTGCCACTGCAGTACCCCTGCGTGTGAACACCTTTCCAGGGGAAATGCCGAAATCGGCCTCCCCCCCCCCCCGCAAATCGGCGAAAAAAACGGCCGCGATTTAGCTTGTGTACACCGGCCATCAAACCGCTCCATAAACGCTTATGGAATAGAGCAGTTCCACTGACTTCAAATTCAAAAAAGGGATGCACCACGTGTCCGCTTCATCTATATTTCCATTTTCTCGAGTTCCCATCTCTTTGTTCTAGAAGACAACCTGAGCCAATTTTGGAGTACCCTCACCCACTTCAGTTCAATTACGTCATACTGTTTCTCACCTTTACTTAGTTTTATATGAGTTGTCTGGCACTAAAATGTAAGTGAAGGATGTATCTAACCACTCCAGTTCGGGAAGTCCCTTCAAATATGAATGGAATTGTCTGAAGATCAAATAATAAAATATACATTATCTCTCCGTTTAAATGATTAAATCCTTTCCGCAAGTGCCTGTAAAATAGTCATTCCATGGATTGTCGGGTAAAAGAAAAAAAGAAAGCTGAATCCCTTGCTATGTGAATCGACTACGAAGCTAAAACCGAGTGTATCACTAGTCCTGTGAATCTTTTTACTTATATTACTTTTTTTTCTGATGCCGCCTCATTTCCTATTGCTCCATAAGACAATAATCACTGACATAGAACTTTTGAACTTCTTGAAATTATCTACATCAAGATTCAGTTGATTTACGGTTTATTCCATTCGATTCACTTATTGCCCACGAACAGTATTTATCCCTTCTCTCAAGTCAGCATGAAGTGTCCATTGAAATGTAACACATCTTCTCATTATGTATACAAACCTTCGAAGTACGCTCGTTCATTTCATTTGCAAAGCACCAGCACGTTATTGTTTGCTCTTCTAATAGTTCTTCAAGCAACTATGCTGCAGAGCCAACGATTGACTTCCACCTTAGTCAGGAGGTTGCAGTGAGTTTCCGTGACATGAGTAAATTCGTATGTGGCTGTTACGAAAGCATATATATGTGTGTATATACAGTACAGACTCACTCACAGTCACTGCAACAGTTACCACATGCACTTCTCACCGTACATTCCAAAAGCCTCTCCTGCCTATACTCATGCCTGACGCAGTGAGAGGGAGCGTGTTACTGTAATAACAGACTGTAGCTTTTCTTGGTCAGATTGCTCCATTTTCCTTCTGACCTTGTAAAACACGGCTTGATTGCGTCACTAACATGAAGCGTGTACAAACCTTCCGTTACAATACATTTGTGTGTGTGTGTGTGTGTGTGTGTGTGTGTGTGTGTGTGTGTGTGTGTAACATACCCCTACGTAGTGTACCTTAATTTTTATTTAGTCACATCGACACTTGCAAGTCATTAATTATACCAAGCCTACCAAATGTTATGATATATTTGATTAACAGTAAGAAAGAAATATAGAAGTAAAAGAAAATAATAATAATCTTTGTGCTCTCAGGTTAACAGGCATGTTATTCAGTATTATTTTAATTTTCGTTAAGGTAGGCTGGAAAAAATAAGAATGCATTTATCTGTAAACATCTCTCAGTAATCGCCTTAGTGCATTTTTTTTTTACACGAACAGAATATACACACCATTATCTTAAGGATGTTTTTTTCTATGAAAATTATATTTAGTTTTCATGTAAATTTCAGTAGTAAAGACTTCAAAATCACTGAGACAGTTTTGTTTCTTTTGCCTAAAACTTAGTTTTTCAAGTAGATTCGAAGTTACATCTTGAAATTGCTTCTAGATTCCTCTCTTGTATTCCAAACTAGTATAGCATTCCATTCCATAGTAACACTTCCACTGCACAATGAAAAATCTCTCTTCCAACACACACACACACACACACACACACACACACACACACACACACTCAGACATAACATGCAAAAATATATATTCGTGGGAGACAATGTCAGAGTCGGTAAAAAAGGTAGTTTTCTTTCCCAGGGGACGCAGGTTTCAATCCCGGCAAAGGCAGGGAAGGGCTCTGAGGATTTGAATTATACTAAACTTCTAATCTACCTTGTGACTGAACAGCATGTTAAAAACCAAGAAAAAGAAAGCACTGCATCAGTCCTGTATGAAATAACCCTAGCCTGTAATCAATATGGACGGTGGGTGTTAGTGGCGAAATCATGACATAGGGAGGTGTGTGTTACGTAGGAATACTGTTAGGTCTTAAAGAACGGGCTGTTAAGGCGTTTGGCTAAAGTCGGACGCTTAAAGAGACACACAGTCTCTCTCTCTCTCTCTCTCTCTCTCACACACACCACCACCACCACCACCACCACCACCACCACCAAAACATTGCAGTTCTCGCCATTTATTTCAAGGATATTATTCTGCACAGAACCCGGATGCCATGTTCAGTTCTGACATTTTGGAAAGGTCATGCTATCCATTTTTCTTTCGTTTCCAGACAGCGAACACTGAGAACTGGATTGCCTGTTTGGTATTGCAGGTGTACTGTAGTATGTACAAAATGACATCTGTTGTACGTTATTCATGTCACCTCTAGCCCGTCTCTACCCGGATTAGGACACACCTCATTGGCCCGTACTTTCGTCGGGTAGAGAGACTCCCTAACACTTTTTCCGTAACGATTTATTTTCCATATTTCTCATTAATATCCCCTCATTTGTTTCTTATGTCTTTTCAGTATCTACATACACTGCATGAATAACACACGAGAATACAGTAACGCAGCAGAATCAGAAAGTAAATCGGTAAGGAAGAGGTATTAGTAACGTTCCTAACTCTAATGCAATACCGCCCTTTTAGTGAATGGGGTGCCTTAGTGAGAGGAATCGAAGCAACCTGCGGAAACGCTTGATGTGGGACGTCAATTTTTTTGTTCCCGCCAGATGATTGTAGTTACACCGCCACTCTTTTTGTAAAAATTGTTACAAACAGTTACAAACTCCTTCGGTGTGGTGATGTCTTTAATTCACTAGTGCTGGCGGAGCGAAAGCGGATAATTATTAAGTTTTGGTACAAGAGTGGTTGTTTCTGCTGTTGTTGGCGGCGGCAGTGGTGGTGATGGTGGTGACGATAATGATTATGGTGTGTGTGTGTGTGTGTGTGTGTGTGTGTGTGTGTGTGTGTGCAAACAGGCAACTCGAGTGTTTTTTATCCGATCTTAAGCAAACTTGCAGGAACGGTTGAGGGACAACTCAGGAAGAACCTTTTTTTTTTTTTTTTTTTAGGGGGGATGGACAATAAGTCAAAGGTCAGTTTCATCGAAGTGGGTCTCATTTTGGCCCAGCAAAATGAACTTAAGTAGTTTTTATCTATATGTGGGTAAAGCATGACTGAAATGTTTTAGTACCGACAACACTCGGGTAAATGTCAACGGCAAAGGTCGACAGGTGTGTGTGTTTGTGCGTGTGTGTGTGTGTGTGTGTGTGTGTGTGTGTGTGTGTGTGTGTGTGTGTGTGTGTGTGTCATTGCTAATATAATAGCTCAAACAGTTTTGATCTGATTTTAACCAAACTTGGGGGAATAGTTGAAGACCAGCCATGGAATATAACCATTGTTTCCAAGAAGAAAAAAAAAAAGCTAAGCCACCCAGATTCTGTAAAGAGCCAGGTAAATCCATTATGGGTTTACCTGTTTCTCCAACATATAGAAGCGACACTAGTTCGGGAATAACAACGCATGCCTGTGCTGAATAAGGGTGAATGTAACGCCAGTTCTCATGGCATTGCCATTTTCTCTACACATTAATGTTACCTTACAACCAACAATTTGAAACCCCTTTATATCGTCAGGGCCTGGTGGTAACATACAGGCAAGATCTTACGTCTTTGTCAATAGAGTGTACCATAGGAGAAAAGTAAAATTTACAGTGCGTCTGTCTGTCCATCAGTCAATCAATCTACCTGTCTATCCATCCATCTGTCCATTTATCTGTCCATCTGTCTTTCAGTGGTAGGGGTACTGACTGAACCAAAACTTCATAATGTAGTATAACTTTCCTCTCGTAATACCACTCCCTTTTATGGGAGGAAGAAGAGGCAATGGAACTTGTTGCACTATCCTCTCTCTTGTCCTTTCTTTGGCCAGGACGTTAGCCAGGGCTAAGATCCACAAGGCAATTCTTTTATTACACCTAATATTTGAATTTCAAGGAGCTGCATCATTCACATTCCAACACAATATAAACTATTCAGTGCGATGTCGTATTGTAAATTCATTCTTGCTGCAGGTAAACAGGTTTATTCAGACTAAAGGATGAAAAGGTGAATGAAAACTGTTCCTAACCCCTTCGCTACGATTAATCACACGTTATCTCGACCTGGATGTAGTAAAAGCGACATGAAATCAGTGTTGTCGTATACGAGGGATTAGAAATATACTAAAATAAATATGTATAAAGGGAAACCGCTATTCTTAGTTCTTTAAGTAATAAACCTGTTAAGTCGTGAACAGTATTCCTCCTTCAATCTTTCCATATTCATACGCTGTCCAGACTTCGGTTCATATATAAGCAAACATGTCTAAATTTTTGCATCTTGATCTGGCTCTATCCTACATCAACCTGCTCCTAATTTTAAAGGTCGTATGAATATTGTAATAATATAAGTTGTCTGCACATTAAGCAATTCAGTAAAGGTCACTCCTGCTACTACCAGATGTTTATAATCAGTTAAAAAGTTTTTTGCCTATATCAGGGAGGGTGTTAATGGTGGCTCAACTAACCGCTGTCATTCAGTAAGGTCCTATGTTGAATGAGTGGGTCTGCTGGTAGGAAATATAAAACATACAGAATGTGTTCGTATCCATCTGGTTAATGTATAGGTTCTCATACTGTGAGAATGTGAGAACTACATGAGCAGTGGACATATTTATATAGAAAAAATTATATCAGCATTGTAAAGATTTAAGTTAGTGGTAAATTTAAACATACACACACACACACACACACACACACACACACACACACACACAAAGGAGGAGAAATTACAAATAAATGCCTACATTGGGATATGGAAACCCACATAAATTTTAGCGTTAATAGTTCGATCTGTTACATTATCATTATTGTTGTGATGATAATCGCTCCTATGTAATTAATGGGTGTGACAATAATACACAGTAAAGATTAGTCTTTTCAGTATCAGGACGTAATTATTTACTTTATTCCTATTTCAAGGCGATATTTTTATTTTAAGGGAGACACATGCAAATAGAGGGATTAATGGAAGTTATAGCTGATGTCCCACTTTCAAGAATATCACGGAATGTCCGTTAATCATCGTTTTTAGCATAGGCCTAAGTAAAAACTATATATATTTTATTTATTTTTAAGATTAAAACAAACGCTGGCTCAGTATGTACTGATTACTTTTCTTTTTTTTTGCATGGTCTCCTTAGCGCTGGTTTAAATTCTTACCAGATCTGTCCTCTCCATCCTGATAAGCTCCTATATGACTGTATTGGTGCTAACTCTGTGCTATTAAATTTAGACTGGGGAAATGTTTTCCAACGAAGTGGTAGATGTTGACTTCATTAACTCAGGCGGTAACACAGTAAACTGCTAAGTTGAATAAGATGGACTCGAAGTAGTACGAATAAAATATAAATTTCGTACTGAACCTAAAGAGGCTACTCCTCCCCTCCCCCCCGTTGTTCTATGTTGACGTATACACACACACACAGATACAGACACAGACACACACACACACACACACACACACACACACACACACACACACACACACTGATGTAACAGACAAAACTTTGCTGGTGTTTCCGGGTATTTTTTTGACAGTGCAAGAATTATACCCAAATATTCAAATACTGTTTATTGCGGCAGACTTGCATACTCTTCTATCTATCTATCTATAGCCCGACGCCCTAATCCCGCAAAGGGTGGCCGCAGCCAAAACGCCTCCAAGTTGCTCTGTCACCCATCATTTGACTACCCTCCCCCCAACTAACCCCCCCCTCCCTCATATACCTCTCAACTCCATCCCTCCACCTCATCCTTGGTCTACCTCTCCCTCTCCCTCCCTCCACCTCACCTACATACACCCTCTTAGTCAGTCATTCTCCATTCTCTTCACATGTCCAAACCACCTCAGTGTATTTCTCCTAATCTTCTCAACCACATCCACATCCACCCCACAGCGTTCCTTCACTTCTTCATTCGTCAACCTAACCCTCCTTGTCACTCCACATGCTCCTCTCAAGTAACTCATTTCCACTGCTCTCACTCTTGACTTGTTCCCCTCTTGCAAGGTCCATGCCTCGCTTCCATACGTCAGGGTAGGGATCACAATACTATCATGCAGTGACTTCTTAACTTCCATACTCACCTCCCTATTTCTCATCACTGCTTTCAGTGTACCAACAACCTTCCTTCCCTGCTGTACCCTTTCACGCACTTCATCCTCCAAAGTTCCATCCTTACACATCACACTACCTAAGTACTTGAATGCACTCACATTCTCCATATCCTCACTATCCAACCTCACTGCACACTCTGTGACTTCATTCCTCTCAAACACCATAACTTTACTTTTGTTTATATTAACTTTCAGATTCCTCCTCCTACACATTGTCCCAAATTCATTCACCAAACCTTGCAACTCCCATTCATCTTCACTCAACAGTACTGTATCATCAGCAAACAGCAACACCGGAAGCTTCCAAATCTCACCCTCATTCAAAAGAGCCACCCCCACATCCACTGCCCTACCTTGCACCTCCTTTACAACCCCATCCATGTATATATTAAACAGCCATGGAGACATCACACAACCCAGTTTCAGTCCCACATTGAGATCAAAGAACTCACTCAGCTCACCATCCACTTGCACCGTAGCCCTAGCTCCCTCGTACATACTCTTCACAGCACTCAACAATTTCCCCTCCACTCCATATATTCTTAATACCTTCCACATACCTTGCCTATCTATTCTGTCATAAGCTTTCTCCAAGTCCATGAAGGCAGCATACACTTTCCTTCCCTTCTCTAGATACTTCTCCACTAAACATCTTAGAACAAATATCTGATCTACACACCCTTTTCCCTTCCTAAATCCCCCTTGTTCTTCTACTTATGCATTTTCTTTTTGAGTATTATTCTTTAATTTGAGCCAGTAACGCCACTTTGAAATCAGCGCATTCTCTTCGTAGTTTCTTTTTTTTTTTCTCTCTCTCTCTCTCTCTTCTTTCCATTCTCATGCAATATTCTAAATTGCAATTGGATAATTATTGTATTGGTGGTGGTCAAATGAATACAGAAGTGACGTCGTTTTCCAAAGGATATTTCTATCACAGGATGAGGCAGGAAATATTATGACTGAGAGACGTTGCTAAAATGAATTTCGTTTATCTTCTTCAAGAGCCAATAATATGTACTTGCTCTGGAAAGAGCAAGTTCTAGCATTTATTCAGTACGGAACGTAGTTATTAGTAATGGTGTGGTGACATGTGAAGGTATGTGGCATGTTGGAGGGCTGTTGGAACTCCAGGAACGCACTTTCAGATACATACCCAGAGTCGGGGACACATTAAATGATAATATTAGACGGTATTATTATGCCACTTATTATTCTCCACATTATACTCCTTCTCTTTCCATTTCTCACTTTCTCGTCCGACTCAATTACTCCACTATAACACTGAATAGATGCAGTAACGGAATTACATATCTTCATAATATTCGGTGAATATGTTGTGGACCAGCATTAACTGAATTACCCACTTCAGTCGAGTAGCAGACTATTACTTATATTTTGGCCAGTTCATGACTATACCGCCGCTGTGGCTGAGTGGTTAATATCGCTGACTGAAAAGCTGTTGGCTCGTTAGTGTCAGGATTCAAATCCTGGTGCGGGAAGCTGGCGACACTCAACGCAGGTGTCTGTCCACCCTTTGCAGGTAGGTAGTAAAAATGAGTAACTAAGATTACACCTAGGGGAGGTAATTGTGGTAACATGGATGATAAAGTGGACTTGTTTCTCAGGATACTGGGTGAGTAACCCGCCACAGGCTCAAAAGTCTGTCACTGAGATGAGTACCGCGGCTAAGTGCTTCGTGGACTCTGCTCCCACCTTTACCTTACCTTTGCCAGACAGTATTACCCTGCTTAGGAGATAATTTTTCAAAGTGAACTGATTGAATGCAACCAACATTAACCACTGTGGGTCTCTCCGTAGCTGAACAATATCTGATAGCAGCAATAACACAATCATAATTACGTCTTCGTGCCCAAAGGGTTAAGATTTTGGTTAGGATTCGGTGGATTCATATAATTTTGAAACAAAAATGGAATCATTTGAATGCGGTTTGTTAAATAGAATATTATTTATTATATCGGCATTTAGGTTTGCTTGTATGCCTGTACTGAGTATCACAGTGATGGAAAAAATATGTATACTGAAATGATAATGTTCAAGTATGAAGCCTCGGACCAGGACTGACCAAAAGATGACGACTAAGGACCGTACAAAGGACATGATACGGATGGCGACCTGGAATGTAAGGGGTGCAAATGATGAGGTGAAAGAAAGAGAGATTGTCCAGGTGCCTGAGGGTGCAAAGGTGGATGTATGTGGATTAACTGAAACTAAAAGGGGAGGAGAGAGTGTGAGAGAATGGGAGTATGGATGGGGTATATGTGCAGGAGTAGGTGAGAGAAGTGTGTATTGTTGTGAGAAACAGATGGATGGAGAATATAAAAGAGTATGGATCAATTGGTTCAAGGATTGTGTGGGTAAGACTGAAAGTTGGACTACAAATGTGGGCGATTGTGTACATATATGCGCCAACGCAAGATCGTGCAAGCAGAGTGAGAGAAGAATTCGGGACAAATGTGCAAGTGTGCATGGAAAAGTTTGAAAGGAAGGAGAGTGTGTTTTTGATTGGTGATGTGAATGGTAAAGTAGGGAATGTGAAGGTGGATGGAGTAGTTGGTGAGTGGGGTGTGCCTGCTGAGATAGATGAGAATGGCAGTACTTTAGTGGACATTGGTGCAGGGAGGGGGTTGGTGATAGCCAGTACCCTCTCCAGGCACAAAATGATCCACAGGTATACATGGCGAGTGATGAGAAGGGTGGATGATGAATTCAATGAAAGGAAGACAATGATTGATTATGTGTGTGTGGATGAAAGGATGCGAAGATGTGTAATGGATGCAAGAGCATATAGAGGTTGAGGGTGTGGACTTTCTGACCACCACCAAGTGGTGGTCAGAATCAAGGTCCAAGTAGAATGGAGAAATAGAAGAAGGGAAAGACGGGAGGAAGATGTAAGGAGTGTGGAAAGGTTACAAGAGGATGAGAAAAAGGCAGAATATAAGAGAGAAGTGGAGGAACGATTGGGTAAATATGAGTTGGAGCAGATGGGGGACGTGGAAGGTGTATGCAAGATATTCACAGAGGAATTCTGTGCGGCATGTGAGGTGGTGTGTGGGGTGAGGAGAAGACGAAAGGGGGTGCAAGGAACAGCATGGTTAAATGAAGAGGTGAGACAGGCTGTTGCACAAAAGAAGAATGCATATAATGAATGTATGAGAAATAGGGGCGTGTAAGAAGTTGAGAGACGGAAGAGAGAGTTATATGTAGAAAGGAAGAGAGGTGAAGAGACTAGTAAGAGAGAGTAAGAAGGGAGTGGATGAGGAATTTGGAAGGAATTTGAGTGTCAAGTGGAGAGAATGTAAAAAAATGTTCTGGAAAGAGGTGAAGAGAGTCAGACAGGGTGGCAATGAAGTTAGTAAGGGAGTGAAAGATAAAAATGGTAGATTACTAGTTGAGAAGGGAGAAAAAGTGAGCAGATGGAGAAAACACTTTAATGAATTGTTGAACACAGAGAATGACAGTAATGCGAGTATACTTGGCTGGGGAATGGCTGGGAGAAAGAGGGAGGTGAGAAGACAGGAAGAAATCAGTAGGATGGAAGTTGTGGAAGCAATGAAGAAAGTCAATATGGGGAAAGCCCCAGGAATTGATGGAGTGAGTGGTGAAATGCTGAAGTATCGGGGAGAGATAGTAGCAGAATGGATGTGGAAGATGTGCAGATTGGCCTGGGAGGAAGGTAAAGTCCCGGATGATTGTAAGTCAGGTATAATTATTCCCTTGTACAAAGGGAAAAGGGAAAAAGAAGTATGTGGTAATCATAGTGGCATTTGTCTTCTAAGTGTAACAGGAAAAGTATACGGTAGGATACTTATTGACAGAGTCAGGGAAATAACACAGAAATTAGTTGGAGAAGAAGAGGGAGGCTTCAGGTTGTGTAGATCAGATATTCATTCTTCGATCTTTAGTGGAAAAGTGTCTAGAGAAGGGAAGGAAGTTGTATGTGGCCTTCATGGATTTGGAGAAAGCATATGAAAGAGTGGATAGACAAGGATTGTGGAAAATATTAAGAATATATGGAGTAGATGGGAAGTTGTTGAATGCTGTGAATAGTATGTATGAGGGTGCTAAGACTGCAATGCGTGTGGATAGTGAACTGAGTAAGTTTTTCTATATGAAGGTTGGGTTGAAACAGGGATGTGTCATGTCTCCATCGTTGTTCAAACTGTATATGGATGGGGTTATAAAAGAGATACATGGTAGGGCAGTGGATATTGGAGTGGCCCTAATGAGAGAGAGCAGAGTTTGGAAACTCCCTGTACTGTTGTTTGCAGATGATACTGAGTTGTTAAGTGCAGACAAAGGGGAGCTGGAAGACTTGGTGCATGGGTTTGGGAGAGTGTGTAAGAAACAAAATCTAAAGGTGAATGTAGGGAAGAGTAAAGTGATGGTCTTCGAGAAGGATGAGGACAAAGACTGTACAGTGAGGTTGGATCGTGAGGAAATGGAGAATGTGAGTACGTTTAGGTACTTGGGTAGTGTGATGAGTAAGGATGGAAGTTTAGAGGGTGAAGTGCTTGAAAGGGTACAACAAGGAAAAAAGGTTGCTGGTTCCTTGAAGGCAGTGATGAGAAACAGGGATGGGAGCAAGGAAGTGAAAAATTTATTACATGACAGTACTGTGATACCAACTCTGACGTTATCAGTTATTATAATACTGGACTTAGGAAACAATAGGTTGAAGATGAAGGTCATATGATAAGCTCACCTCCAACTGTTTGATCTAATTTGGACCAGTCCTGGTGATGGAGCTGAGGGGCAGGCAAGGATTAAATAATAAGGTTTTGAGAACAATCTGACTAAAGTTAGGGTCACAAGGAAAGGCCAAATGCTCAATCGTTAGATCAGTTGTTGGACATAGTACTGCACTCCCTGAGGGATCCTTCATTTTTAATATGGTTATCTGCAGATTATCTCATTCTGCTCATGAAAAATTTTTTAAAGGGGTCCCATGAAAGCCTGCACAAACCTTGAGTACCCGATGCTTCTCGCAAATTGTTTAAAATCATTTGAAGGAAGGAAGGCTCAAGTACAATTCCACGCCGTTGTAAGTAAATGGCTAAGAAAGTCATTTGCTACATATGATTAGTCGAAACAGTTTGTCATTCCTATTTCTTTTTTCTTTGTTCCCTACAATATAAAAATGGTTTTAGACGGACCTCGTTTTATTATTTTTTTTTTTTACTTATTCGTGAGATTGGAAGTATTTTAGTTATTTTTTCTCTATTGTATTGTATTGTAAGCAGCATGGGACGGAGATAGTTTTCCTTCTTTATGTGATACACAAACCGTATTTTCACACACCACGTTGGTTTTCAGGAGCTATAAAGCGAAACTAATATTCAATTTTGTTGTAACGTTTTTCGTGCTCTCTCCACTTTACTGGTGCATGTGCCAACCCTATTTCAAAAAATGATTTCAGTTGCTGTTTTTCCAAGCTTCAATTGCGATGCTGGGAACTCATGCGGAAATGTACTATTATATCGTACCCTACTTGTTCTATGGAACAAACAAAGATGGTGGTGCTGGTGGTGGTGCTGGTGGTGCCGGTGGTGGTGTTACACAATGCATTCAAGGAATTTTATTCTCGTTTGAATGGATTTTGCAACATTTTTCTCCCAAATTTCGATAACCAGACTCAATCTCAGTCTTATACTTTTGTTATAATCAAACTATTTTTTTTTTTTTTGATCAGCTGAGAGTTTTCTATAAGGAAGAATGATAAAGTCTTAAAAAACACTCTTGAATGTTCTTCTAAGTAAATTCCTCTGGATGTAACAACGATATAATAAAGTTCAATCTTCAGGCCCATTGCATTAAATGATGACATTAAACTCTTCACAGTCCTCAAATGCAGTGTACAGCATCCTGCACAGTATATATTGGTATTTACTACAATATTTACTTACTTATTTGCCACTGAATTGAAAGACACTCGCACACATAAATCCACCTTGCATTCTATTTTACAGTACAAGCACCATTATCTCCACACCTAAGTCATGTTTTGACAGTAAGTGGCTCTTTATTTCCTTTGCAGATATAATTATGAATCAGATGCTTCGCCAGCGACTTATTTCCAAGCGCAATTACACAAATACATACACTTACAAAAGTACCATCCTTATAAACATGTACTCGGCGAGGCACCAACACAACATCCACCACGCAGATCCGTATTTTTCAGACATGAGGAGGATTCCGAGCAAATATTCTTTTTGAGTTTACTTCACAATATGGTATGTTTATAGCTCTCAGGATGACTTAGGTAAACTCTAACATTACTAAAAATATTTAAATCAAGTAATAGATTTCCACATCATACAGTAGCTGTAGAACGTAGTCGAGCGAGGAAGGTTATATTTTTATTTATTTATTATTTTTTTTTTTTGCGGTTACATGTGCCCCTTTCGTGGAAAATGACTGAAACCAGCGAAAGGCATTTTCATGGCGATATGGTACGACATGTAGAGAAGCTGAGAAAATATAATGATATCCTGTTCTAACCGAGAGAAGACGTTTTGGCATGGTTCGGCTATATTTTCGTCTTTGTTCGTAAAAGTCTGATACTATGCCACTTGAAACAGTTTCTCATGACAATTTCCCAGTGGTTGTTCGAGCGAGCAAAATGAGCGAGAACAGAATGCTTCAGCCGAATTCTGGTGTGTACAATTCTTGGACCATTTCACTTATAAATTTCACTGCTTAAGGAACACCAGTTCTTTGTTTCCTTTTCAGCTGTTGAACCAACTATGACACAGCATGCCATTTTAGAACTGTCATAATAATTACTTTCCTAGAGAGAGCCTAATAAAGCCAAAAACGCAGAAAATCTTTCCACTAGGAAAAAAACGAGTACTAACTCTTTCTTCTTCCTCAACTATCAGGTACTATTTCATGCCATACCTTTTGAAGCTCATGAAAGTTGTTTTCCAGTGGTACCAGCCATTCTCCAGCTAAGAAGAAAATATACAACCATGTTCATTCGGATACCTTCAACATCTGTGATGTGGACGCTATTTCATTATATGACATGGACAATGGACATGGCAGAAATGGTTCAGTATATGAAAGGATACAAATCACATGGTGCAAGAATTTTACACACCAAATTCTGGATGAGGTATAGTGCTCTGGTTTGCTTCGATGGAAAAATCAATGAAATATGTGACAAGAATGCTGTTTTCAGAAAAATGATTTTTTTTTTAATCCGTGCTCCCCAAGCAATAACAGGTATCAAAACAGATAAAAAAGACGCCTGAAACTATCAAATTGTGTTCCACTGATGTTCTTGGCAAAACCCATTACACAAGCTCTCAGTCTTCCAAGCCATCAACAAACACATTGAAACCATTACACAGTACAATACACCCCACTAATTCTGAACAATAGAACAACACACACACACACACACACACACACACACACACACACACACACACACAATGTATGCATTCGGAGGACTGAGAACACACTCAATAATGAACGGCTTCTGATGAGGGGCTGAATTTTGAACTACTAGATGTTGAGAGAGAGAGAGAGAGAGAGAGAGAGAGAGAGAGAGTTATAAAGAAATGTTTTGCCTTAATATGTCTTACGATTCATATCTAGGAGGTACCGAGAATTGAGCTGCCAGATACTTGTCTCTTCTCAAACACTGAGAGGAAAGTACAGTGATGCTGAAGGCTCTCTTCACCCACCCACAGCGCAGGCAACCATCAAGATTTGCACCTGAAGTGGAGGGAAAGGTTCGGGAAAGATATTGTGTAGTAAATGTGGAAACATTCAAATTACCACTGAGCTAGGCCTTAGATTTTTTTTTTTTTTTAACCTAGTTTTGGACTGATTTACTGAGAAGCCGCCAACTATATCTTCTGGTAGCTGATTCCAAGTAACTGTGTATACTTCCCATATTTTACATGAAGTAACTACCTAATGTTTCATTGTGGAAGTGCTACAAGTACATCTCATTCCACTGTTCCTCGTGGGGTGCTGCTTATCTGATTCGTTTTCGTTTTCGTTTTTAAAGGCTCCAACATGCTTGCATGTGTCGGCCTTGGTCACCTAATGGCGGCTCTCCATGCTGCACGATCCATTGCAGCCTCCCTGTTCAGTCCCTTAACCCTAAGGTCACACTTAATGACCTCGTCCCATGTCTTTCTCGGTCTACCCCTCATAACCCCACCCCCAATATTAACACTTCTCACCTTCCTCACCCAACTATCATCCCCCATCCTCTCCACATGTCCAAACCACCTCAATCTACCTCTCCTCATCACAACACCAATACACTCCAGTCCCATCCTACCTCTCAACTCTTCCATTGTAAACCCAGCCCCTCCAGGCCTTGGACGCAGGGACGCACTGCACATCCACCTAATCATTGTCATTTCTGTACGTCTGAGCCGACGAATGTCTTCCTCCTTCACTGCCCAGGTCTCACTGCCATACAGCATTACACTCCTAACACACGCTGCATACAAAGACCCCTTAGCACGTAGGGAGAGCCCCCTCAATGTCAGGAGAGGCAAGAGCTCCCTGAACTTCTTCCAACCACTTCTCACCCTAGCCACAGAGCTAGCTCCAGCCCCACCTCCAGCACACAACATGTCTCCTAAATAACAAAACTCTTCCACATACTCAAGAGATTCACCAGCAAGTTCAATTCTTTCACGTCTGACGATCTCCACCTGCTCACCCCGGCACGCCGTACACATAAAATCAGCATTATCTCGCAGTCTACCTCTGATACCACTACATCTCTTATGCACCCATTTATCACACACACCGCACAAGATGGAATTACTTCCCACGCCCTTGTGGCAAACTGCACATGGCCACTCTCCCTCGACTTTGACAGTACCGCCACCAACCCTAGATATCATCACTTTTGTTTTATCTGCATTTACCCTTAAACCCTTTTGCCCCATACCATCTCTCCACTTCCTAAACCTTTCCTCCGCCTCCCTTTCATTCTCTGCAATCAACACCAAATCATCAGCATACAACAACTCCCACGGGAGTCCGTTTCTAAAGTCACGTGAAAGGGCTTCAAGTACCATGATAAACAACATGGGACTCAAGACTGACCCCTGATGCACACCAACATTCACGGAAAACTCATCACTCAAATCTCCATTCACTCTAAAGTAAAGCTGTGTATGTGCGTGTCTGTCTGTGCGTTGTTCGTTTGCTCCACGAGAACAGTTATAGATATCAACTAATTCTTTTTGCATTAATTAGGGGTAAGTCCAGCGAATGTCAGAAATATACCAAACAAAAGTTATGGCGATCGCGAGCGAGGCGACGGCGCTGAATTTTTGGAAATCAAAGCACTCAAAAATATGTTTTTTTCGACTTTGGTCAGTATTGGTCATTGTGGGTTCAGTAACGGTATGGAAACAAAAATAATGGTTTTTGCATTTCTTTTGTCATGGACAAGCTATTAGCTAGTCTCGCAAATATTTGCAAGCATGAACTAGTTCTGTATATGTAGTGCTAATTGATGTTTTCACATCAATAAAGTGTTTATAAAACGTCAGTTGCCAGTGTATGGAAACTCACAGCGTCTAAGGAAAAGACTTCCAGTTCCAGCAGTCTTTACTGGGATCCAGTGTCCCTGATGAATGGAATCACTTTAGATGCTTCACCTGGATTATCTACCAACGAGATAACGTTCTTGATTCAGGGACCAGAGCTGAACAGTTCATTCCAGACTCAGATTTGCAGGAGATGTGTACAGAGAGATAACTGTCTCGAAGTTCCTTAGCTTAAACTGACTCTCTATATAACATGAAAGCATCCCTACTGTGTTCTCTACTTAAAAACCCTATATGGAAAACTTGAAGTCACTGCTGATCAGTACACTCAGTTCTTTCTTCAAGACATTACTGGTAATTCCACTTCCTGCTACAAAGTAGTTGGTTCTTTTGCAGGACCGTGTTGCATCACCTTGCAACTTCAGTCCACTCCCCTATCCTGCAGAAGGCCCTTCATATATCTTGATCTTCTTAGCTGACGAGTCATTACTTTCCAAGTCTGTGCCATTAGTGAATTTTGCAGTTTGTTTGATGATCCCCACATCCATGTCACTGACGTAAATAAAAAATAATAATGAATCTAGAACTAAATCATAAGGCACTTCATTTTCGCCACGAAAGATCCACCATTGACATACTCAATCTCTTAACTCATACCATCCATCAATCAATTGATCTTTTTGGAGAAACTCATGCAGTAGCTCTTGATATCTCTAAAGCTTTCGACAGAGTATGGCACCGTTCCCTGCTGTCCAAACTCCCTTGCTATGGACTAACATCTTTTGTTCCTTTGATTTCTTGTTATCTTAGTGACAGGAAAATAAGAGTAAAAGTAGATGATGTATATTCCAATTTCCACTCAATTAACGCCGGCGTGCCGCAGGGATCAGTTCTGGCGCCAACCCTATTTCTGGTTCATATTAATGATCTCCTATCTGTCACTCACAATCCCATTCACTCATATGCAGATGACTCAACACTACATAGTTCATTCACACTCAGACATCCATTTACAAAGTCTAATATCTCTACCTCTCAACTCAGTACAGCCATCTCCATAAATCAAGACCTATCTACAATCAGTGAATGGGGACAAAACAACCTTGTCTCTTTTAATGCTAGTAAAACTAAATATATACAGTTTACTAATAGACAGATATTGCCAGATTCGTACTTTACCGTCAGTGCTACTAATATTCCCATCTCCAAAAGTATTGAAATTCTTGGTGTCTCACTTAACAGTGCCCTCAGCTGGACCTCTCATGTCAGATCACTTGCTAAAACCGCCTCAAAGAAACTTGGATTATTGTACAGAGTCCGTAACTTCTTCGCCGATGAGCAGTTAGCTATAATTTATAAGAGTCATGTGCGCTCTCAGCTTGAATATTGCCCACCCTTGTGGAATGGTTGTGGAGAGGTTGCATTAAGACAACTAGACAAAATTCAGAATAAAGCTGTTAGAATCATTAACAACCCTGCCATAACATATAAACTACCTCCCCTGAAAGTAAGAAGGAATGTTGCCTCCCTTGCATTATTTTACAGATATTTTTTTGGCAAATGCTCAGACGAAGTTGCGTCCATGGTGCCACCTCTCCATGCCTTCCCTCGTGCTACACGGGCATCTGGTAGCGCTCATGACTGGAATGTCACTCAACCATATTGCAGAACTTCTGCCTATCAGAATTCTTTCATTCCCCGAACTGCACCTCTGGAACTCGCTTCCCCAGAGTTGTTTTCCTCCAAATTTCAACCCACAACTGTTCAAGTCTAACTGTTACAGATATTTTATGAACAGAGGACACCAGTAATCTGGTGTATGGATTTTTTTTTTCCCCATTTGTTTTTCCTTCCTCCGTTCTGTTATTAAAAAAAAAAAAAAAAAAAAAATGATGTCCAACCAGACGGTTTCCCGTTAACTACATCTATCTGATGCTGGTCGGGCAGTTATATGTGAACCCACCAAGCTTATTCTTCCTGAATTCCCATTACACGAATTCTTGCCATCAGTGTCTGGTATGGTACTTTATCAAGCGTCGTTTGGAAGTCCAGCTAATGATTTTTAGTTTTCTGGCCCTTAAGACGGAGTATAGTGAAATAATGTAATCAGATTGGTCAAACAGGAGCAATGCAAACAGTTGTCATGTTTTGAAACACGTAGTAACTTACTTGGATCTATTTTATTCCACAATTCTAACTGTTAATATGTCTTGTAATATCTCCCTTCCACAGATACAAGGCTGACTGGATGGTAACTTCCCGGACAATGCCTGTCTCCCTTTTTAAAAATGGAATTACATTTGCTTCCTTCCAGTCCGATGGATCTCCTTCACTGGCCAAAGATTTATCAATTACAGCAGCCAGGTGTCGAACTGCCTGATGATACACTAAGTGCAGGACAGTATACTGGGGATGTGTTGGCTCTTAACTGACTAGTCTGCTGGACACTTCCTGCTTCAGGGCACTCATTTTTCATTAAAGTCAAAATTTTGTGAGTAATTCTTAGTCACAATCTTGTGAACAATTCCAGCCTCAGGGACGTCTCATCTTGCTTCTCTAGTGATCACTGATGAAAAGAGGGAATTCAGAATGCCTGCTATGCAAAAATTAGGATTTTCCGAAACTCTGTTGGATCAACCAATGAGTCAGTCTTGTTCCTAATCACTTCACGTAACCAAAGAACTACCTGGATTTTTTTTTACATAAAGATGGTATGTAGACTTCACAACCATGCTTAGCCCTTCTGTAAGTGACTGCATCCTCTCACCCTCTTATGCAGATGAATTTAGTGCTTCCGAAATGCTAGATTACATTTACTTGTAGTATGCTGGATTCCTTCCCATATTTGAAGGTACCACACATATGAATCATTCAGTTTATGACAGTGATCATCCTCGGTTTAATGACATATACTGTATATTTTGTACCATGAAGCACTTTCTAAATGAACAGTAGAATTCATTAGATTTATGCTTTGCCCTGTTTCCAAATGCATTACTCATACTCCTTTCTCAAGGCCAATGAAATCCACTCACCTTAAGGCAGGTCTGCTACTCTCTGTAGCTAGTTTTCCTTAAGTATCTAAGGAGATTGAGGTCAGTTCCTCTAAATGATTCCTTTACCAGGAAGCTGGAAATAAGGTCATCTTCCGCAGTGAGTAAATGATAACAAGTTCCTCCTCACAGTGGGCTCTGGCTATCATTTTAATAAGAAGGCTTCATCACCAAAGTTGATCCTTCTTGATACTGTGTCTCTTATTTATATGCCCAGCTGAAATGACACTTGAACATGCCTAAGATTACCGTTGCCTTTTCCCCCATATCTAAGTAACATCAGTAAAGAATCTAGCATCATCATCATCGAGCTGGCATGACGATCGGCACAGAACAATGAATCTGGAAGCACTTGTTCCCATGGTTAGATTCACACCTGACATCACTCGTTTTTATCCGACTTTGCAGGTCATGCGATTCACGTAGTCTCGGATACACAGTGCTATGCCTACTTCCTAATGATCAAAGCAGTCCTAAAGAAATTTTCCAAATGAAGCAATATGTAATTATCCCAAAAGATTCCTCCCATTTACATGAATCCATGATCCGCAACTGGTGTTGGAGCTGTTTTCTATCTACTACCAGATTTCCATGTTTACAAATTATTTATAATTGATCTAGCTTTATTAAGTACTACGTATATGGAGTCAGTCTTTGCCTTTCCCTAGTATTTGGGATTTACTTGTCTTCACACGACAACAGTTGATGCTGTTGCCAGTACAACTACTGTAACTGAGGTGTCAGGGTCCTCTCTGTGATAGGTCTTCTCTCACTGGGAGAGGATATCAGTGTGTTCTTTCTGTGGTGCCACTTACACAGAAGGCAGCTCAAGTGTACAGTAGCCTTCAGTCAGATGACCGTCACCTTTCACAAGAACGGAAGTTCAAACACTGCAGATAACCTTGTTTACCATGTCTCCCAGTACTACCTTTCCGGTATTATTTAAATGGATTCCGTCTATCAGGTCAGAATTTAATTATGGTCATCCTTACACCACGATATATTAGTCCACAATCATGATTTCAGTAGGTATGCACATATCTCAAGCATGTAGTTGATGTCAGTGAACTCGTAGAGTATATGGTCACTATTACAACCCCTAGCCACCACCTTATTAAAACTACCCTAAAAATTTTTAGCTTTAGGTCATTCACTATGTACGGTATATGGCTTAAAGGATGATGTCCTCACTGCTGCTGGTATACCTTTTCACAAGAAATACGTCGCTTATCATAATCTAAGCAGACAATTTATATGGTTCCCAGTTCTAATAGTTTCTACCTCCTTCACAAGTTCCTTTAGCCTTCTGCTCTAGGATACACCCTGTGATAATTTTAGTATTTACTATAGTACCAGAGTATCTCTCTTGAGGTTTGGTATAAGTATTGGCCGCATTGGTTTCTGGCAACTCTTGCCAGCTTTCTTGGATATAATCTTGGTAAACGAACCATATCCACCAGTTGTTGTTTTCATTATACCACTGACTGGGAAGCATGGTAACCCTTCAGTTTCACGTATGTCCCATTTATGGTTGTTTTTCTTCCCACTGAACTAACCAGTTTACTTGGTCATTTGTAAAATTTCATGATGGAATCCATGTTAACTGAAAGATCCAGCATACAGGGAATCAACCATTTCACGCTGGAGTTTTAAAAAGTTACTCTAGGGACATCACTTCATTTTCTTGGATCCTCTGGAACATACCGTAAGGCACTGGTCGTTCTAAGAGGTCCTTATGGCCAGCACTTTCAGAACCTCGCGCTCTGGATATGTAAACTTTCTAGCGGAAGTTATCTTACTGAGCTTGACTTTACCTATCTGTCTATCTATTCATTTACATAGAGAGAGAGAGAGAGAGAGAGAGAGAGAGAGAGAGAGAGAGAGAGAGAGAGAGAGAGAGAGAGAGAGAGAGAAAGGGGGGGAGGGGGGAAATGAAAAAGCTAGCGACAGCAGAGAAAATGGTACTGCTAAGCGGGAGAATTGATAGAGGCATAAAGAAACAGGTGATGACAATGGAAACAGGGATTGAGAAAACGGAAAAAGTTTAGGGAAAGACGGAGAGAATGTAGGATGGAGGAAGGGAAGAAAAGGCTTTGAATTTTCAAGGCCTTGTGGCTTCTTGGAAGCAGGAGAAATGGAGAGTCAGGAAAAGAAGTGTATTGTAAAAGATACAGAGTGAGAGGAAAGAAGAGATAGGTAAGAGGACGAGAGAGGAGTAGGGCTGAAATGAGAAAGAAATGGATGGGAGGAAGCGAAAAAAAAAAGAAGTCTTGAAGTAAACTAGTAATTCTGAACTGCTGGGAGAGAACAGAGAGGGAGAGGTCAGTGGGAAGGAGGTTTAGGGAAAACGAAAAGAGACAGAAATGAGAAGAAAGGGAAGGATGTAGAGAGTGCAGAGAGAGGGAACAAAAAATTAGTAGAAAAGTAATGCAAGAAAGTAGGGAGGCAGTAAGGAAGGTATGGATCGAGATTTGAAAAAAAAAAAAAATGATTTAGAGGAAAAAGGGAGAGAGGAAGAGATGAGGTATAGGAAATGTGGAGAATACGAAAGTATGAAAAGGCGGAAGAGGGGAAGATATCGAGTGAAATAAAAGCTGAGGAGTAGGACTGAGAAAGGATGTGAGGTGAACGTGGAGAGAGAGAGAGAGAGAGAGAGAGAGAGAGGAGGGGCTTGTGAGGGCGGGGGGAGACGAGAGCATATTACAAATGCATGCAGGGTCGAATCCGTAAGCAGACGAAGACAACACTCAGCTGCTCACAGGGAATACACGAGGTGGAGTCAACAATGTGTACAGCACTCTCCTGTGTATGCACATAAACTGCTGCCCGGAAGGAAAAGAGATCTATGTTTGGTTAGGAGAGGACTGTTTAGAAATGAGAAATTTTCCCAAATAAAGAAGTAGGCAATGTACATTAACCATTGATGCCTAGAGTCCTTTAAAATGGAAGAAATTAGTTATTTTCAGAAATTTTTTGAGGCAGAACCCTCTAGTACGAACTTACAGGCTTCACTGTTATGCGCTGACAGGCAGAGGATGGCTCGTTAATTAAACTCCCAGCAAAATTCCGCATGCACAGCCAAGGGCACTATACAACTAAATACAGATAACAATTTATTTTAACCACAGATGCCCAGTTTCCTCTAAAAACGTTGGAAAAGGTATTTTCAAAAGCTAAAAAAGGGGGATACCCGAGGTTTGGATCTGAACTTCACAACTTTGAGCTGAACGGCAGCGGGAAGTTCGCAAAGAACTTTTCCAGCAAAATCCTACACACAGGAACCCCAGACAATACTGGCTCACTGGGACCAGATGCTGAGGAAAAGTAAATTTCATCCCCACAAACAAGGCACATAGGCTGACCAGTGAAGACCAGAATGTAATTGCACTGGACAATTGTACAGTAGAAGCCTGCTCCCGTGGAAATGACCAAAATTGTAGCTGTGGGTGATAAAGCAGATGCAGTTTGTTTGTTGCTCTAAATCACTTTTATCTGAGGGAAGGAGTACTTGACGGCATATAGATATGATACTAGTGGTTGAAGGAACTCAGCATGTCGGTAACAGTGAATGAAAAACAGTAGTTCCATAAGATAAGAGAGCACAAACAAGCTTTAAACAAAAGAACGACAATGATCGTACACAGAAGCAACTAACCCAAGGATAACCATGAAAAAGAAGAACAGTGAAGAACTTTAAATAAACAGATGTGAAGACATTTTTATTGGATGGAGGAAGTCTTAAAGCAACCATGTGGATGCTAGGAATAGTTGAAGCCAAATGTTTGCTAAAAAAAAAAAAAAAAAAAGTATGATGATGGTCCCACCATCAGTCTTACCAACAATGCCTGTGGCTTTTCATCAGAGAAATTAAAACCAATTACTGATTTTGACAAACGGTTAAAAGCTAAGACAAAAAATATAAAAAAGGGCAATATCAAATGCCTACAATAATATTTGATTGCGTATTTTCGATGTTGTATACACAATTGTAACGAATATCTTGACAAATTAGATTTGTATAATGTTAGATGTAAACCAGGCCAGAATACAAGCCCGATGTCACCGTGGTTACTCAGCAATAGACCAGATTTATTTACCGGGTAACTGAGGAAAGTTTAGAATATGAGAAACTTTTGGGGGTGACCATTATTCTTCATAGGAAAACACATTTTAATCTGAAATAAAAGATTTGGTGACGACATTTGGATGACATGCTATGGAAAAAGCTTGTTGAAGCACAGACAGGTGAATACAAAGATAGCACTGTCACTTAGCAACTCCAACAAGACAGACTGAGACTTATTTAATTATTCGGTGTAAGACAAGGTGACACCACTTCACGCAAGTTATCCTACCAGGTGTTTTCAGATGTGCAGAATGGCATAGGGAGAGAAAATAAGGTGAAAGGCGTGTTACCGCTAGAGAGAGAGAGAGAGAGAGAGAGAGAGAGAGAGGCACATGATGTAGCACTTCAAGAGCAGTCAGGATTCCAGAGCAGCGTAATAGTTTTCTAGAATAATGAAATGAAGACGAATCAAGACAAGAGTAGATGAGTCTATTTTACTACTGATTGACAGTCTAGAGTGTTATGGAAGTTGAAGTAATTAGCGATACCTTTTGGAAAAAAAAAAGGAATATAAATGACTGAGAGTTCAGCAAAACATCTATTAATTAAGCAGACTTTACATTTAATATACAGATCATAAGAGTTCTGTCATTGTAATGATTCAGTTGTTTAAATACGAGTATATAGTAAGTGGGAAAGATGTGGGTTGTAAACTCTTTTAACAACCCACAAAATGGATAATGAGTTACAAAAAAATGATAACCACCTTTGGGAGAAACGAACAAACAATCAAACAAAAACTATTTCATCTCGCCTGTGCAGCAACGGTCAATTTTTTGTGTTCAGTCTCAAAATTGTTTCGAAGCTTAGTGATATCTTGCCAGTCTGTTAACTAGTAAACTCATGGGTTAGAGTCTTGCTTGATGAGTTTGCAACCCATTAGTTTATACAAATTGCTTACAAGGGAAGTGCAGTAAAAAGAAATAAAAGTGAAAAAAGAAAAACCTACGTTCGTCTTGCACTTGTTTAACATCCTGGGCGCCAAAAATCTTTATCATTCTATTACTCCTATCGCCAAGCCAGCTTACCTAGTTCAGGGAAGACCATTCCAGCTCTACTTATGTTGTGTACCTTTTCTGGTTTGCAAAACCTGTCTAGAGTCAAGTAAAATCGTTTCAAATAAGTTACAATACTATAAAAGTAACCACAATATTGTTAGTGTTGATATTCGGAAACACCACATGAATAGTTCTGAAATACTACCCTTTATGTTGAATCAGATATATAAGCCAAACCATGACAAGTGTGACAATATATAATACACAAGAAAAAAAGTATGATATTAGTTTGTTCTTCCAACTGCTCAGAACAGTTCTCAGATATACATACAGAGCATCATCGCGCGCGCGCGCACACACACACACACACACACACACACACACACACACACACACACACACATTCTTTCCTTGCATACCGTGACAGAAATTTAGATTGGACTGGATATCCGAAGCTTGGAAAACAACAGCTCAGCCTAGAATCCAAAATTCAGGACTACAGTACCTGGGGTTGGAAGGTTTTGTGTGTATGTGGGAGTGGAGAAGCAGATGGTAGCGATTCTTTGCACTCGTGATAATGTCAACTAGGGCACTATTAAAATGAATATATTGACTTCCTGTCTACTTAATGGAATTAATTAAATTCATATTATTTTTGCCCTATATCTATCTATCTATCTATATATAGTATATATATATATATATATATATATATATATATATTGTTACGGAACAGCGAAAGATAATGTACACTTTAATTGAGAATACTAAAAATCACTACTGTCCCGTAAAGTTCCAGGTTCAAAACAAAAGAGTTAGGTAAAATTACAAGTTAAAGTTTAATGCTCAAACTAACAACAAAACATTCAGGACTCATAAGGATAATGTAATGGCAAAAAACAGGTTAAATATATGGTTAACTGCAATAGCCTCTATTAACACGAAATTAGCAAGAGTAAATTTATCTAAGTCAGCCCTGATAAAATGAAAATATACTGGGTAATGCTCAGTTAATGCAAGATAAATTATTACAGATACAAAATATTATTAATGATGGCTGACATAAAACCCTACATTAATCACAAAACTCTCACCAGGCCCACAGATTAACACCTTATGCTATACAGTACAAGAACAAAATGTAATAACAGTTATACTCAAATTACACACAGCTGCTAGATGGTTCGAGACTTCCTGAGCACTCACAATAATAACTGTACAGGGGAGGACAGAGATGTGAACGAAATGAGGAGTAGATCTAAGTGGCAATGATGCAGAGACTGAGCTCATTATCTAGGGGCCGGCAGAGCTTGATACAACTTGTAAGAAGGACGCGCAAATGAAGCCATAGGAACAAAGAGTTGACAATCCTGCTCTGAACAACAGAAAGGACGACTTACTCTACTATAACAGTAGAAGGGGGGACTGAGGCAGAACACGCTCGTGATCAAACATGCAGCATACTGTGCGTTAAAATTACACAAAGGATGATGAAATCATAGGCTATTTAACAATATATATATATATATATATATATATATATATATATATATATATATATATATAAATATAGATATATATAAATATATATATATAAATATATATATATAATATACATATATATATATATAAATATACATCATTAATTTTAGGGGAAAAACTATAGTGAGACGGTTACTTGAATAAAAGTTAAGAGCTTGGCGTGACCTGTGTATGGCTAGTAGCAGTTTGTGCTCGCTGCGGTCCTCTTACTTTACTTTCACTCTCCTACTTCCTAACGTTCTCAGGGAATCTCTCTCCTTCTCTCCTGGCCATCTCTCTCTGGGTCTCTCTCTCTGTCTCTCCAGGCCGTCACTGGTTCTCTAACCTTCCTACATGTGATATTGGACTTATATTCCCCTGTGGCTTCCGGCTAAAGTGTGTGTGCGTGTGTGTGTGTTTGTGTCGGTCATGTTCCGGCACATGATCAGAGGTGTTTGGCATTCTTGATAAGTCTAGGCTAGGGGATGTGTAGTTGTCTCTTCCTGGAGAACCTCAGACCTAACTACCTGCATTACATATTGTTTCTTATAGCTATAGAGTTACATACCGTAGTTACATATAGTATTGTGTCATAACATATTATGCCTGCAGGACTAGATAAAAACAAGTAGGTAGGTGCTTGTGGAAAAACATTGTAAGTGTGGTACTGTTTAAATATGTTTGTCATGTTTAATGCTCTAATGGCCATTGCATGCCTTGTATTCTGCAGCAACTAACCGCATTTGATTTTACTGAGGTGAGTGATTTATCGGCACTTGCGTATGAAACTGCCAGGCCATTTCTCTAGCTTCCTACTTTGCACTTTCTTCTTTTCTCATGTTCCCATTTTCTTCACTTCTCTCTTCGATCTACCTTTTGTCTCATCATATCCTTATCTCCTTTTTTCTTCCATTTCACACCGACTCCAAAGTCTTCTCTACTCCCGTGTTTTTTCATTCATCCATTCGCTGTCGTTCTTTCCTCTTAACTTCTGCCAGAGGACTTATTAGTTTTCCGACGATGATATTAGACATAGGAAGGACCTCATCCAGACCAGAAGTGAAGGGAATAAATGAAAAGGTTTATCAAACTCCTTTATTCTACAAAGTTACTTATAAGCTTATTTAACTCTTAGGGAGACAACAAGAATAGAATGGAAACGACGTCCTCGGCAGAAGAGGATAAATTCTTTCATACAGTAATTCTCTTGACTTTCCCTCATCACATTGTGTTCAGTTTTACATACCCTCTCATTCTTCTCTTACACTTTCTTCATTATGCTTTTTATTCATTTGTTTCCCTTTCCATTTCCCCTTTTCTGCATTTTATATTGCATCCTCATTTGCTGTCTGGTCGTCTCTCCCTTTATCGTCTTCCTCCATTTCTCTGTATTCATTTCTATTCTACCCCTTGATCCTTCTTATATTCTTTTTTTTTTTTTCCATCTTCCTTGCTAGTAATGAAGCTCCTTTCTCCCCTTTCCCCACTGATTAATTACATTCATTTGTTTCACATTATTCTTTTTTTCTTTTTTCTTTTTCCCCTTCCCGTCAATCTTTTCTGTTTCCTGCTTCTCCTCCTCCTCCTCCTCTTCCTCCTCCTCCTCTCACTTCTCATCTTCATGCTTTTTTCTTCCTCGTCCTCTTCTCCCCTTACCTTAAACTCTACAGCACTACCTTCGTTTCTTTCTTATCTTACATTGTCTTCCATTTAATTTTCTTTTTTTCTCCCTTCTTCCTCATCAGCTCTCGTTCTCCCAGAATTTTAAACTTTACTCCATTCTCCTAATACTTCTTCTCATCATCCTCTTTCTCTTAATTTGTATGCCTTTGATTCTTCCCCTCTCTTCCTTCTCTGACCCCCGACCTGTTCAGGCGAAGGCTTCCTTTCAAAGATATACCCAAGCCCCCGTTAAAGGTGGCACCTGCCCATCGATACTCCTGTTGCTTATGTTTTAAGGAGTTTATGGGAGAATTCGTAGTGAAAGAGAAAGGTGAGTGTATGTGTTGTTTATTTTGTGAGTTAGCTAATAGGCTTAGTTTAGAAATTGGGAAAAGTAGATGGTTTAGACATTGGGAAAAGCAGTGAGGCAATCATTGTCTTAAGTGACGGGCTGAAAGGGTGGGAGAATGAGGCTGGAATGTGAGTGCGAAGGCAATGCATGCAGTGGAAATGGAAGCAGAAGTGTTTGGCAAGGTAGACAACCTATTAACAAGGCTAGTTAAGACTGAGACTAGGTTAAAGGATTGTGGTGGCTTCGAGACAATCAAGGACGGGTGCAAGGTAAAAATAAGTAACACTGATAGGAGTGTAACTAATAGGAATAGGTTTTCGGTTCTAGCATATGAAGTGCAGGATGAGGCTAGCATCATACTTGTCAGAGATTCATTGATCAGGCATCGGGAGAAGGAGTTTTGTATTAAGTGTTCTGGGACTAACTGTATTTACATTCTGACTGAGCAAGTTGACTTAGCAACCCCTCAGAGGACTCAGTATTTCTTAATGTGGTGGGGACTAAAAATGCAGCTTTTGGCAGGTCAGAGAAGATAATATGAAGTATAGGGACGATTCTTAAGTTCAAGGAACGTCGAAGGAAGTTAGTTGCCATGGTCTGTTACCAGAACTTGATATTAGTTCTGCAATTCTCAGTAGAATGAAAGGAGTCTATATTAGTCTAGAAGGTCTGTGAAGAAATGAGGATGTGATGATTTTTGATGATTGGGGCAAGTTTAGTCATGACTCGAATTTGAGTGGTGGAGGCGGCCTTAGCCTCAAATAAGTATGGAAGGTTAGGTAGGGTTCTAGATGACAATGTTAGACATGCTTTAGGTAGTAGTACAGAAATGGAAAGATGGACAGTTAATGGCATAGCTGTTTTCAAACCAAACCCTGAGGTCAATGGAGGTAGGGTAAAAAATGTGAAATCAGACTACCAGGAGAGGCAGGTAGATGTGACCTCAACTCAAGTGCAGGTAGACAATCAGGGGATTTGTGTGGAGGGTGGGAGAGGCAACATCAGTGGCTTATATGAGTGTCACCACATCTAATGAGGATTTAGATTATTAAATAGAGCTGATTTTGGTGTGTCTCACAGCTCTGTTAGACCCAGCCATACTATGATTGTTATGTACGTAAATGCAAGAAGTATCAGTTCAAAGTGAGATGAATTAATTACTTATGCAACTACCAAAAGTCCAGACACATTTATGACTAGAAAATTATGGTTAGGCCCTCTTGACAAGCGCCTTTTGGAGAAGCATCGCTACAAAATTATAAATTTCTTGAAAAGAACGTCTATATCTATCTATATACCTAGGCTGCTTCCCCCATGGATAGGGAGGTAGCCAAGACAGGACGACACACTCCCCATTTACTCATCCATTCAAACACAGTCAATCACATCTTAGCCCCAAAGGGGAGAAGGGACAGATCCTCACCGCACCACACCACACATGGGTCAACTGCGCAGTGCAATCAGTGACATCCGCAGCAGGGCCCGACAGCAGAGCTGGTTTACCGCTGCCACATCATAATAGACCCATCCCCTTACTCGCACCTGATGTGATTGCACAAAACCGGCGAGGGAGTTTTAAAATATATTAAAGGTCATGTAAATACAATACAGATCAATGAATTGAATGTTGAAACATACGATTCATTGTATGTCAGAATTTTCACAGAAAAAAATAAACCAATTCTTTTCTGTGCAAAATATAAGGT
Source organism: Coenobita brevimanus (assembly GCF_032717465.1). Taxonomy (NCBI): domain Eukaryota; kingdom Metazoa; phylum Arthropoda; class Malacostraca; order Decapoda; family Coenobitidae; genus Coenobita; species Coenobita brevimanus. The sequence continues at coordinate 2,788,891 of NC_137020.1, forward strand.
GTATGAGGAAAACGGCAATTCGTTTTTCCCAGAAATTAAATCAGCAGTTGCAAACAAGGACAGTATTATTTGGGGGACTTTTATAAATAGAGTGCTTATTTGAAAAATTTGTGTGCAGATAAAGTAGTAACAGGTTGCAGGAAAAACACCAAGTGCAGAGATGGGGACCCGTTTTATTCAGTGTTTCGGCATGCTGGCTTCCTTAGGAATAACACACATTGATAGCAACAAACGAATTAAATATTCCAGACAGAGGAACCTGTTGCTCAGCATGAACTATTTAAGTCACTTGTTGCTACCACTGTGGTTTATTCCTGAGGAAGCCTACTTGGCAACACGTCAAGTAAAACTGGTCCCTTCTCTGCTCTTAGTGTTTTTCCTACAATCTGTCTCAGCCAATGCTGGATATTATATCAAGGAACAGGTTGCTGGGGACTGGTAGACGATACATTTTAAATTCAGGCAGTGAATACACTAACCTAACTTGCGGTCATAATATATACGAACCTTGCCGTAGCAGCAACCAGTGTTATAATATATTTTTGTGATGCTGGTGAAAATTTTATCAAGAATCATAATATAATCAGACTTGAAATTAAAACAAACCGCAAGATAAGAACAAATAACTGGATTAAGTTACTAGAGCTGAATAACGTGAACGAATAGTGGGAAATATTCACTTATGCAATTGTGCGTATCGAACCAAAAAATATAACGAGAATTACCCAATATGGTAATCGGCCTAATAAACCAGCCTGGGTGTTGAAAAATATTGAAGAAATCATTCATCCCAAGAGAAATGCATATAAGAAATAGAAACGTACACCTACTAAAATAACTATTGACACCCCTTGCTTCAATACCCTTTGCAATCATCACTGGAACAGAAGCCGTGAATATGAGGTACGGATTGGTACACTGATCCTCCCTCCTTCAATATCTCCTCCCTTCCTTCCCTAATCCCCCATCTCTCTCTCTCTCTCTCTCTCTCTCTCTCTCTCTCTCTCTCTCTACACACACACACACACACACACACACACACACACACACACTCGTGTGTATATATATATATATATATATCTATATATATATATATATATATATATATATATATATATATATATATATAGAGAGAGAGAGAGAGAGAGAGAGAGAGAGAGAGAGCGCCTCTGTGGTACAGTGGTAAAGTGTGCGTTTTGGTACACTGAAGAACGAGGGTTCGCGCCCCGCCAGGGTAATAAACATTGAGAGCGTTCTTCTGGCCACGTACTGCTTCACGGACATCACGGGTGCTGTGGTTGAGCCAGTGTCGCATACTGTAAAGTATGCTTGCACCCAGTCGGCTTGCGCGGGCCGATTTCACTTGGTTCACAGACTACACACACATCCAAAGCCACTCCAACACTACAATTACACTTACAAGCACTTCTCACCCCACATACAATCTCTACCAGACAGCCTAAGCCACTTGGTTGTACCGTCCCCATACGTTGGCTGTACCGTCTCCACTTCGGTCGGGATAGGCCGGTCCTGCAGTGGACACTCAAACGGCTGATGAGATTATATATATATATATATATATATATATATATATATATATATATATATATATATATATATATAAGAGAGGAAGACAGACAGAGAGATACTTACTAGTCTTCATCCTTTCCTTTTGATTTGCTCCTATTGTTTCCAAATCATTTTTCTTTCTCCCCCTTTCATTCCTTCTTTTCTCACCTCTTTCTCATTTTTCTCCCCTCGCTCTCGTTCTGTTTTCTTCCTCTCTTCAGTCTCTTCATTTTTACTTCTCCTCCCTCCCCCTCTCTCTCTCTCTCTCTCTCTCTCTCTCTCTCTCTCTCTCTCTCTCTCGTCCTGCATTCTTTCTTTCTTTGTTTCTCAGCTTCCATATTCTACCAACCACTTATCTTTTCCTCATTCTTACACTCCTGGTGGCAGTGTCCCTCTTTCTCGCCTCATTCCTTTTCCATTCATTCCTTCCTCCCTTAACATTTTTATATTTATTACTGCTTCTTTCACTACGCTTCCATTATTTTTCTCTCACTCCTCGTTTTCTGTTTTCAGTGATTTACTTCTAGTATTCATCATTCTCTGACTCCCATTTCCTGCTTTCTCTCATTTCCTTCTCAGTCTACCCCTCCTTTCTATTCACCCTCTCCATCCTCCAACCCCTTCTCCTTCACCATCACCTTTCTATCTCTCCCACTTCATCTCCTTCCGTCTCATCTTCTCCATTATCCTTGCCGCTCCCCCCCTTTCATCCACCTTTCCTCTCTCCTCTTCCATCCTCCTTTTCTCACTCCTTCTCTGTCCACCTTCTCTCTCTCTCCATCCGCATCCTCCTATCTTTCTTCTCATCCTCCTTACTCCTCCCCCTTCTCATCATCCTATACTCTATTTCTTTCCATTCTCCTCCATGATACATTATCTCACTTTCACTTTCATTTCTCTCTTTTCTTTCCTCCCCTTTTTACCCTCTTCATCCTTCCGTCCCTCTTTCATTTCTTCATTCCTTCACTTGGTTCTTTCGTCTGTAACACTCTTTCCTTCCTGTTTTCCTACCTCCCTTTTCTCCATTCTCTCGTTCATCCTCTTCCTCATTTTCTCCATCCATCTCTCCTCCGTGCCCCATCCATCTCTCCTCCGTGCCAGTGGGTGTATGTCTTGTTATGTTCCCGGATCGGCTAAGACATATATGCATCTCATTATCGCCTCAGTGACCAGCCAGCCAGAGAAATCTCCCTCTATCGCATTACACACACACACACACACACACACACACACACACACACACACACGAACTATCAGTGAGTCCTAGCTATCTGAGCTGCTACTTACAGGCACACAAGAAAGAGGGTAGATGGATGAATGGATAACGGGTGAAAAGATGACGGCAACTGTTGATGACTTGATGGTTGCAAACATGGGTCACACATAGACTGGTGAAAAGATGAATGAGAACGTGGATGAGCTGTTAACTTAAACTGTGGAATACTTGATGAATGTTGACACAGATGGATTAGTGAAAACATGACTAAGTTTATGAATGATTTGTTGGGTCTAGAAACTAGGCTGCTGATCGCTTGGAAGAATGAGTGGATTTTGGTCAGGCTAAAAAATTAGACAATGACTGAATTAATGACTGGGTAACTGAATCTGAAGGGAAGTTGATGGGATGTAGTCACATATGGACAATTTAAGCACAACTGAGCAGTGAATATTTATGTTAATGGTGGAATTATCCGAGGTGCTGATGGATGTAAATAGGCTAGATTTTCAGGGTATGTATGAAATAGTGACTAAATATTCCCACAGTTAAATGAAAGTAAGGAAGAATGATTTATTAAATCGTAGATGGGAGAAAGAATGATCATTTTTCTTTTTTTATACGATGGTTGTACTTACTGTATATGACGATGGAAGAAAAAATGAACGACTCTGAGTCTGGTCCAGTAGTCCGGAAGGATGGATGAAATACAATGCTGACGGTGAAAGGAACCGTTAAATGCTTGAAAAAAAGGTGGGTGTAGTCTTAGGAATAAATGGATGACCATCCATCCATCCATCATCCATTCCTGGATGACATGATAAATAAATGGATATGTATGGGGTCTAATTAGTCACAGTTTGGAACCGTGACATATGTACCCGAGCGAAAGATTTATCGCATCAGCAAGAAATGGGGGCAGGGGTCGGGAGGAAAACTCTGTAGTACAGTAGCGATTTTTTTTTTTTTTTTTTTTTTTTTTTTTTGATATCTCAGCCAATGTTGATGTTACAAGAAAGACAGACACCAGTTTGGAAATTGCATAAATATTCTCATTTATTTTCATTTCATAGACAACCCGTAATTCCTAATAGTTTTCGCGTAAATCGAGGAAACGATTTTTTATAAGGCTTTTTAGGGTAACAGCCGGCTGCGCAAGAAGTAATGGTCTAAGGTTGTGTGAGTAGCGCAACAGTATTTTCCGACGATTGCTGAGAGAGTTGGTTTTAGGAAGTGTGAGGGAATATTTTTGGTGAAATCTAAAAATTTCTTTTTAGTATTTTCAGGTCAGGAAATCAGAGGAAGATGATGAGCCACATGAGACAATATTCAGCACTGCCTGACTTGCTCGCTCGCTCACTCGAACACATTCCACACTTTCAGTGTGGACGCCTATTACATGTTAGGTAAATAGAAAAGTTCTTTAGTGATTCGGAAAATAGTAGTATTGTTAGAGTATAGGGAGGAAGTACAGATGGAGTTGCAAGTGGGTAACTGAAACGAAGCATGGACGGAAGTATGCCGGAAGGAAGGACTGATGAACATGAAGGTGATCAGAAAGAAGCAATGCTGTTATGCTTTCAGACACGGATGAAACGATGCAATAAAAGGACAGATGGATTTATAAATGGATACCCAAAGGGAAGGGAAGCTGGACAAAATTGGTGCAGAATTTAAGATAACAAACCCCAGAAAGTGCAGGCCAACGAGGGCTCCTTCCCCTATACGGCTATATATATATATATATATATATATATATATATATATATATATATATATATATATATATATATATATATATATATATATATATATGGTAAATGCCAATAGCATTGGAAATTGATAGACACTATTACATAGCCTATGATTTCATCATCCTTTGTATAATTCTAACGTACAGTATGCTGCATGTTTGATCACGATTCGCCTCGTGGCTTCCATAGTGCGTGTTCTACCTTACTCCCCCCCTCCTCCCTTATAGTAGAGTAAGTCGTTCTTTCTGTTGTTCAGAGCAGGAGTGTCAACTCTTTGTCCACTATGGCTTCATTTGCGCGTCCTTCTTACAAGTTGTATCAAGCTCTGCCGGCCCCTATATAATGAGCTCAGTCTCTGCATTAATTGCCACTTAGATCTACTCCTCATTTTGTTCACATCTCTGTCCTCCCCTGTACAGTTGTTATTATTTTTGTGAGTGCTCAGGAAGTCTCCAACCATCTAGCTGCTGTGTAATTTGAGTATAAGTGTTATTACATTTTTTCTTGTACTGTATAGCATAAGGTGTTAATTCGTAGGCCTGGTGAGGTTTTTGTGAATAATGTAGTGTTTTTACTGCCAGCCAGTAGTAATAATATTTTGTATCTGTAATAATATATCTTGCACTAACTGAGCATTATCCGGTTTTCTCATTTTATCAGGGCTGACTTAGATAAATTTACTCTTGCTAATTTCGTGTTAATAGAGGCTCTTGCAGTTAACCATATATTTAACCTGTTTTTTGCCATTACATTATCCTTATGAGTCCTGAATGTTTAGTTGTTAGTTTGAGCATTAAACTTTAACTTGTAATTTTACCTAACTCTTTTGTTTTGAACCTGGAACTTTGCGGGACAGTTTTCTCTGTTCCGTAACATAAATTTGGCGACCTCTTATCAGGATATTCAGGATATTATCATAAGGATATTGATTGATATTTTGTGACTGTGATTTATTCATGATATCTACTATTACTACGCTAGATGAAGCCAAAGATTTTTTGTCAAATGTGCAAACAGTGTGTGATGTAGAAAACAGAACAAAGAATGAACTTAAGCTTGTTGCTCAACGATTGGGAATTGCTGTTCGCTCTCATCAGTCTAAAGATAAAATTGTTGACATGACTAATGAAAGCTTGTTTAATGAAACTCCTCCAGATGAGCAAACGCAGATTGAATTAGCTAAGTTACAGCTAGCCCTGCAGCAGGCTCGTATTCAGGAGGCACAGGTACAGGTTCAGGCACAAATTGAACTTGCTAGGATTCAGGCAGACCATGAGTATTGCATGAAACAAGGTGGAACTGGATCATCTAGCTCTGATGATTTTGATGTGGCTAAAAATGTTAAACTTGTCCCTCCTTTTAATGCATCTGATTTAACAAAGTATTTTCAGTTGTTTGAGAGGGTAGCTACAGGTTTTAATTGGCCCAAAAAGTATTGGCCAGTACTCCTTCAAACTGTTCTCACCGGTAAAGCTCAAGTAACTTATGCATCTTTGCCTCAGGATCAATCTGATAATTATGATGTAGTTAAGAGCTTGATTCTTAAGGCCTATGAGCTTGTTCCTGAAGCCTATAGAGTAAAATTTAGGACAACTTATAAGCAAGATAAGCAATCCCATGTTGAGTATGCAAAAATCAAAGAAGATCTGTTAGAGCAGTGGTTAAATTCTAAGAATGTGGATTCTGATTTTGATAAATTTAAGCAGATGATTTTGCTGGAGGACTTCAAAAGGTGTGTTAATAAAGATGTAAGCCTTTATCTTGATGAGAAAAGAACAGATAATTTGTCTGATGCTGCAGTTCTAGCTGATGAATATGTTCTCACTCACAACAGATATTCTAAAGAAAAAAGGAAAGCTGAGAGTAAGTACGTTGCCTCTACTCAGAGTATAGGTAACAGGAAAGTGAATAAAGATGATGTTTCTCAGGAAGTAAATACCAGCTTCACCTCTAGATTTCAGAAAAGTAAATGTACTTATTGTAGTAAGCTTGGTCATACTACGGAGAAATGTTTCAGGAGACAGCGTGATGTGAACAAAAAGGAGTCTTTAAATATTCAGTCAATTGGTCTAGTGTCCACCCTTGAGAGTTCCCAGAATTCTTTAACTGAGTTAACTGAACCTGCTTTGAGGGGTAAATTAAATCCTCATGATGAAGCTCCTCTTTTGAGCAGTAACGTGGGTGACACTCTCAAGAGTTCATGTGCTAATTTCCTGTTTGATGGTTTTGTCAGTCCTCTGGACAGTAATGACAGGAAATCAGTTAAAATATATCGTGATACAGGTGCTTGCCAATTCCTTATGCTGACCAGTGTTCTAGGCTCTAATGTTAATTCCTCTGATGAAACTGTAATCTTACAAGGTGTAGGGAATAATTACTTCTCTGTCCCTCTGTGCAGAGTGAATTTAGAGTCTGGTTTTGTTAATGGTTCCGTTATGGTTGGGTTGGTTGAGACACTCCCAATGTCAGGTGTAACTTTCTTACTTGGAAATGATATTGGTGGAAGTCAAGTGTGTCCAGCTCCTCGGTTGTCTGGTGGGCCGGTGGCTGCGGCCCGGATGTGTTCTCTGCATGTGCTGTCACTAGGGCTAAGTCTAAAGTTACTGGTGACTTAGAGGATAATGATGATGATGATGTTATCCTAGCTGACACTTTTCTTGCTAATTTGGACCACTCACCAGATGAGGCAGTACCCTGTAGTGTTGATAATTTGTCTCGTCAAGAGTTGGTTGAGTTGCAGGTTGCTGACCCTGAGTTGAAAGGTCTAGCTAACTCTGCTTGCAGTGAGGAAGAGTCAGCTGGTGCTTCTACTTGTTATTATATAAAGTCAGGAGTACAGCATCAGCCGACTGTGAATAGGAGGTTGTACATCAAGTTGTCATCCCTCGTGTTTGTAGGCAGGATATCATTAGAGTGGTTCATGATTCCGGTTTGGCAGGACACCTTGGAGTGAGGAAGACTGTGGGACGCATTTTGGAACACTTCTACTGGCCAGGTATCTTCAGGGATGTTTCCTGGTATTGTAAGTCTTGTCACACCTGTCAAGTTGTGGGGAAGTGCAATCAGACCGAAAAGGTTGCACCTCTAGTTCCCATTCCTCCTTTTGAGGCGCCATTCACCCGTGTGTTGGTGGATATTGTGGGCCCTCTTCCTAAGACTTCTTCAGAATTTTCTTATGCGTTGACCCTGATTGATATGGCTACTCGTTATCCTGAAGCCATTCCACTTAGAAATATCTCAGCAAAGAATGTGATTAAGGAAATGCTAGGGTTTGGACTGCCCAAGGAGGTACAGTCAGACCGGGGAAGTAATTTCGTGTCAAATTTTTTCAAGCAGTCTCTGAAAGAGTTGGGCATCACCCAGATCACGTCTTCAGCTTACCATCCTCAGACCCAAGGAGCGTTGGAGAGATATCATCAAACACTCAAATCGATGCTCAAGAAATACTGTTTGGAACATCAGAAAGACTGGGATAAAGGTCTTCCATTCGTTGTATTTGCCGCAAGAGAATCTCCAAATGAATCACTGGGCTTCTCACCCTTTGAACTACTGTTTGGCCATGAAGTAAGAGGACCCCTTAAGCTACTCAAGGAATGCTGGCTGTCAGAGGAAGATGACGTCAACCTGCTGGAGTATGTGATGAAGTTCAAAGAACGGCTGTCCACTGCTTTACAGCTGGCGAGAAAGAATTTAGGAGCTGCTCAGGAGAAGATGAAGACTTGGTATGATAAGAAGTCCAGGTTACGCCACTTTCAGCCAGGAGATCAGGTTTTGATTCTGCTACCGGTGCATGGGCAACCTCTTCAAGCCAAGTTTAATGGTCCTTATTTCGTGGAGAAGAAACTCAGTGATGTCAACTATGTCATCGCCACACCAGATCGTAGAAAGAACAAGCAACTTTGTCACATCAACATGCTAAAGTTATATCACAGGCGGGACGAAAATAACCCAGTCTGCACTGTAGCTGTTCCATCCGAGTCTGCAAGTGAAGTCCTCCCATGCAGCATGAGCCTGAGTGATAGTTTGGGGAAGAATCCTGATATCATGAATGATCTCCAGACTAAGCTTTCTCATCTAGCTCCCGAGGAAAGGCAGGAGTTTTCGGCATTACTGCAGGAGTACCCGCAAGTGTTTCGTGCCACTCCAGGAAGAACCACTGTGTTGATGCATGATGTCGATGTTGGAGACGCAAAGACAATTAAACTGCCTCCTTACCGTGTGAACCCAGTGAAAGTTCCTCTCATCCAGAAGGAGCTTGGCTACCTGTTGGACCACAAGATGATTGAGCCCTGTCAGAGCGAGTGAAGTTCTCCTGTCACTCTAGTCCCTAAGCCAGGTGGGTCACAGCAGCTTTGCATCGACTATAGACGTGTTAATCAGATAACCAAACAGATACTTACCCTCTCCCTCGCGTGGAAGATTGCATAGACAAGATCGGAAAGGCTAGGTACATAAGTAAGTCTGATTCGTTAAAGGGATACTGGCAAGTACCTATGACTGAACGTGCTAGGGAGATCTCATGTTTTGTAACACTAGGAAAGACTTTTGCATGTTCTGTAATGCCATATGGTATGAAGAATGCACCAGCCACTTTTCAGAAGCTCATGAATGTTGTAACAGAGGGTTTGGCAGGGTGTGTTGTTTATATTGATGATGTATTAATCTTCAGTGACAACTGGAAAGATCACCTATGCCATGTCAGTAAATTTCTTGAGCGTTTGGTTCAGGCTAATCTTGTAGCTAATTTATCAAAGTGTGAGTTTGGTCAAGCTAAAGTTCAGTACCTTGGGTATGTAATTGGTGATGGACATGTTGCACCACCAGGAGCTAAGGTTCAGGTTATAAGTGATCTTCCCAGACCTAAAAGTAGGAAAGAGCTACAAAGATTTTTGGGAATGGTAGGTTATTACAGGAGATTTGTTCTTAACTTTTCAATTCTTGTATCACCACTTACAGACCTACTGAAAAAGGGAGTTAAATTTGTCTGGACCGATAACTGTGAATCCTCTTTCAGTAAACTTAAAGCTATCCTATTAAGTCAGCCAGTGCTCGCTACTCCAAATTTTGCTAAGCCTTTTAAGATGGCTGTTGATGCAAGTGATACAGGAGCTGGGGCTGTTTTGCTGCAAGAGGATGATTAGGGTATTGAACACCCTGTATCTTATTACAGTAAGAAGTTCACTCCACCTCAGAAGAACTACTCAACTATTGATAAAGAGCTTTTGGCCTTGATTTTGGGTTTACAGCATTTTTCATTTTATCTGTGTTCTGGTTTTGACCCCATAGTCATTTATACCGATCATAACCCACTGAAATTCCTTAGTAAGTTTAAAGATAAAAATCAGAGATTGACAAGATGGAGTCTACTTCTTCAGGAGTCTTCATTAGACATACAACATATCAAGGGAAAGAATATGTTATTGCAGATTGCTTATCTAGACTTAGACAGATTGTTTTAGAGTAATAAGAAATTTCCTTTGTAAATTTCTTTTTCTTTGTGGGGAGGTGTTACATAGCCTATGATTTCATCATCCTTTGAATAATTCTAACGTACAGTATGCTGCATGTTTGATCACGATTCGCCTCGTGGCTCCATAGTGCGTGTTCTACCTCACTCCCTCCCTCCTCCCTTATAGTAGAGTAAGTCGTTCTTTCTGTTGTTCAGAGCAGGAGTGTTAACTCTTTGTCCCCTGTGGCTTCATTTGCGCGTCCTTCTTACAAGTTGTATCAAGCTCTGCCAGCCCCTATATAATGAGCTCAGTCTCTGCATTAATTGCCACTTAGATCTACTCCTCATTTTGTTCACATCTCTGTCCTCCCCTGTACAGTTGTTATCATTTTTGTGAGTGCTCAGGAAGTCTCCAACCATCTTGCTGCTGTGTAATTTGAGTTGTTATTACATTTTTTCTTGTACTGTATAGAATAAGGTGTTAATTCGTAGGCCTGGTGAGGTTTTTGTGATTATTGTAAAGTTTTTACTGTCAGCCAGTAGTAATAATATTTTGTATCTGTAATAATATATCTTGCACTAACTGAGCATTATCCGGGTTTCTCATTTTATCAGGGCTGACTTAGATAAATTTACTCTTGCTAATTTCGTGTTAATAGAGGCTATTGCAGTTAACCATATATTTAACCTGTTTTTTGCCATTACATTGTTAGTTTGAGCATTAAACTTTAACTTGTAATTTTACCTAACTCTTTTGTTTTGAACCTGGAACTTTGCGGGACAGTTTTCTCTGTTCCGTAACAACACACACACACACACACACACACACAATACAACGAAAGGCAGGCAGACAAAATATATACAGACCAATTAATAAATCATTTCGTACAGACAGACATATAAAACGAATGATAGATAGAGCAGTGACACATAATCAGGAATATTTTAGTGAAGGATGGGTGAGCGGTGCTTGGCTGCCTTGTCCCCATTCCTAGATAGACAGACACATAGATGAATGTATAGAAATGTAGATGTGCTTTCAAACAGATAGGAAACCAAACAGACAAAAACACAAGTTAAAAAGATATAAGAAGATAGACCGATAGACCGCCTAAGAGCTATCTGTCTATCTAGATTGGTTGATGGATTTACGAATAAATTCAAAACGATAGACAAAGATAGAGGTAGATGAATAGATAGACAGAGACAGAAGAGAGGCAAGTGTTAGATAGGTTTATAGAATAACGGTTTGATAACGATGTTGGACGGAGGCTTGACTAGCTAGATTAAATAGATACAAATATACGAGTAGATTGATACTGTATGTACCTAGCTGTGTAGCTACATAGATAGTTAGAAAGACAGACAGACAGAGAGATTGAGAATATGATACATAGAAAAACATAAATAACTAAACACATAAACAGAGAGAGAGAGAGAGAGAGAGAGAGAGAGAGAGAGAGAGAGCACAAACAAACCGAAGATGCAGACTTGATGGATGCATGCGTGGGCTGATTAATCACATTTGGAACAAGAACGACGAGGGATCAGGAGGGGAGGAATGAATTACGAGGAATCTGGGTTAACGTGAATAAGGGGGAGAGAGTGGAGGGAGGAGTGAGCAGAGTGAGAGAATGTGATTGTTGGAAAGAATAAGTGGAAGTGAAACAGAGAATAAATTATACTAGGAGATAAAGAATTTTTAGTAAGGATTTTGGGAAAGGAGAAGCAAGAGGTGCGTGGGAGTGATGACTGGAAGGATAGACGGAATAAGGAAAAGAAGGACGGTAACGACGACTATGGCACTGACGGTGACGATAAAGATACTGATAGCGATTATCTTTGTGGCTGTGATGATGATAAAGAACAGGAAATATGGAAATGAATTCTGTAGGAAAGTGAATAAGAAAGACGAATTCGTTGGGATTAGGAGATTGAAATACCGATTACGAAAGTTATTTGAGTAAATGGCGGACTAACTATACTCAGAAAAAGTATACTACGAAGAACAGGACTGAGAAAATAAATACTTCCTTAAATTTGATGCCACCCTTTTTCATTAGTCATTAATATCTCCAGGTGATTTTACCATGAATGGGAGAGAAATTCCTAACTGTTCGTTTACATTTACCTTTAATAAACCCCCAAAGAGGGACGAATGCGTGGTGGCACCAATATGGCAGGCTGGTGGACATGCTCGGTTATGCTAACGTCTCTCACCTTCCTTCCTGTACCCCCCAAAGGAGGATGGTGAGTTTCAAATGAACCTCCTCCTCCTCCTCTTCCTCCTCTCATTCTTCTTCTTCTTCTTCTCTCTTCTCTTCCTTCTCCTCCTCCTTTTACTACTACTACTACTACTATTACTAGTACTTCTACTCCTACTACCTCTACTACTGCTACTTCTACTAGAGCTACTACCATTACCACTACTACTACTGCGGCGGCTGCTGTTGCTGCTGCTCCCGCTCCTGGAAATCATTTCAAACTAGCAGATGATCGCTGGCACTAAAAAAGAAAAAAATATATCAAACTTGCATCCTATAACTGAAGGAGATCTCTGGAGTGAGAGAAAAAGATACATAAAAATAGGGACCGAGGATGGAATTAACCCCTCCAGTCCGAGGATGTAATTATGTGATTTTATAATATTTCAACTTTAACTACGACCAGATTTTTTGTAGCTTATTTCACTTAGCTCTATCTATCTCTCTATTGTCAGACGCCTTCATCCCGTAAGGGGTGGCCACAAACAAATCGTCTCCATGTCGCCCTGTCCCCCGCCACTGGACTGCCCAGCTCCCAGCTCACACACTCCTCTCTCATATACCTCTCCACTCTATCCCAACACCTCTTCCTCAGCCTCCCCCTCCCTCTCCCTGCCTCCACCTCACTCACATACACTCTCCTCATTTAGCTCAATGACAGAAAAAGACAGTACCTTAAAACAATTCGCTTCGCACCTCTTCCTGACTAACACCAAACGCATTGCTTAACATACCTGTACAGCACGGTAAGCAGGGTGGGAAGGTGGCTATTTTACACCAAGAGGTAAAAAGAGTATATCGGACGGATTTATTTACGGCAGGAAGGCACACATTCCATGAAGGAGTTAACAAAGCTTGGTTCAAAGCATTCTAGTATATACAGTTTCTCCTGAGCTGAACTAAATCAACTGGCGAAAAAATTGAAAAAAAAAAAAAAAGTTGTAGGGTAGTGGTTAAGGAATGCAGGAAAGGATGAGAGGAAGTCAAAGAAAAAAGAAGAGAGAGAGAGAGAGAGAGAGGGAGAGAGAGAGAGAGAGAGAGGGGGGGGGTAGCACAACAACACGATACATACTTGATAGATGAATGAGTGGGCATATTAATCACATTTTGATCAAGGACAACTAGGGGAGAGGCAAGAGGAAGAAATAAAGTGGGTAGAGAATGAGGCGCGTGGAGGAAAGAAGGTAAAAATGATACATTTCGAGGAGAGGGAGGGCGGAGGAAAAGAAAAGTGCTGAGGAAAGAGAGAATAGAAAGAAATGAGGTTGGAAATAGAGAGACAAAGAGAAGGGATAATGCAGGAAAAATGTATGACCAGTAGCCGTGAGTGGAATAATTTGATAGGAAGGAAGAAGACAATAATAGTTAATTAGAAGAAAACACTATAGGGAAGGCAGAAAGGAAAGAAGGCTGGCAGGAACTGGAAGTACTGAAAGAAGATGATAAGAAAGGAAGAAAGAAATTTGGAGGGTCGTCAGAGAAGGACGAGTGAAGAAAGAGAATGGGTTGGATGTAGGAATTGTAAAAAAAAAAAAAAAAAAAAAAAAAAAAAAGTAGCAAAATAAGATATAAAGGTAGGTGGAAGACAGAACAACTCTGAACAGAAGGAAGAAACAATGAACGAAAAAAAGAAATGTTGAAAAAGAGAAAGAAGCGATGAAAAACGGAAGGAATGAGAGAGACGAGTAAGGGAAGGAGAAAACGGGAACAGTGGGATATGTATTAGGTGAAAAGATAGGATATTCTAAAAGAATAAACAAATAAAAGTAGGAGAGAGAGAGAGAGAGAGAGAGAGAGAGAGAGAGAGAGCAATGTATACCGAAGTCTTCCACGAGAGACCAATCAGGAAAGTTTGGAAGTTGAATGATTGAGGGGGAAGCGGATGCCGGATTATGAAGTGGAATGGAGAGACGAGTTAGCTGGATAGTTACGGGAGTGGTAGTGAATGCACTGAGCGGTATACTTCAGTAATTCAATAAATACTGCGGAAAAATATGGTTTGAATGTGTCCAATAGTGAACCCTAAAAAAAAGAAAAAAAAAGAAAAGGGACAAGGTAAATATAAAAAGTCTGCCGGTAGAGTGCAGGTTAATCGCACAAGCTCACTCCCCAAAGACCCCTTAACTTTCATAACACTGGTTTGTACGTTGGAAGGATCCGAAGTTTGATGCTTCGTTTAATTTCATGTCTTGGCGTCCCTTTCATTAGTCCCACTCCCGTGTGAAGGAGCAAAGCTCAACTGACATTTCCTAACTAAATAATATTAATGATGATGCAGCACATCTCACAAAAAAGTATTCTTAGTTTTTTTTTTTTTTTCAAATAATTTCCCATTTCTCCAAATCTCCATACTAAATTCATAAAACAACAACAAATTATATTTTCCTTAAACCTGTATGACTGATTAGTTGTGCACTGTAAATTAAATTATTTTTTAAAAATTATTCGATGCATTTTAAGACTTTATCGCTTTTATCCTTGATTGGTAGGAAACCAGGACAGGCTATCTGAGTATGAGTGACAAATAAGTGATTAGTCCATAGTAGCGTAATGTAGATACATTTTTCCCCCAGATTATGAGTCTGTCGTATTATTCTCAAACATCCACTCGTGTAGCAAGGCCAAATGGCTTAAAACATCCTGACTTATGTCTCGAAGTGATATGTAGACTAGCTCTATCACAACATATAAAATATAAGATTTGGTTCTGTGGACATGCCCTCTTGCGTGAATATAGATGTTACGCAACCTTATCATAAGAATGGCATTGGTATATTCTACTGCCAAATTCAGCCTCACCACCCTCTCGTGCACCATAAGTTTCCGATAAGTTTTGGAGCCAGGCACGAAACCAAAATCCCACTTACTGTAGGCTCTCTCCGTTCGCGGGGAAAGGAAAAAAATTCTAAGGCCAAATTTACCCTCGGAAAATGCTTAGATCGTGGTAAATCGTAGCCCATCATCTTCGCTGTACAGTATGATAAGAAAAAAAATAACATGAATAAATGTACAGAAATGAAGGGAGAATAAACCTTATTTAGGTGAAAACTAGCTTCTAATAAATTCCCAGCATCACTGTACAAAATTTTTCCCGGGACGTGTACATGTCTATATGCAGAATTGCACGAGGTTTCTAATGAGCACTGTGGCGATTTGATACACCCAACAGTTTTCGAGTAAATAAAAAACAAAAAAAAAAAACTAAAAAAATCGCCTAAAAAGGTTTGATTTGTTTATCATTTCTTATGCTATTATTAACACTGTAACAAACATATATGTCTATTATTTAAAGTTTTGTATCCCAAAGGTTAAGGAAGCCCAGGATATAATAAACATTGTTATAAGCCTTACTGTTATTGAGAAAATTAATTTTGAAAAGTCTGGGCGGGTTGCGAGCGGTATCAGCACGTAAGCTGGTGCCCGTATGTTTGTGTTTCAGAACTTTTCCCAAAATAATATTTGTGTTCTGTGTATTTATCCACTAATTTACCGAAAAAGAAAAATTCTTTGACAGTCTTATATCAGTGTTCTGGATCATATCCTATGAATTTTCCTTTTCTCTGAAATCTCCATTTTAGATTATTTCAGTATTCACCAGCACCTTTGCTTCTCACCTCCTTTCACTAATCCGCATGGTGAACATGCCTACATCTATTCCATTCTCAGTGTACTAGAGCAAACTGTACAGCACCCTGCTCGGATCCCTGACGACCTTGAAGAGAGTTCCAACATACCTGACCTCTCCCTTACAACTATCCTTCTGCTTACTCTGTTAATCTTCTCACTCTGTTGGTCTCCTCCAATCACAGCCCTACCACCTTAACCTGTCCCATCACTCCGGTTAGGCCTGTGGGCCCAACTAAGAAGCTGCAATTGTGACACTTTGGAGCTGCTGACTGGGAAACCCTCAGGCAGTGCTTCTTTGATTGTAGCTGCAATAATTGCTGCTTCCATGGCCGAGAACCATCTGAGTGGGCCTCATGCATTACAGAGGTACTCTCTTGGGTAGGGAAGCATGCCTTCCTTTCTCTTTTCCTGAGTCTAATGTAAAAAAATATTCTTGGTTAATCACGCATGTTCGAATGGTGTCCACAACAAGCAGAAGATATACAAAAGGTAACGGAGCCAACCAACCCCTGAATCTCATATCTTTTATGTCCCTACCCGGAACCTTGCTAAGTCAGTTCTCTGCTCTGCTAAGAATAATTTTATTCATATTATTCTCCTACTCAGATTCTTCCTGCTCCTTCAGGTACCTTTCCAAAAACCTTTCTAACAACATTACTTCATCCTTCTTCCCTCCCTTTTCCACTCTGATAGTTCCATATCTGTTAATTATACTGAAAAGGCATAATCCTTTACCCAGACATTCTACCTCAATTCCACATTAGACAATTCCAATATTGTTACTCCATTATTCCCCCTTCTGACTTCCTCATGACTGATATTTAAATTTCTACAGTTGATGTACTTTCTGCCCTGACTGGCCTCAGTACTAACAAGGCATATGAGTCCGAGGGGGCCCCTACAGTTGTCCTCAAGAACTGATTCTGTGCTTACACCCCCCCTCCCTAGGTATCCTTTTATCTTTGTCAGTCAATTTGTACCTTTCCTTTCTGGAAGTTTGCTCTCAATCAGCCTGTCCCAAAGTTTGACAATTCCTCCCCCGCTAACTATTGCTCAGTTAGTTTAACGTCATGTATTCCTAACGTTTTTAAATCTGTTCTTTAAAAAGAATCAAAAGCACCTTTCCAATTACAACCTTCTTTCCGATCGTTCGTATGGGCTCTGTCAGAGATGTTAAACTGGCGATCCTGTCACCTTCCTTTCAGGGTACTAGCCATCCCTCTTTCAGGACTTTGGCAAGAGATTTGCCATTGCATTTGACATCTGAAAGGTTTCGATTGATTCTGGGATAAATCATTAATCTCAAAACTGCTCCTCGTGCAGTCTCTATCTTTCTATTTGCGCTTTCATTTCTAGCTTCCTTTCTGGTCGTTCTGTAGCTGCTGTTGTAGACGGCCACCTTTAGGTGTTTCTCAGGGTTCTGTCTTATCATCAGTTCTCTTCCTTCTATTCATGTTAATTTTTAAGCTGTACATCTAACCCTATCCACTCATATGCTGATGACTCCACCCTTTAATTTTCAAATTGTTTCATACAGCGTCCATTTCAGCAGTTACTCTAACAAACAAGGGATTAGGCTATGGCACACTTAATGTCTGACATTGTTCACATCTCTAATGGGGCTAAAAGTAATCTTGTTGCTAATGACTAAAAAACTCAGTTTTTACATCTTTCAACTCATCAAGCCCAGCGGCCAGAGTGGCGCCACATTATCACCTGGTGATCACTCTAAAAACACTGCCAAAGGGGTGAAGGTTGAAGTTAGGAATATAAAAAAAATGCTATAACTGGAGTACAAAACCCTGCCTCTCCGTATACTGCTTTGTTTTTCGCTACCATACCCTGCCTTTTCTGCTGTGCCACCATGCCTTGTCTATCCCTACGCTACCCTCTCTTTCCTTACTCTGCACGTGCATCTCCATAATCTTCCTAAACTTTCCTTACCCAATCCTGCCTTTCCCTACCCTACCCTGCATTTCCCCACCATGCTTTGGCTTTTCCTACACAACCCTGCTTCTCTTTACCCTACTTGCATCTCATTGCTCTATTCTGCCTTTTCATACCCTACCCAACCTTTTCCAGCCATACTTTGCATTTCTTTACCTACATCTTCTTACCCAACCTTGCATCTTCTATTACATTCTGCCGTGCATTTCCATACCCTGCCCTACATCTCAATACATACCCTGGTTTTCCCTACTCTACCCCTCATCTCCCTGCTCTACCCAGCCTTTCCCTACCCTACTTTGAATTTTCTTATTCTACCCTATCTTTCCCAACCCTACATTACCTTTCCCTACCCTACTCTTCTTTTTCCTGCAATGCCTTGCCTTTTCCTGCTTGCATCTCCTTATCCGACCCTGCATCTCCCTATTCTATCCTCCCTTTCAATATTCTATCTATCTATCTATCTATTGCCAGACGCCTCAATCCCGTTTGGGGTGGCCACAAACAAATCGCCTCCAAGTCGCCCTGTCCCCAGCCATTTCACTACCCTGCTCCCAACTCACACACCCCTCTCTCATATACCTCTCCACCCCATCCCTCCATCTCATCCTCGGCCTCCCCCTCCCTCTTCCCCCCTCCACCTCACTCACATACAGTCTCTTCGTCAGTCTTTCACCCTCCATCCTCTCCACATGGCCAAACCACCTCAGTGTGTTCCTCATAACGCTCCCTATCACATCCACATCAACACCACAACGTTCCTTTATATCCTCATTCGTCAGCCTATCTCTCCATGTGACTCCACAGGCTCCTCTTAAATAACTCATTTCCACTGCTCTCACTCTTGACTTGTGTCCTTCCAACAACGTCCAAGCTTCACTTCCATACGTTAGAGTTGGTATCACAATACTGTCATGTAGTAACTTTTTCACTTCCATGCTCACTTCCCTGTTTCTTGTCACTGCTTTCAAAGAACCAGCAACCTTTCTTCCCTGCTGTACCCTTTCAAGCACTTCACCCTCCAAACCTCCATCCTTACTCATCACACTACCCAAGTACTTAAACGAACTCACATTTTCCAATTCCTCACCATCCAACCTCGCTGTACATTCACTGACTTCACCTCTCTCAAAGACCATCACTTTACTCTTCCCTACATTCACCTTCAGATTCCGTTTCTTACACACTCTCCCAAACTCATCCACCAAGCCTTGCAGCTCCCCTTCGTCTTCACTCAACAACACAGTATCATCTGCAAACAACAGTACAGGAGTTTCCAAACACTATCCTCTCTCACCAGGGCCACTCCAACATCCACTACCCTACCTTGTACCTCTTTTATTACCCCATCCATGTACAGATTGAACAACCATGGAGACATGACACATCCCTGTTTCAACCCAACTTCCAAAGAGAAAAATTCACTTAGTTCACCATCCACACGCACTGCAGCCTTCGCACCATCGTACATACTCTTCACAGCATTCAACAACTTCCCATCTACTCCATATATTCTTAACACTTTCCACAATCCTTGTCTATCCACCCTGTCATATGCTTTCTCCAAATCCATGAAAGCCGCATACAACTTCTTTCCCTTCTCTAGAAACTTTTCCACTAAAGATCTAAGAATGAATATCTGATCTACACAACCTCTTCCCTTCCTAAAGCCTCCCTGTTCTTCTCCAACTAATTTCTCTGTTCTTTCTCTAACTCTGTCAATAAGTATCCTACCATACACTTTTCCTATTATACTAAGAAGACAAATGCCCCTATGATTACCACACACTTCTTTTCCCCTTTTCCTTTGTACAAGGGAATAATTATACCTGACTTCCAATCCTCCGGGACTCTACCTTCCTCCCAGGCTAATCTGCACATCTTCCACATCCATTCTACTACTATCTCTCCCCCATGCTTCAGCATTTCACCACACACTCCATCAATTCCTGGGGCTTTCCCCAATTTAACTTTCTTCATTGCTTCCACAACTTCTATCCTACTGATTTCTTCCTGTCTTCTCACCTCCCTCCTTCTCCCAGCCATTCCCCAGCCACTTATACTCGCATTACTTCCATCCTCTACGTTCAACAATTCCTTAAAGTGTTCTTTCCATCTGCTCACTTTTTCTCCCTTCTCCACTAGTAATCTACCATTTTTATCTTTCACTCCCCTGCTAACTTCACTTCCACCCTGTCTTATTCTTTTCACCTCTTTCCAGAACATTTTCTTACAGTCCCTCCACTTTACACTCAAATTCCTACCAAATTCCTCATCCACTCTCTTCTTACTCTCTCTTACTAATCTTTTCACCTCTCTCTTTCTTTCTACATATAACTCTCTCTTCCGCCTCTCAACTTCTTCCACGCCCCTATTTCTCATCCATTCATTGTATGCTTTCTTCTTTTGTGCCACAGCCTGTTTCACCTCTTCAGTCCACCACGCTGTTTCTTGCACCCCCCTCCGTCTTCTCTTCCTTCCACACACCACATCACATGCTGCACATATTTCTTCTATAAATATGCTACACACACCTTCCACGTCTCCCATCTGCTCCAATTCATATTTGCACAATCGTTCCTCCACTTCTCTCTTATACTCTGCCTTTTTCTCATCCTCTTGCAACCTTTCCACTCTCCTTGCAACTACTCCTTCCTCTCGTCTTTCCCTTCTTCTATTTCTCCATTCTAATTGGACCTTGATTCTGGCCACCACCAAGTAGTGGTCAGAAAGTCCACTCCCCCAACCTCTATAAATTCTTGCATCCATTACACATCTTCTCATCCTTTCATCCACACACACATAATCAATCATTGCCTTCCTTTCATTCAGTTCACCACCCACCCTTCTCATCACTCGCCATGTATACCTGTGGATCATTTTATGCCTGAAGAGAGTATTGGCTACCACCAACCCCCTCCGCATTTCCCTACTCTACCTTGCCTTTTCCTACCATCCTCTTTTTTTTTTCCGTATCCTACCATGCCCTGCCATTCCTTGAAATTCCCTAACCTATTCCACTTTTCCTCACGCAAAGGACACGCGATGCTTTAGGAGATTAATATGTGTAAAGACCCTGTTGGAGACAAGTGCAAGTGACATTGCAGATACTGTAGTTACACACTAGCGAAAGTGAATGTAACGCTAGCGCCGCCCAAATGTACGTGCTGACAGAGAAAGAAAGTGAACTACATTCATAACTAATGGTTGAAAAATAAGTATATAATAACTGTTTTGGTGTGGTCCTGTGTCTTTTTTCCCTCATGTGATATCACTGTATAATATGCTCCTTTATTACGTTATAAGTGACATTGTTGCAGACAGTGATGCATTAAAGTGAAAATGTAAAAAGAACTATAAAGAAAAGGATGTGTTGTCATATGGATTACAATTACTCTCACGTGGCGTGTTTAGCGGTAAGTATAGCGTTGCCATGCCTTGCCTTTCCTTACCGTACCGTACCTTCTCCTCTCATGTTTTTCCTTTCCCTGCCCTACCCTGACGATAATAACCTTTCCGGGTGCCAAAGCAGCAATAATGGTTGAAAAATAAGCACAAGCCATCTGTTGTAACCTTGATTACGATTACGCTCAAGTGGCATGTTTAGCAGTAGGTGAAGCCCGGCCAAGCCATGCCTTTCCACGCTTACGTGGCATGTTTAGAGTTATGATCATTTATCCAGAAATGAACGAATCTTGTATTCGGCATTCTTTTGCTCGATTTTCTCCGAACTAGGAGTCTCTCTCTCTCTCTCTCTCTCTCTCTCTCTCTCTCTCTCTCTCTCTCTCTCTCTCTCTCTCTCTCTCAGCCTCTATTTTTTCTTCTTTTCACCAAATGAATAAAGAATAAGGACAAAAAAACTCAGTGGCACGTGATTCACTCTAAAATCTTCCCTCACTTCGTACCTGGCACGCGACTTACCACCTGTAATAACATAATCTAGTTGGGGTTGCAAGAATACTCCACATATTGTCGGGGTGAGGTGCATAAAGTGTCTTTATCATTGAAAATTAGTAAATAACTTGATTTTCGTGTTATCAACCATGGAAGTCGTCTTCCAAACTTCTTTCTCTAACGCGGCATGGCAGCCACTTGCAACACTGCCTCGTCCCTACCTGATTGCTTTGCATTCGCCGAAACAAGAAACACCTTCTATTAAACTCGATCTCCTGTCCTTGAAACAGCTAAGGTCCTCCAGTTTATTTAAGAATTTTCTGTGACTAAACTTTAAATGTGTTTGGTTGGATATACAAGGTGTTATCCAAAAGCTTTGAAACTGATGCTGTAAAGCCGAATTCACATCTTTAACCGCTGCGTGGCACTAGGTGCTACTTCCCGCATTCCTGATGAGTCAGTGTCAAAAGCCAAGAGGCTGAGCAGACGTGTGTTGGTTTTACGCACGTTTGTTTGTTGTGTGCGTGACATCAGGCGATTTTCGAAATGCATCAGAACATGGAACTGCGAGTGTGCATCAGATTCAGTGAAAAGCTCAGGAAAAGTGCAACAGAAACCATAGATTTGTCTCTGAAACAAAGCAGGAATCGTCACAATGGAATAGTCCAATCTCATCAAGACCCAAAAAGGTCGGGCAAGTGGAGAGCAATGTCTAGAGCATTTTGCTCATTTCCTTTGACATCAAGGAAGTAATGCACAACAAATCTGTCCCCATCTGTCAAATTGTCAATTCTCAGTTCTGCTGTGATGTTCTGCGGCGAATGTGTGAGCCTGTGGGAAGTCGCCGCCCCGAACTCTGGCGCAACGAATGATGGTTGCATCACCATGACAATGCACTTCACTTTTCACTCTACATTCGACAGTTCTTGGCAAAGAACAACATGGCTATTGTTCAGCAACTTCCTTTTTCTCCAGATTTGGTGCCCTGCGATTTTATTCTTTTCCCCCAAATAAAAAGCAAAGTGAATTGGCGTCGTTTTGACATGACTGAGAACATTGGGATGGAATCGCAGGCTGTGCCGGACGGGTTAAGACACAAGGAATTCCAGGAAGCTTTCCAGTCATGGAGGAAAGCTTGGACCGTTGTATTAATGTTCGTACAAGGGAACTACTTCGAGGGTGATGGCGACCAATAGGAGTAGAGTTTAAAATTTTTTTTAGCATCCCTCTCAAAACTTTTCGATAGCACCTCGTAAGTGGGTCATAACAGCCAGTGAAAACACCCAATTTTTCCTGTACTTGCCAAACCACGGACAGGGTTATAACAACAACTCCGGAGCCTAAGAGGTTAAGGATGCTTCCTCTACCAGGTCTGCTTACGTGTTCCCATCTATTTTTGCACATGATGTTCCCACCAATATTTGTACTGTTAGAATCCACAGTGGTAATGCTCTTCTCTTTCTTTTCTATGGCTTTTTTTTTTTTTTGTCGTACAGTAACTTTTCATATTCCTCGTCTAACTTGAGTGGTCTATATACGACACCAAAATGAATGGGTTTATTACTCTGTGAAAAATTGGACATACTTGGATTAATAAGGTTCAACATCTATTTTATTACTCTGAACTGCGTTAATAGGATATTTAATATTTACCTGAATCCCCCTGCTGATTTTATGCAGTCTCGATATTTCCAAGATGTTAAAACTGTTTATTAGTACATCCCCGACAAAGCGCCTATCACGTAGTTCTATCTGTATATCTATTTGTCGTCCTACCTATTCTCAGATGCCTTATTTCTGTAAGGGGTGGACACAGACAAATTGCCTCCACATAGCTCTGTACTCTTCTACTTGGCTCCACTCCTTCCAGCTCACAGACCCCTCCATAACACATATATATATATATATATATATATATATATATATATATATATATATATATATATATATATATATATATATATATATTTCATTCTTGGTCTCACCCTCCCCCTTTACCTGCCTACATACACTCTTCTAGTCAGTTTCTTATCTCCATCCTATCCACATAGTCAAATTATGTCAAAGTATTTGTTTTAACACTTGCAGTCACATCCACATCAGTACCATAAAGCTTCTTTACTTCCTCGTGTGTGTGTCTTTCTATGTGACTACACATGCTACTCTCAGATAACTATTTGCTCTGTTGTCACCCTTGACTTGCGTCCTTCTAACAAGGTCCAAGTTCCTTCTTTATGTTCGAGTGGGGATCACAGTACAGTCATACACCAATTGCTTTTACTTCTTTGCTTAATTTCCTAATGTGCATCACCTTTTGGTTAATCACCAACCTTTGTAACCCGCTATATCCAGTCCCATTCTCCATTTCTGCACCATTCAATCTCACTCTGCAAATTGTGGCTTCATTAATTATTTTTATCAAAGACTATAACATTACTCTTCTCTACATTTACACTCAGACTCATTCATTAAATTTTGCACCTTACTTTCTTCTTCACTTAACAATACAGCAAATAACTATACACGAGGTTGCCACCCCTACCCCCACTCATTACAGAAACTCCAACATCTGCTGCTTTATATAGTATCTCTTATACAACTCAGTCAGTATACAAACTGAACAACCACGCATATATGACACAACCCTGCTTCAGTCTAACGCTCAGCTGAAAGAGGTCAGTAAATTCGCTTTCTAAACACACTGTAGCCATAGCCCTTAACCCCCTTCATACATACTGTCCACATCATTCAACAGCTTTCCATCTACACCATATATTTTTAGTAACTTCCTCATGGCTGTCATTAAAATTTCTTCAGGTCATGTACGTATTTTCTGCCATCACAGGCCTCAAAACTAATAAGGCATATGGGCCTGATGGGTTCCCTCCTGTTGTTCTCAAGAACTGTGCTTCTGTGCTTACACCCTGCCTAGGCAAACTCTTTCGCCTTTGTCTATCAACTTGTACCTTTCCTTCTTGCTGGAAGTTTGCTCTCATTCAGCCAGTCCCAAAGAAGGGTGACCATTCCCAACCCTTTAACTATCGTCCAATTGCATTAACATCCTGTATCTCAAAAGTTTTCGAGTCAATTCTTAATAGAAAAATTTTAAAGCATCTTTCTCATCACAACCTTCTTTCTGATCGTCAGTATGGGTTCCGTCACGGACGCTCCACTGGTGATCTTCTCACCTACCTTTCAGACTCTTGGTCATCCTCCTTTCGGGACTTTGGCAAAAGCTTTGCCACTTCACTTGACATCTCAAAGGCTTTCGATCGAGTCTGGCATAAATCTTTAATTTCCAAATTGCCCTCTTACGGTTTCTATCCTTCTATCTGTGCCTTCATCTCTAGCTTCCTTTCTGGTCGTTCTATAGCCGCTGGTGTAGACGGTCATCGTTCTTCTCCTAGATCTATTAACAGTGGTGTTCCTCAGGGCTCTGTCCTATCACCAACCTTCTTCCTTTTATTCATCAATGACCTTCTAAGCTGTACATCTAACCCTATCCACTCATACGCTGATGACTCCATCCTTCACCTTTCCATTCGGTTCCCGCAACGTCCATCTCAGCAGTTACTTCAGCAAACAAGGGATGAGGCTATGGCACACCTAATATCTGACTTGGCTCATATCTCTGACTGGGGTAAAAATAACCTGGTTATTTTTAATGCATCAAAGACTCAGTTTGTTCACCTATCAACCCAACAAAATCTTCCACAGGTATACCCACTAATGTTTAATAATATTCAGCTTAATCCTGCATCATACTTGAACATGCTTGGAGTTTCATTTACTCGGGACTTATCTTGGAAAGATCATATTACATCTGTTGTAAAATCTGCTTCCAGGAGATTAGGTGTGCTAAGCCGACTCCGTTCCTTCTTTACCCCTGCACAATTGTTTACTCTATACAAGGGTTTTATCCGCCCCTGTGTGGAGCACAACTCTCATATGTGGGGAGGCTCCCCACATACAGCTCTTCTCAATAGGGTGGAGTCAAAGGCTTTTTGTCTCATTAACTCTCCTCCTCTTAGTGACTCCCTTCAACTTTCTGTCTCATCGCTGCACTGTTGCATCTTTATCTCTTTTTCTATTGTTACTTGAATGGTCGCTGCTCCTTTGAACTGTCTGCATGCATTCCTCCACCTCTGCGACGGGCGCGTAGCACCCGTCTAGCAGCAAACTCTCATCCCTTTTCTGTCCAACTCTCTAATACAAGAGTTAACCGTTACTCCCAGTCCTTCATTTATGCAACAGATCAGCTCTGGAACTGTCTTCCTCTTGTTTGTATTCCTACTTCCTATGATCTCCAGTCTTTCAAACGCAGTGTGTCCAGGCATCTTGAAATGTTCGGATCTTGAATTTGGCTTTCTCTTGTATTTTATTTTTCTCTTGGAAGGAACAATAATTGCGGGCTTGTAGCATTTGGTTCCTTGTTCGTCGTATAAGAAAAAAAAAAAAACTTCCCCATTCCCTATCTATCCACTCTCCCAAACGCATTCTCCAGATCCAAGAAGGCAGCATTCAACTTCTTTCCCATCTCTAGCCATTTCTCTACTAAGCACTAAACGAATTTCCTATATATGCAACCTCTGCCCTTCTTAAAACCCCTTATTCTTCATCAACTAATTCGTCGGTAGTACCCGAACTCTGTCAATAAATATCCTGTCATATACTTTCAATGTTACACCAAGAGGTAAAATTTCCCTATGATTGCCACACACTCCCCTTACCCACCCCATTGCATATGGAAACATTTATACATGATTTCCAATCTTCCCGGACCCTGTCTTCCTCTCAGGCCAATTGGCACATATTCAAAATCCATGCTATTACTAACGCTCCCTTGCATTTCAATGTTTCACCGCATACTTCATTAGTTCCAAGAGCTTTCACCATACTTTCTTCTTTTCTTTTAATGCTTCCGTTCTACTGATCTCTTTCTCCTCACTCGCCTCTTTTCTTCTCCCAGCCATTTCCCAACCACTTTTACTTGCTCTAATTCCGTTTTCTATGTTCATCAATTTTTTAATGTTCCATCCATCTACTACGCATTTTCCCATTCACCAATAATATTCTGCCATGTTCATCTTTAACTACTCTACTGCTTCCTTTATCACACATTCTTACCGTCTTGACCTCAAACCATGACAGGATCTTCTATTTGCAATGCTTTACACCTGATTTATGATAAAGATTTCATTTACTCCTTTTTTACTTTTCTCACCAGTCTTTTCACTTCTTTCCTATTCTTTAAACGAAACACTCATTTCCGTTCACTACATCATCCATTCCTCTACTTCCCATTTAGACAAGATTCTTCATTACATCCGCTCGTTTCATACGGTATTTTTTTTTTCTTACCACTCTTTTCATCTCTTTCCTCTTGGTCTGTACATATAACTTTTCCGTCTTCCCACATCATCCATTCCTCTACTTCCCACGCAGTCATTATCTATAAATTATTCTATGCCACAGCTTTTTTCACATCAACATTCTAAAATGGTGTTCCTAACACTCCTTTACGTCTCCTCTTCACCCCATCTATTGCCTCACATGCTGCACAAAGTCCTTCTGTAATCATAATTATGTCGGGATTGTCAGCAACTGCACAAGAAATTAACTCAGTTTGAAGTAATACCGGTACTTTTCTCACTGACATATTATATTCATATTAGGGCTGGAAGGTGCGTGGTAACGCACCACGATTTAATCCGAGCACCTGATCACGGACGTAGAGTATTTACCTACTATTTTAATGTTCTAGACTACAATAGCCTAGCCAGGGGTCCTGCCATGTCCCGGGCATATTAAGGAATTTCCTCTTGTTCATGTTACTAACCTCAAGGAAATATGCCTCATATATATTGGGCTAGCAGCATTCTACATTAACTCATTAACTAATTCAGCATAATCCCGCCTTGGTTTTTCTTTCTTCCTACCAGCAGGGAATAAACATGGTGGAGAAGGGATCAAGGCAGGAAGTTCCGGAGTAAAGTATATGGCGGAGGCGTGAGCGCGCGGCGTTACTCTCAGGTGAATGGTGTCTCTGGCTAATAGTCGTGTTTACCTACTGCCCCACCACACCCAGTGAATGATTGGGGTGTGGGGAGGCAGGTGGGTCTGGTGCCTAGGGAATATGAGGAAGGAAAAGAAATAAGGAATAGGAAAGAAGATAGAGGGGCAGGAAAATTGCATAGCAGATACGGTACAGTACAATGGGAGTAGAGTTATTTGGGAAAATAGGGGAGTTTATGAGGACTCTACGAGATGAAAAAAAAAAAAAAACACCGGATGAGTCAGGGGTAGACATTACGTGGGGTGGAAGAGTAACAGCACTGCAGAAAGAGAAATGGATAGGTAAGGGAAGAAAACTGACGGGAATTAGGAAACCTGAAAAAATATATATAAACCAGAGTAATTTACGGCTGTCACATAAATGGGAGGATTGTGAAGAGAGTTTGAAACAAAAGACATAGAAAACTGGGAAAAAAAATTAAGGAATACAGTAGGACAAGACGAACAATGAGATTAGGGGAATGCGGGGATGTAGAATTAGAGAGAGGGGGGGGGGGTGTTGACGATGTGAGAATGGGAAAACGAATGTTACTACTTCATACCATGTGGTCTGTTCTCTCGGTATGATGTCAGTATCACTTTATTTAATACTTGTTGCCATGGTAAATATCGCTTTATAATTACTGGAGTGTGATGATCACTCATTACTCACAAAATCAGTGATTATCGGTATGTATAAGCAAGATTATAAATACCACACTACACCACCACTACCACCACCTTGCCATATCACACCATATACCACACCAGTACACCATAACAAATCAACCCCACCCCCCACACACAAACAAAGATTTGCAATGTTTCATTCCAAACCTCATTTCCTCTGGTTCTTCTTATAATCATCTGAGTCATGCTGTTCGTAAACCCTTGTATTTTATTATTCTGTAGTAAAAACGAACTAGTTTTAAGAGTACAGGAGTCAACATCCAAACAGACTAAAACGGTATTACAGTATAAAGTATTTTAGATCAGGCGCCGAAGCATTTGTATGCTTCCTCACTTCAGAATCTTATAACTGCAACTATTTGGTGGATTTCAGTTATACGTGTTGCATCGTTTTCATCATTTTTTTTTATTTCATATGTACCATGTATGTCCATATATATAAAGGCTGCAAGCAGGGCAGAGGAGGGAAACATCATTTTTTTCACGTTTTTTTTTTTTTTACTTACGGTTGTAGATTTTTTTTTTTTGCTCGTCCTTTTTTGACATTTTTTTCTTAAAATACATCTTTCTTACGTTGGCTAGTATCTTTTTCAGTTAAGTATAACTGTATGAAATGGCAGAAAAACGCATGAAAAATAGTTCTTGGCACATGTCTTTGCCCAACACTTTCCAAACAAGAGAAGCAGTTCTGAACAATGTCTAACCTGCAGCTAAGCTGGAGAACGTCAAGTAATGACCAAGTACGTGTCCCACACACCACTTAGCAGGCAAGTAGCTTGCCAGTGTGGGGAAAGAAGAGGTAAGTTACCCAAAAATAGAATCGCTGGCTATTCACTTGCCTTGTCCTCCAGCTTGCCTGGCATCTTGCTTCTAATCTGCCTTACCAGAATTTTTAGATAAGCAAATGTTTTCACACAACAAGAAACCTGCAGGAAGCTACTTGCACACTTGACTTGCTTCTCTACTTGTTTCGTGTAAACGAGACCTAAGAGCACAAGATACTACATTGTCACCATAAAGAATTGCTAAAGGCCTCTAAATCCCACAAAAATACGACCCCCCAACCAAGCACGCAAGAGGTGCCGGTGAATTCGAGCCCGCAATAGCACACCCCAAGTTGTTCTCAACTCCCTATATGTCTGTGGATCCATTCAGTCTTTGATACATAGCACACTGGCGTTCGCTTTTTGTTTACGTTTAGTTTTTTTTTTTTTTTTTTTTAAAGTAGATAAGCTAGTTCTCATTTTCCTCCCTTTTCCTATTTAGAGGTACAGTATGTGCCTTTATCTGTTTGCTGAGCTTGTGTTCTTATAATCACCTCTGGAGTGTCCTCCCCAGTGATCGCAATGGGGTGTGAATTAACACATGTGCAGCCTCCTGAGAGTGGTTTGAGAGTATAATCACAGACTGTTTATTTTCCCTCCAAATACTGTTCAGTGCATGCTTTCTTCTTTCTTCCCACTTCCCTGCGAAAGGTAGCTGGGAGCTAGACTCCAGACGACTCGTGACTATCGGATGGACTGATCATCCTCGGAATGACCAAGCCCAGACCCGTACCCCTCATAATATAAATTTACATAACGCATCGTTTGTGATTCTTCATGAGGTTGGTTTTTCTCCTCTGCCATGTGGAGTATCAGTTCTTTCATCATCAAGAATGTGATTGATGGCTGCACTGATGAGGAGGAAAAGGAAGAAAATATTATGAACAGAGATTTTCTAGTAAAACTGTAAACCTGTCCCATGTTAGGGATTTGCTTAAACTGTGCAAGTTCCACTGTTACGATGGCGAGCTGAATATCCCGCATTCCATGAATTCCTACAAGCGTGTTATTACCTACAGGAACCTTATGGTTATGGATGAGGATGACATCGTATATGAACTTGCTCAGCAGGATGTCATTTATGCTTGGATTTTGACTAGATTCTTGGAAGGCTAGAGGACGAAGACTGCCACAATTATCTTGATTTTTGCCAAAGTTTCTCTCTCAGCAATTGTCAGATTTGGTTACAACCTCTCCTTTCTTCTAAATGACAGCTATGTGGACATAATGAAAAGGCTTCCCAAACAGTATGTGGCAAGTGTGCAGCTCAGGGTCATGCTACAGAACACTGCATATTTCAAATTGTATCGTGTGTTCACTGTAAGGGTGCTCGCTCCACTTCCCCAAGAAATTCCTGCAAGTGGAAGGAAGAGAAAGAGTTCTGCATGATGAAGTCAACAGAAGGCATCTCTTACAATGAAGCCAAGAGGGTGAACTTCTAGCATGCAAATCCCTTGCCAAATACCTCCAATGCTTTGGCAATGATGTTTCTTCCTACGATGTGCTCTGTC
The DNA here is from genome assembly GCF_032717465.1 of Coenobita brevimanus. Lineage (NCBI taxonomy): Eukaryota > Metazoa > Arthropoda > Malacostraca > Decapoda > Coenobitidae > Coenobita > Coenobita brevimanus. Next base: position 2,819,690 of record NC_137020.1, read on the forward strand.
GTGACACAGACTGCACCTGTCCCTGTTACTCGTGCCCACTCACTCTGCCACTTCATCTCAGCCTCCTGTCCAGTCCAACCCTCTCACCAATATTCCAATAGCAACTTCATTTTGTCAGGCTGCTGCTGCTTCTCGGTCAGTACATTCTAAACGAAGTCTGACAAGTCTGATAAGCTTCATTTTACCTCTGTGAAACAGCAGTTACGTCCTCATGTGCTTCCTGCTCCTGTCCCATCCCGGGATAAGAGTTAGCTCTTTCTCCGAGAAGTCTGGGAACCTTGTTACTGATGATGCTCTGGAGGTTTCAGTCAGCAATCATTGTACTTGCTCGCCTCGTGGTTCTAGACACAAATTGTCAAAGTATGAAGGCCCACCTCATCAGTATTAAACCATTGCATTCACTGTGTTACAGTGGGTTCGTAGTCCTCTTGGGAATAAATTACAAACAATTGCAATTTTGTTCTCCATACACAGGCTTAGCCTCACCTGTTTATAGGAGACACGCATGGTGAAACACCCCGATCGTCCACAGTTCAAATACTACCACTCGTTGTGAAAATATGAGGGTCACAGAGTTGCCATATACGCCCACAAATCTCACCCGCAGGCAGAACTGATTCTAAATTCTACTCTGGAAGCAGTCATGGCCAGAGTGAAAATTAAAAACACGTTTTTGTCTGTTTGTTCTATCTCCTGTCCTCCACATAACATCAGTGATTGTGATGCTTTATATTCACTTTTTGATCAACTTTCTGGTAAAAAGTTGGGTATGATCGAGTTCATCTCCCATCACTATCAATGGAGAAGCTTCAGGATTACTGTTCGTGAGGAGTAAATAACCAACCAAATACTACAGTCCAACTATCCTGAGAAATCTTCAGTACTCACTCTTTACTGACGATTGAGCAAAATGGCATTCCTCCTGTTATATAACATTTTTGGCCAGGTGGAATCAGTCCTTGATTCCGTCTATCAGTGGTGCCCCTATGTGTGTCGCTAAGTTTTACGACCTGTAACGTAGCTGACTTGATTTTTCACTTTGGATAATGAGCCAGTAATTGTTTTAAATTATGTAATATTTTTGGCCTTATATTTTGACGAGAGACTGAAATTTAAATATCTTGTGAATAATTCATTATTCATAATGATAAACCATTAAATGTCCGTAAGTACCAAAAAGATACTACTCGGGGAGCTGACAGAAAAGACTTTTTAACCGTGAACAAGTTCCATTTTAGTTCTAAGTGTGACTTTGGCTCACAGATGTTTGGGCAGCAACTGATGCCACATTAAGGAGGGTCGATGTGTTCCAGAATAAATGTTTGTGAATGCATCCTGGAGCCTTGAGGCAAACACGTGTAATTCATAAGGATGTGGTGGCGAATGTACAGTACCTCCCTCCCATGTTCGCCGAGACCATGTTACTTCTTATGGAATTACGGCCATACAGAAATCTAGTAAAGGCATTGTGGCCTGTACCACACTGCAGTAACACCGACATCTTTCGTGGTGAGGTCACTGGCTACTTGCCGTACGCCTCCACTTAATGATCCAGGAGCATGGTGTCGACCTCCATGAATAACCTGGTGTTTGAAATTATTGCGCCTTGAGAGCCACTAAACTTTACCGTTGATTGTTTATGACTCACAACACTGAAAATCAAGGCGTCAGAGGCAGAAGTCCACCATTTGTTCGGTTAAATCATCAGAAGTCATTACTGGCCCCACCAGTTGCACGTCAGTGGCTTCACATCAAGTGGGTGTGAGTGCTAGCGTGTGCATTCAGGCTTTGGTTGCCGGCATATACATTTGTATTTACCTATGACCTTTTTGGCATTGACTATGCACTATATTCTCGACATGACTAATTTGTCACATTTTCCGACTCCAGGTCAGTCTTTGACGCAATTGCTTCTTGCATTACTGATTGTAATGAGACCCAGGGTCACATTATTAATAGACTGCATTCCTGCAACAAGCTCTTCACTCTGATCTGGGTGCCTGTTCATTATCGTGTCTATGGCATTGAGCAAGCTGACTTCCTTGCACTGTCGGCTGTAGAACTCGAAGAGACTTGGTACCATCCTCATGATTTACGATCGAGTCTCGCTCAGAAGTAAATAAAGCATGTAATGGACGTCCACACTGAATGTGTGGAAAGTGTTTGAGTGAGCGAGTGGGCAAGTCAGGCAGTGCTGAATATTGTCTCATGTGGTTCATCATCTTCCTCTGATTTCCTAACCTGAAACTACTAAAAAAGAACTTATTAGATTACACCAAAAATATTCCCCCACACTTCCTAAAACCAATACTCCTCTTGTCTTAATTTTAGTCTAGGGCATAGGACCTAGCAGGTTAATAATGACTTTGCATTGTGCTCTCTCACAAAAATTACTCTCACCAAATTTCTCCGTGCACTCCGAGTCGAATCAGAAATCAGGAAATCAGAATCTCCTTCGTCGATCAGGGTATTGTATTAGTTTGACTCGGATTGTCAAAAATTTCAAAAAAAAAAAAAAAAAAAAAAAACTAACAAACAGAAGGTATTACATGTTTTGAAAAGGCAAAACCTGCTGCTATCAGCAATCGTCGGAAAACACTGCAACATTACTCACGCAGCTTTAGACCGTTATATACTTCCTGCGCAGCCGGCTGTTATGCTAATCTGTCTTATAAAAAATCGTTTCCTCGATTTACGGAAAGACAATTGGGAATTACGGTTGTCCATTAAATTAAAATAATTGAGGATTTATGCGATTTCCAAATTGGCGTCTATCTTTCTTGTAACTTCAAAATTGGCTGAGATATCTAAAAAAAAGTTCGCTCCTGCAATACAGAGTTTTCCTCCCGACCCCTGCCCCCATTTCTTGCTTATGCGATAGATCTTTCGCTTGGGTACATATGTCGGGGGGTCCAAACTGTGACAAAATTTGGTATTCTCGCTCGCTTCGCTCACTCCAACACTAAATCTGTCACAAAGTGAGTGGACCGAACTGAGTATTCCAAATAGCAAACCGATTCTCAGCAACCTAGATTCTGCCAACCATTACAGTAGCCTGGAAGAAAGAGTATTGACACAACTGCGTGTGAATAGTACCCTTCTCACGCACATGTTGCCATATAGTGACAGGTGATTTCCCCCGTACCGTGACATTTGTGGTGCAGTGTAATCTATCGACCACATTATCCTGCACTGTCAAAGATTTATTCATGAACGTGCATCAATTATAAATTACTGTGGCGCAGCAGACGTCCCGTTAACCGTTTCCACCATCAAGGTACTGAAGATCTTCATATGAATGATAACTTTAAGAATTTTGAGGGAGACCAGATTGAAGTGTTGTGACCTACTTACTGTATTTGGTTATGGTATATCTATCTATCTATAATATATATATATATATATATATATATATATATATATATATATATATATATATATATATATATATATATATATATATATGTGTGTGTGTGTGTGTGTGCACATATACTATAATTAGGGTTGACAGTTCATTTATTTGAAACAGTTCCTGCTTCTGACAGTTCTATTTTTTATTTTTATGTCTCCTGTGTAAAAACACATGTCTCGCCTGAAGATCACCAGTGCATTTGTGCAATATATAGAATTACTGGACATTTCCAGTCGATGATGTTCTGGTCAGTGATTTATTTTATTTTTGTACATATGTAAATGTTGACAGTTGACGTATATGGAATAGTTCCTGACTCATCTTTTTCATATATTGAAGTTCCCTTTCTAAATAATAAAGTCAAACATTGTATGGGTGTGTTTGTGCGTTTATTCTTTTATTTCGCGAGAACGTTAATGTGCATCAACATAATCCTATTTGCATTAGGTCGGGTTAAGTTCAGGGAGTACGAGAAGAATGCCCTTCCAGAAATTTTGGCGATCGCGCCAATGTGCGTTTGCTCGTTTCTTCCATAAGAACAGTAATATATACCAACCTAATTCTCTTTCCGTAAAACTGGGTCAAGTTCAGGGATTGTGAGAAAAATACCCCCCTCCCCCCCAAAAAAAAAAAATAATGGTGATCGCGAGCGACACGACCGTTCGAAACTGTGGGAAATCGCGATACGCGAAAAATATACGATAATCATTTTTTTTTTCGACTTAATGGTCAGAATTCGTCACTGTAGGCTCAGTAATGGAATGAAAACAAAGATAATGGCATTTGTCAAAAAATCGTGATGCAAAGGCTATTAGGTATATGGTATGTAGGAGGACTACTGGGCCTTGGGAGCAGGCTGTGAAGCCTTTGCCAGACTCGGAAAAAAAAAAAAAAAAAAAAAAAATCGTTCCGCAATGTTTTTACGCGCCAGCACTAGTATTAATAAGTGTGCCTTACTTGGTATTCAGCAGGTGATGAATGCAGGTGTGTAATGTAGAGAGGCATTACATATTTGCAGTCGATGACATTATGATGGTTGAGGTATTTAACTCACCAATTAAATCACACTGTAGTTATTTGGTTAAGTTTATCTACTGATGTGCTAAGGTGTTAGCCTAGGGTAGCGATTTGTTTGTTAGGTTTATCGGTGTTAGATTTTTTTTTATTCTGTATTCACTAGTGAATGACCTCGTTAATAATACAGTTAAAATATTAAATAAAATAAAAAAATATACAAAGATACCAAAATTTGTCTGGGCCTTCGGGCTAGAGGTCGATAACAAAAATAATAATAATAGTAGTAGTATTAATAAAAATCCAGCCACAAACATGACATATCTTGGCTCAAACCTTTCCCAGGTCTAATTTGGTATCTAAGAAGTCGAACAAGTTTTGGTGAGTTAGCTTTCCCATTTAATTCATTCTGTCTCTAGTTAATAAAATAAAGAAAAAAAAAACACTTACTCGGCCACCATGAAACGTCCTACTTAGTAGGACGTTTCATGGTTTTAATATATCGTAGTAGGACCTACTACGATATATTAAAGTGAGTAATTTTCCCCGTCTTTTGCCTTGGATGCATTTGCTTTTATTTTTTTTATTTATTAAGGTTTAACGCAGATGGTTCTGTATTATAATGTTTTAGGTGAAACATGATTCTCTCTCTCTCTCTCTCTCTGCTCTAGTCTTCATTTCAGCACCTTTATCTCTCTCATTACTGCTCGGCTTCCTTCCCTCCCTGTTCTAATTCATCCGTGTTTTCCTTTCTCTCTCCGCTTCTGTTATTATCTCCTGGTCACTCTTTAATTCTTCCTCGCTAACTTACATTCATTTCTTTCTTTATATCTCCTCGCCCTCATTTCTCTCGCTCGCCCGCCTCATCTCTTCTTTGTGCCACACCTTTCATTACCATTTAATTCTTCTTCCTCTTCTTCTTCTTCTCTCTCTCTCTCTCTCTCTCTCTCTCTCTCTCTCTGAACAATTAGAAGCATATTGACAAATTTCACTGATGGCGGTATGATGATGATGATTGGCGAAGGTGGCAGTATATTAATGGGAAAGATTTTGTATTCAGAAAAACTGAAATTGTAACTGCATGGCGGTAGTGGAGAGGTAGTGAATTAAGCAGTCACTATTTCCTGGCATTATATTCCTCGTAATGAATACAACGGTGTCTTATATTTTCTCCTTTTGCCCCAGACCAATTACATGCATATTATACTGTGTTGAATGCACCTGGTGGACATTAGCTTTGTAGACTGATGCAGAGTTTTGTGGATGTCTGTGGGCGTCGAGTTTTGAAAGCACATGTGCATAAAAGCAAATTGATGTGTTTTGGGAGAGGTGGCTCCCATTGTGTTGTTTTGGCAAATGGAGACATTAGAACTGGTGAGGGAGTTAACTGGATGCAATAATAAAAAAAAAGAGGTACATGTGCTGAGGAAGTAGAATGTTGAGGAGCACACAGAAAGTGGTTGGTGCTATGTAGGCCAAGATACGAAAAAGAGGTATAACTGTGGCGGCTGTGAGAGGTTTTTATGAAGGAGCATTAATGCCTACATCAACATCCGAACGTAATAATTTGGTGTGAAAAAGAATTTAAATGAGTAAGGGTATGGGATAGTTGAGGAATACGTGTGGAGTGGGAAGAGTGGATAGAAGAAGACATGTTGAAATAGTATTCATGAAAAATGGGGAACTGGGAAGTCTGTGGACATTACGGTCGAGGAGGGTGTGCACAGACGGTATGGCCTTGTATAGTGAATGGGTGTGAACTGAATGCTGGTAAAATTATATCAGATCCAGTTTAAAAGTGGGAAGAAACGTGAGAAACCTATAAGAATGTGGATAGATGAGGTAAATTAGTGTGTAAGGGAGAAATGGAGAGTGATGAGACCAGGAAACCGATATAGGATCGATCTGGTTGGAAGAATTTTGTCTGGGGGACTATATGATACGAGTATAGTATCTTTGTCCTTTCCTGATGATGTGATTGTTTTGGGTTGGTATTATTTCGGAGTTACACCCGACTACCGGTTACGTTGGTTTGGGCTGGGTTGAATTGGGCTTGATTAGGTTAAATCATTGCTAATGTAGATGAAATCCATGCCAAAGGTAGGAACTGGAGATTCTCGTTTCGCATTTTTTTTTTTAAACAGATTAAAAGGAAAAACAAGTTAAAAGGAAAAAAATAATTCATTACACTAGTTTACAGGTGTCTTTCATTCATAAAAAGTCTGTAACCGTTGGACTTGAGCTGCTTTAGGTTAAAGTTTTGAGGGAAGCTTATTTGGGGAGGTGATATCCCAGTGGCAACCCCATATGTATCCTAGTAGTTGCCAGTTTTCATGGCAAGCTTCCTCAGCTTATAATGCTATCAGTAGAACTATAACTCATGATCATTCATTTTAAAGTTATGTTTGGCAATAAATTTCTTACATAACGCAATTTATATGGAACATAAAACTGTATGAAAATTTTTCTGGTATATTCAATAAATCTTACCAGTATATGCACCGATTCAGCGACAAATTTAGTGAAGGATTTTCCAATTGTACTTTTAAACTGCCAAATTTGGCACAGTAGTAAAAACTTTAAGATACCTTGTCCTACGGGTTACTCACGTCTAATATATAGAGATATTTAAAGGATGGTGTAAAGCTATATGAAATATGGGTATAAATAAAGAAAAAAAAGTCGGTATATATAGACGTACCCTTTGGAATCCCTTGTTTGCGTAAGAGGAATGCCATCCTGATTCGCTACACAGTCCTTAACCCTGGTGAACTAAGCCCAGGTGATATTCACCCGACGCCACATGTATCACGTGACCAGTGGGTGTGTAGTGGGCCGAGCAGCGTGCCCATCTCAGTAGCTTCAGCTCACACTGTAAGCCTGTGGAGATTGATAGTGGTGTGTGGCTCAGCCCCTTGTTTTTTCCATACCACACCATATGGGTGTTTTCCACCCAGCCTTTGTTGTACCTGCTGTAATACCAGGTGGAAATCTTCCAGCCTTTGTTATTGTGTATGTGTTTCAGTGTCTAATTTGTGTTTTTATGCAGGAATTGAGATTTACAGGAGAAACTGAAGTGAAATATCATTATCGCCTATGACCTCCAGTCTTTCACATGCAATGAGTCCAGGCATCTCGAAATGAACAGATCTTGAATATAGCTCTCTGTGCGTAGTACTAGGTAAGTTATAATGTTCTCTGACGATGTCTGTAGGTATATATATATATATATATATATATATATATATATATATATATATATATATATATATATATATATACATTATGTTCTGAAGTTATCTGCATAATATATTCAGACTAAAAAAGTATCTCTATTTTTAAATATTTCCAGTACAATTTGTAGTGATGCCTGGAAGTTGTGGCTCAGTCAGCTAAGGCTTCAGTGACCTGATTATACATAGCCAACACTCGAGCCAATAGCTGCAACATTAACCCTAGCTTTGATTTTAATGTTCAGCACTATATTCAAATTGCCTTTTCTTTTTCTACTTTTTTAAGTTACCCCTAAAGTACAAGTTTTTAGTTTTGAGGACGTATTATTAGAAAGTAAAATAGAGGTGTTATCCTTTCATTTTATTTATGGATATTTAGTAAATCTCCATTACAAAAGACTTTTTTTTTTTTTTTCCAAAACTTGGGTAAATATCACCGGGCTTTGTGATAACATATATCAGTCATAGGGTTTGTTCACCAGGGTTAACTGGTGTTCGTAAGGAGGGACTGAACATTGTTACTACTTGATTTACATTACCAGCACTGCATTTTTATATTAAAACTGCCTCGGCATTTGGGAGAAGGTAAAACAAGTTATAAGAAAAGGCAGGAATACAACATGAGGTGTCTATTCTAATCAGAGAAGAATCATTTGGAGGTAGCAAAAATATGGTTGCTTACCAACCATATTTTTGCTACCTCCAAATGATTCTTCTCAGCTTAGAATAGACACCTCATGTTGTATTCCTGCCTTTTCTTAGAACTTGTTTAAGCAACGTTGGGTCTGGTTAGTACTTGGATGGGTGACCGCCTGGGAACACCAGATGCTGTTGGCATCCCTACGTGTGAAGTGGGGTTGGTGGAGAACTGGTGCCCCTCCCTGTAAAACAATTAACTCTAAGCCCTTGGCCACCCCGTCTGGGATACATGGCGTCTGGCAATGAATGAATGAATGATGAAAAAAATATGATAAATACATAAATGATCATGATACTGCAATGGGACAGAATTGTAAATCAGTGGTTTGGGACTCCTATATTCTGATTAGGCCATCAGCCTTCAGCAATAATGTGCTATAGGAAAAAAGGACATACTGAAGGAGTTTAATAGATAGTTTCTGTTAAGATGTCTTTTAATTTCATCACTCTGGGAAGGGAGTCTCTAAACCTGAACTCAGCGCTAATCAGAGATATTGAACGTCCTGCGGATTAAGGGCCTTCTTCTATCTATCAATCTGTCTATCTTATGCACGTCACTTTAATACCGTAATGGGTTGCCACAAACAAAGTGCCTCCATTTCATCATGTTCTCCGTCATCTACTGCTACCAGCAACCCATTCCCCTCTCCTTCATACATCTCTTAACCCCAACCTTTCTTCCCATGCTCGGTCTCAGGTTCCCCCTTTCCCCCTGTACCTCACTCACATATACTCTTCTGCTAAGTCTCCTCATAGTCTGGTGTCAACAAGAACGATCCAAAAATATGGCATTGTGCTTTAATTTCGAGAGGTTCTTTGTGACCGAAATAAAACCTTTTGCTGGTACCCACTTGAAATTTGATAAGATGCCATCGTACTTCTAATAATGAAAGTCCTTAAAAGAGTATATTATTAAAATCGTGTATAATCAGCACGAAGGAAAAATCGGAATAAAATCGTTAATGATCAGCATGAAGGAAGGATCTGAATAAAAACTTATGTTGCCAGCATGGGTGAATTTGGTAAGCTAAGGCAATGCAGTGAACATCTTGCAGCGTTGCGTCAAGGGAAACGTCTCATCCCAACTGCCCTGCCCCGGTGATCAACAAAAATTACATTTGCATTTCGTAAACGCTCCCTCCGTATTGAGCTTTCAAGAGAGAGAGAGAGAGAGAGAGAGAGAGAGAGAGAGAGAGAGGCAATCCTGTCTTAATTTGGAGCATTTGACACAGTAATATAGTACTGTATACTTTTGGGTAGATGACCAGTTTTCATACCTTGATGGCATTACCCAATCGAAACATCCTTCGGTTCCCCTTGGGCTTTGAAACTAAACATGCCAAGGCCGCCACTCCGACTGAAGTGTTGTAGCCACAAGACCACAAAGGGATTTAAAGACAAATACAGTTCACAACAAAAGAGGCCATCAAATTAGCCCAAGCTCGTGGGGTGAGGCCAAGGACGGAGGTAAGGATTTGATTAGATGGCGGCACGGAGGGAGTTGGCGTAGTGAAAGTGAGAGGAAAAATGTGATTGAAGTCAGAGTGGAATTGAAACTCATACCCTATTTAATCCCCTTCCTTTTCCCCTTTACTGTGATGCTTCATTATTATTTTATTCTTGCTACTGACAAATTTCATGAAGCTGACAGGCTTTATTTGGAGCAGTCAGGGAGGGAGCATTACCAGTAAGGAAAATAATGGTATGAAGTGGATGAAATAAGAGGACTTTTTTTTTTTATGCGAAGAAGAAGGAACCAAAGGCCATGAGCCCGCAGTAACAGTTCCCTCCAAGAGAAAAACAAAATACAATAGAGAGCCAAATTCAAGATCCGATCATTTTGAGATGCCTGGACACACTGCGTCTGAAAGACTGGAGATCATAGGCAGCAGGAAATACAGCTAGAGGGAGACAGTTCCAGAGCTGACCTGTTGCATAAATGAAAGACTGGGAATAACGGTTAACTCTTGCATTAGAGAGTTGGACAGAAAAGGGATGAGAGTTTGCTGCCAGACGGGTGCTACGCGCCCGTCGTAGAGGTGGAGGAATGCAAGCAGACAGTTCAGAGGAGCAGTGACCATTAAAGTAGCGATAGAAAAGAGATGAAGATGCAACAGTGCGGCGAAGAGACAGAGGTTGAAGGGAGTCAGTAAGAGGAGGAGAGTTAATGAGACGAAAAGCCTCTGACTCCACCCTATTGAGAAGAGCTGTATGTGCGGAGCCTCCCCACACATGAGAGTTGTACTCCACACGGGGGAGGATAAAACCCCTGTATAGAGTCAACAATTGTGCAGGGGTAAAGAAAGAGCGGAGTCGGCTTAGCACACCCAATCTCTAGGAAGCAGATTATACAAGAGATGTAATATGATCTTTCCAAGATAAGTCCCGAGTAAATGAAACCCCAAGCATGTTCAAGGATGATGCAGGATTAAGCTGAATATTATTAAACATTAGTGGGTATACCTGTGGAAGATTTTGTCGGGTTGATAGGTGTAAGAACTGAGTCTTAGATGCATTAAAAACAACCATATTATTTTTACCCCAGTCAGAGATACGAGCCAAGTCAGACATTAGGTGTGCCATAGCCTCATCCCTTGTTTGTTGAAGTAACTGTTGAGATGGGCGTTGCGGGAACCGAATGGAAAGGTGAAGGGTGGAGTCATCAGCGTATGAGTGGATAGGGTTAGATGTACAGCTTAGAAGATCATTGATGAATAAAAGGAAGAGAGCTGGTAATAGGATAGAGCCCTGAGGAACACCACTGTTGATAGATCAAGGAGAGGAACGATGGCCGTCTACAACAGCGGCTATAGAACGACCAGAAAGGAAGCTAGTGATGAAGGCACGGATAGAAGGATAGAAACAGTAGGAGGGCAGTTTGGAAATTAAAGATTTATGCCAGACTCGATCAAAAGCCTTTGAGATGTCAAGTGCAATGGCAAAGCTTTCGCCAAAGTCCCGAAAGGAGGATGACCAGGAGTCTGAAAGGTAGGTGAGAAGATCGCCAGTGGAGGGTCCCTGACGGAACCCATACTGACTATCGGAAAGAAGGTTGTGATAAGAAAGATGCCTTAAAACTTTTCTATTTAGAATTGACTCGAAAACTTTTGAAATATAGGACGTTAAAGCAATTGGACGATAGTTGGAGGGTTGGGAGTGGTCACCCTTCTTTGGGACTGGCTGAATGAGAGCAAACTTCCAGCAAGAAGGAAAGGTACAAGTTGACAGACAAAGGCGAAAGAGTTTGCTTAGGCAGGGTGTAAGCACAGAAGCACAGTTCTTGAGAACAACAGGAGGGACCCCATCAGGCCCATATGCCTTGTTAGTACTGAGGCCAGTGATGGCAGAAAATACATCAACTGAAGAAATTTTAATGTCAGTCATGAGGAAGTCAGAGGGGGGAAGTGATGGAGGAACAGCACCGGAATCGTCTAAGGTGGAATTGGAGGAGAAAGTCTGTGCAAAGAGATCTGCTTTATCAGTAGAAGAAATAGCTACAGAACCATCAGAGTAGAAAAGAGGAGGGAAAGATGATGAAGTAAAGTTGTTAGAAAGATTTTTGGCAAGGTGCCAGAAGGAGCAGGAAGAATTCGAGTTGGAGAGTTGAGAGCATTTAGTATGGATGAAATTATTTTTAGTAGAGCGAAGAACAGACTTAGCACGATTCCGGGCAGAAACGTAAAGTTGATTTGATTCAGGGGTGGGTTGGCTCTGGTACCTTTTGTAGGCCCTCTCCTTGTTGCGGACAGCATTAGAACAAGCGTGATTAAACCAAGGCTTTCTTGCGTTAGTCAAAGGATATGAGAAAGGAATGTATGCTTCCATGCCCGAGAGAATAACCTCCGTAATGCGCAAGGCACACTCAGATGGCTCCCGGCCATGGAAGCAATAATCATTCCAGGGAAAATCAAAGAACTACTGCCTGAGGGCCTCCCAGTCCGCGGCTCCAAAATGTCACAGACGACGTTTCCCTGGAGGGTCCACAGGCCGTACCGGAGTGATAGGACAGGTTAAGGTAATAAGGTTGTGATCGGAGGAGCCCAACGGAGAGAAAAGATTAACAGAGTAAGCAGAAGGATTAGTTGTGAGGAAGAGGTCAAGTATGTTGGAGCTTTCTCCAAGGCGGTCAGGGATACGGGTAGGATGCTGTACAAGCTGATCTAGGTCATGCTAACATCAATCATCCAAGCTTCTCACAGATGTTTTTTTATTATTATTTGCATACAGTCGGGCGGTTTTATGCATCCCAGAAGAAACAGGATTATTTGTATCTGTCATCGGGGAAGTAAAGAAAACAATTAGGGTCAGGAATAACAGGGGATAAATTCAGAAGGAAATATAAACTCATGTTAATTTTCAACCTCTTCACTATGAAGATTCTTTGTTCTTGTTACGGCCCTGTTCTCTTAAATACAAGGTCTGTTGCAACGTCAATGAAAATGGTGCATCTCGCCTGCCCTGGACGCTTGTGTCATCATTCACTCCCACATAGGTAATATGTACTGCATGATGAGAAACAATTCAGTAATTGGCTGTCATCTATTACAAACAAGGGAGAAAGCAGGCCATCTGCTCCCTAAGGACGAACGACTGAAGAAAAAACTAATGCATGTGTGCCAATGAAAAAATCAGTGTGAATGCCAAGTAGGTCCAATAAACAGCCTGGGAAATTCAACTCAGACTAGCAATAATAAAATCCACCCCCCCCTCTCTCTCTCTCTCTCTCTCTCTCTCTCTCTCTCTCTCTCACCACACACACACACACTCACACAAAGTTTCCTGGAACGATTTAAGAGGGTTACTTCAATCTCATTCTCCAAAGGATCTTCTTAGCTCATTAAAATCCTCTGGCTCTAGCAAGAAAACTTATAGAAAACTGCATTGTGATATGAAAGGTCAAACTGAACAGATACTTGAAGTCAATCCAGATTTCTTTGGTGAGGTTCAGTTAGTACTAATGGGTTTCCCAGTTGCACCAAATTCTACAATTTTTAGTGTTTCTGTGAGGTGTCCATGAATCAGCACGGGATAGGTGCATAGGTGTGCTTTGGTGGGAGTTAAATTTACCTGCATTGTTGTCTATGTGTTAATACTAAAAAAAAAAAAAAAAAAAAAAAAAAAAGTGAGAATTTTTATACCCCCTTTGACTCTCGTAATATTTCTAATACAGAATAAACATATGGTTTAGGCAACATGCATAGTTACTAAGTCCCATTTAGTGACAGATATTCTTTGCATATTTGCTTGGTTTTAGTGATAGTGTAGTAGTGTTTTCAACTTATAAACTAACTCGGAATTATTTGTGGTCAGCAAAATTCTAGGACTAGAAAGCAAGTTTAGCAGCATTCTATCACCTTTAGAGACGACGTTTTGAGACAATGTACCATGCTTACCAGTCAGGAAATTCTAATACATTATGAAAGACTGATTAGGGCTATAACTGAATTTATCAATCCAGATCCACGTCTGTCTGTGTGCGTCGAGTACCTCGTTCATCGTGGATGAAGATTTTATGGCCTTTTTGTTGGCACGTTTAATTGTAATTTCAGTAATTGTTGCAAATTTAGCATTGGATCACTTTTTTGTATAATATGAAACATCTGGACACAACAAATTTTAGCAGCAGAGTAAGACCTACCGCAAGTAATTTTAGTAACATTCTAACACCTTTCACTGATATGTTTGGCAGTATTTTAACACTGAGCAAGTTAAGTGATATCTGAAAATTTGGCAACTCTGGACTGGCCGGGTTTCAGCGCGCCTCGTTAACCCTTAGCAAAAAAAACAGCGTTACTGGTGTGAAACGAAAAAGTGTTGACTTTTGTAGAGAAGAGGACATCTGCCACACAATCTAGGGTGGTGGTGGTGGTGGTGCAGTGGAAGTGTTTCATTAGACACCGGAACTGTATTATCGTTTAGCGTATTACACGTTCATATCGTATGGTATAGTACTGGTGTTAACTATTTCGAAATTAAACCAAGAGAGAGAGAGAGAGAGAGAGAGAGAGAGAGAGAGAGAGAGAAATACTAAAAGACTCATAGTTCCTGTACCATTCTAATAACCGATCCAGACTGGAAGAAACACTCATTTTTACCTCTACCACTAGACAGATTTATTAGCTTAGGTATAATAGTTGGCCTGAAACTGATAAAATCTGCGTGGATTTACGTTCACCTATTTCATAACAGCCTAAGCAGAGAAATCGGACGGCTTGGAGGGCTAAGCGACTGTAGGCGTACACTATTTTCGCTTGATGCCAAATAATTTCATAATATTTTTACAACAAAACACTGTCCAGTTTCAGATGCCAAAATGTTTCTTAAAATGGGTTTTGTACTTTCAATCGCAGATACTGTATATACTACCAGGTGGTTTTCATAATCATAATATTAAGTAATCACAGTCCCAGTAATGAGATGCCAATGTAATTTCCTCTAACTATACCCAAAAGTTTATATAAAATGATATTATTTCCTAATATCTTCATTAATCATTTAATTCGCTTACCCTTAATTTATTATATATATTATCTATCTATCAGTTTATCTATCATCTAGAGAGAGAGAGAGATAGAGAGAGAGAGAGAGATTACGTGATAGATAGATGACCGAGGTAGATTCAATTTCACCTTCTAAAATAATGGCTTCAGTTATATTCACCAATACCATGATTTTGGGAGATATAGGATTAGGGTGATGTCGATGATGATGATCATTATGATTTAATTTTGAAGTTAATAACACACGTAATCTCTTGTTGGACAGCAACATTAAACAGTACATTGAAATTACATTCTCCCCCATAATTTGCAGCGTGCTCTCTACCCTCATTTTCATATAAGGGATAATTAACATTAACTGCGTTGGTACAAAAACTGTGACGCTTCTGGGACTGTGCCATGTTGCTCCTGTATTATTATATATAAGAAACAGCTGGATCATCTCTCGCGTTTTTTACAACCATTGTTCGTCCACCGAGGCTTGGCGGAGATTTGCGTCATTTTGCACCTTATTTCCAGTAGGTCAATGGCACAAGAAAAACCAAAGGCTTTAGGTCCATTTCATAGTACTTTTTCGAGGCCAGCATTCTACTTATTGTGCTAATCTCCTATTAAACTAGTGCTTTCAAGCTGGAGATGTGGCAGTGCTATGCCCAGCATACATTGTTTGCTGGTACCTCTTCCATACGAGTTATTTTGCGATATGGCATGTTAACAATTTATCGGCCAAGGAAACAATATGGTGTTTAATTCAGGCTGAAGTTTAAAAAGTACCTTCAGCTTTAGGAAATTCAGCAAGAACTCTACGATCCCAGGCGTGCGAGGCGGGGGGTCGGCGGCGCAGACCCCCAGAGCTAGGAAACTGTTTTCAGGGCGAACGGTAATTTTTTAGGACAGACCTTCTGAGGGTTTACTGCTGGTTAAACCTATTTCATCTCATGCATTATTAAGAGGGTATTCTCCTTAATATGAGAGTGTAAACTTGTATATATTTGTTTGTTTGGATACATATTTAGTGTTCAATATCAGTGTCAACATTATACAAATCTGGGCATGAAACTGAAGCATATTGGTTACTTACATACATGTAATTTTTATGTATATTCATATATTCGTGCAATAATTATACTCATTCGTCAATATTTGCTGATGGGGCCAATTTCGAGCAATTTAGGGCAAGCTTATTCAGCCCCTGTCTGTAGACTTATCCATATTAATACTAGATTTTTTTCAGCTGAATAATATCATCTTGTGGTAGCTTGCATATCAAAACTACTGCGTCCATAAACTTCAAAATGACCAGTATTCATTTTATGTAGTAATCCTATGTTATCTCTACAATATAAACATTTATCGGAAAAGAAGAGGGCAGGGTGTAACATGTAAAATAATACAGTAAGGAGCAGTTGCAGTAAGCTGCTAGGAAGCATCCAAAAGAAACGAGAGGATAGAAACATGGTTAATGACGCCTATGCAGGAAGAAGGCGATACAGAGGAGTTTAAATCTTAAGAGGACTAAGGTAAAAATAAATCCTGAAGATTAAATTATGAATATAGAGGAAAATATCAGGTATTAACGTTGGGTACTTAGTGTTTGATTGTTCACATACTTGAACCTCAAATTGGATGACAAATTTAACGGCCCACACAGTGTGATATTACCTTGTAACGGTAACAAATCTGTGATAAAAGACTTGTTGCCATCTAAGAGCAAATGGGTTCACGCAGATTGGGAACTCCCAAGCAGCCTAATTCGAATGGGAGGAAAATCAGGGGAAAAAATGTGTCTTCTTCTCCTTCTTCTGCCCTTGCTACCTCTTCATTACCTTCTATTCTACTTCTTAATGAGTACAGTCAAAAGCTTCACTCAGCAACTCGCCCCAATGTTTCTTGTGTCTGTTTCTCCACCTGTTAGGACCACTTAGCTGATCTGAAAATTTACCCGGATTTCTTTTATAAGCACGATGTTGTGGAGAGTGTACACAGCCTTGGTGGCACTTGCTGTCCTGTTTCATCTCTGGGTAAGGGGGATAGATGGGGGGTCCCCCGTCCAGGGACACTGATTATGCCCCGGGGGGATGCAATGTTAGTGGAGTTCCCCATCTCTGTTACTAGTTAGTACTGTTACACATATGAATGAAATAAATAGGTACGCAGTTGTACAAAGTTTTGGATGTCGTAATGAAATGATACGATTAATGTAATTACAGAAACAATGTATATCACTTTCCATCTTTTATTATTGTCTCTATCCCTCCAGTAAATTATGTTACAAGTAGAGGATTTTTACCTCATCCAGGACGGAGGCCGGCGAGGCATTGTTTTTGGTAGAGTGTTTGTTTGCAGCATTGCGGAAAAACGGCTGAATGAATTTTTATTAAATAATAGAAAAGAGGAAGGAAAAACAAATGAATAAAAAAAATCCTTACACCAGATTACTGGTGTCCTCCATTCATAAAATATCTGTAACAGTTGGACTTGAACAACTGTAGGTTGAATTTTGGAGGGAAACATCTCTGCGGAAGCGAGTTCCAGAGAGATGCGTTTCGGGGAATCAAAGAATTCTAATAGAAGTTCTGCAATATGGCTGAGTGACATTCCAGTCATGAGCGCTACCAGATGCCTTTGTAGCACGAGGGAAGGCATGGAGAGGTGGCACAATAGACGCAACTTCGTCTGAGCATTTGCCATAGAAATATATGTAAAATAATGCAAGAGAGGCAACATTCCTTCTTACTTGTAGGGGAGGTAGTTTATTTATAACAGCAGGGTTATTAATTATTCTAACAGCTTTGTTCTGAATTTTGTCTAGTTGTTTTAATGCAACCTCTCCACATCCATTCCACAAGGGTGAGCAATAATCAAGCTGAGAGCGCACATGACTCATAAATTATGGCTAACTACTTGTCAGTGAAGAAGTTACGGACATTGTACAATAACCCAAGCTTCTTTGAGGGGGTGCTTTGACATGAGAGGTCCAGCTGAGGGCACTGTTATGCGAGATGCAGAGAATTTCAATACTGTTGGAGATGGGAATATTAGTAGCACTGAAGGTAATATACGAATCTGGTAAAATCTATTTGTAAATTGTGTACATTTGGTTTTACTAGCATTAAATGAGACAAGCTTGTTTTGTCCCCATTCATTGATCATACATAAGTTTTGATTTATGGAGATGGCTGTACTGAGTTGAAAGTTAGAGATATTAAACTTTGTAAATGGGTGTCTGAGTGTGAATGAACTATGAAGTGTTGAGTCTTCTGCATATGAATGGATGGTATTGTGGATGACAGATAAGAGATCATTAATATGAATCAGGAACAGAGTTGGCGCCAGATCTGATCTCTGTGGCATGCCGGTGTTGAATGAGTGGAAATTGGAATATACCTGTACATCATCTACTTTTACTCTTATTTTTCTGTCGCTGAGATATGAGGAAAGCAGAGGAACAAAAGATGTTAGCCCATAGCAAGGGAGTTTGGACAGCAGGGAAAGGTGCCATACTCTGTCGAAAGCTTTTGAAATATGAAGGGCTACTGCATGAGTGTCTCCATGTAGGTCGATTGATTGATGGATGGTATGAGTCAGGAGATTCAGTATGTCAATGGTGAATCTTTCGTGACGAAAACCATATTGTCTATCACTAATTAAGTTGTTGGATTCAAGATGTTTAACTATGTGGTTATTAATTAAAATTTCAAATACTTTACCATGAGAAGATGTGACAGCTACTGGTCTGTAATTAGAGGGGTCAGAGGAACTTCCTTTCTTTGGAATTGGGTGGATATTGGCTTGCTTCCATGAATTAGGGAATGAAGAAGTACGCATGCATAGTCTGAATAATTTTTCAAGAACAGAGGCAAGTTCTGGGGAACACTTTTTCAAAACAATTGAAGGAATTCCATCTGGGTCTGGAGCTTTTTTGGTTGGTAAATTGTCTAGGATGGATTTTAAGTATCTTGTCTGTGTTTTAAGTGGAACAATTTCAGGAGAGTCAAGTTCTAGTAATAGTACATTCTGGTTGGCTTCCTCTATGGTAGAATTTTCTGGCGAATGCACTGGCAAAGATATCTGCTTTCCCATGCGGGTCATTTGTAATGTTGCCATCTGAAGATTTTAGTGGGGGAATGGATGATGACTTGTTAAAGTTATTATTGAAAGAATTGAGAGTTTACCAGAATACTCTATTGTCATTAGGGTTGTTAAATAATTTTGACGCTTGATTTTGAAGAAAGTTTGATTTAGCGAGATTTATCACAGCTTTTGCTTAGTTTCTAGCAATTTTAAATTGAGAGAATGATTCACATGTTGTTAATTTTAAGTAAGAGTTATATGCTAATGACATTTGGGTCGTTGCTCTGGCACAGTTGCTACCAAACCACTTTGGAGAGTTCTATCTTCAAGTGAACTGTTGACTTGATGTGAATAAATCCATACCAGCTAGTATGAAGTCTCAAATGTGGGACTGGGTAGAACTGGCATCACTAGAGAAGAACAAGTGCCATGGAATGTCAACAAGATAACTTCTAAATCCATCCCAGTTTGCCCTACCAAAGTACCATCGGGTCACCCTCACAAGTTCAGAATGGGGAGGTTTGAGGGGGGGGCTAACTAATGAGGCTTTGATGAGATTGTGGTCAGAGGATCCAAGTGGTGACAGTACCTCCATCCTGTATTGATCTGGATTATTTGTCAGGAATAGATCCAAGAGATGGGCATTATGGTCAGGGTTATCAGGTATTCTGGTTGGTTGCTTTACAAGCTGCGTGAGATTAAACGATTCTGCAAGCAGCTCGCACTCCAGACATTCAGGATATGTGGGCACTGGTCCCAAAAGAACTTATTTAACCCCAAGCATCCCGTTGACGTACACATGCGCGCGAACGTTTTGTCACTGTGAGTCCCATTGACATTTATAAATGTGCTGCAATTGCAAGGACTGCCATTTGCATATTTTTCTAATTTCGCACTTGATCTTTGGTATGTATAAGCGGGACACCTTCCTCTATGTGAGGCCAGGCAGGGACAATGCCTTACCCCATGTGACCTCCCACCCCACTCCCACACGCCATTGTCTCGGCAACTCACCTTTTACCAGTGACCTGGCCAGTAAAGACATGTTGCGCCACGATATGAAAAACAAGGCAAGGGTGATTCCCCAATTGGTGACGATGTGGAGGACAAAGTTTATGTGGCATTACAGGAAGAAACCTGCAGAACTGATGAGTAGGTAACGTCGCCAAAGAGGGTGCGGTATGTTGATGTGTTTGGTGAGTGAAACAAAACTTATATTGCCTATATTACTGTGTGAAAACCAATATACTCTTGTACTACATATAAATTCGTACCAAATAATTAAATATATACCTATTCTGAGTGGTTTGAAATAGTTACCCCTCCCATAGAAAACGTCTTCTCTGGAGATCTATAGAACACGGTACCAGGTGAGGGTAGGGTCACCTGTATCGGGCATTTCTAAGCTCAGCTGAGTGCTTTCTCTCTGAATTTTCGATGTTTCTCATAAATGTGGAGGTTTTAACCAAAAAAATAAAAATCGAAAATCTGCCGGGATTGGGGGAGGTCATTGGTGAAAAACCTGCCGGGATGCCGCGGGTTAATTGTGAAAAGTGAAACACAGGGTCAAGGAGTTTCACAGGGAGAGTTGTTGAATGTGGAGCTAGTTGCGACATTACCGTAGACTTTAATTAGGAGTTTCATAGTGAAAGTGGAAGTTTGTTGCCCTTTAGTTGTTTACTGACACTAAATTGTAGTACCGAGTCAGTTTTTAACAGCACTAAAATAACTGCTGTCGGGCGAGGTTTGTTGTGCCCCACACCACTTGTATTCACCTGTTAGCAGATGTTTTCAGTAGTCATGTTACCCTAGACCTCGTCTCAATGTCAGATCTTCATTTAGTTTAGGAATGGGCTCACACTAACTTTAATTTTATTTTTATTTTTTGCATTCTCAAGCTTATAATTGTACTATCCTATAACAGAAGCAAGCTTCCTTTCCATGACTATCATTTCTATATTCCTGATCGTTCTACAGTCACCACTGATCTCATTCAACTAATTCCTTTCCCTCTACCTTTCAAATGCTCTCTTTACACTGCATTTCTATACTTTGAATTCTTTATTCTGCCTCATAGCCATGTCTCATCTGATCTCTTTCATTCGTATTCTGTCAGCCGCTCAAACCCTTCGTTTTTGTCATGTGTTTCCTTTCAGTATCCTCCCTATCACATATGTTCCTTGTGAGAATGCTGTAGTCCAGATATCTGACTTCCTTCATCACTTCCATTTTTTTACCCCTCATTTTTTATATCGTTCTAGTGCGTTCATTCTAGTAGGATTCTTGATCATATTGATTGTCGTCCTTTGCTGTGATAAACGTATGAAAAAAGACTCCATGACATTATGTTAGAATATAAATCAAGGAAAACAGTGAAACTTGTTAAATCTGAAAGTGACGTGAAGAAATCGCAACTTGACCCTGAAGTTGAAGAAATATAAGTGAGAACATGAGACGTGGCTCAGTCGGTAGAGAGATGGCCTGCCGGTCTAACAGACCCAGGTTCAAATCCCCTCTGGAGCAGGGAACAGTTGTAGGATTTGAATTTCATTAAATCAGGCTTCACTGATGTACCAGAAGACCCGCGAACATGTCGTAAAAATATCCCCGCTAATACCAATACACCAATCCTGTATGAGACAGCCCTAGCATGTATTCAATATGGACGGTAGGTGTTAACGCCGAAGTGGTGACATGTAGAGGTGTACGGTAAGTAGGAGGACTGCTGGGCCTTGATAGCAGGCTGTGAAGCCTATGCCCAGAGTCCGACACATAAAAAAAAAAAAAAAAAAAAAAAATTGCACAACCGTCCACTCCACCTCTAGTACGGTATACAGTGTTGATTTGTGTGAAGATGTGTGGAAATCCAACTATGTGAACACTATTTATTTGTTACGAGATTATATTCTCCTGTGATACCACTGTTCATTCATTCATTCATTGCCAGACGCCATGTATCCCAGACGGGGTGGCCAAGGGCTTAGAGTTAATTGTTTTACAGGGAGGGGCACTAATCCTCCACCAACCCCACTTGACACGTAGGGATGCCAACAGCATCTGGTGTTCCCAGGCGGTCAGCCATCCAAGTACTAACCAGAATACCACTGTAATTCTTTTATATCCAGCTCTTATTATCATGTAGTTTTCTTATTCATACATATACCAGTACTATATCATTCTCTTATATATGTACATTAATCCACTTAAATATCTCCCAGTTAATAAGTATGCTTATATTATTAGTATATTATCCTGTCATATAATTTTCTCATCATCCATTTATATTTTTTTTATTATTATTTGGATTGTCCTGCATTAATCTCTGCTTCTATGACATTTAGGGAGACATCTTATTTACCCGGGTGGTTGATGTATGTAAGTGGGCAGATGTCTATTGCTTAGTCTTCACGATTCAGATGTTGCCTGAATACGCTGAATTGGTGCTGACCGTTTCCCCTGGCCAAATTTGCAGACTCGGGAAGGGAGTGCTGAAAAGGCTGTTTTATGTGTTCACAGCCAAGAATTGCTTAACTCAGCATAAAGTGATGGTGGTTGAATGGAAGCTCGCTGACCTCTCCGAATGAAATTTAGGGAGACAGATCTCCATCACTCCGAAAGTTTAACTCAGTTCTCTTCCAATAAAGTTTCCAGTCGTTGTATGGAGTCTTTCAGTGTAACTCGAATGCCTGATGATATATATACGGTCACACACACACACACACACACACAGTCAACACAAGAAAGCCAGAGCAAGAATGAGTACTTTGTGGTATCGAAAAGTCGGTATTCTTGTAGGTATGGCACCAAGTCTATAGTCAAAACACAGAAAACCACTAAGTATATCCAAACACAGAATTTTCATACCTTCACTGGCATCTACCCTTGGTCTTCATGCCTCCTTGTTTGCAGTACCAATCCCAAAATAGCTAAAGCCAGAATATGGCTAAGCCGCCAATTTCTACAAATACTTTTCTTATCTATAATTGGCCTATATCTATAATGACATAATCAATTACCATAGGCGCCTAACAAAGGGATATCATACCCAATGGATACTATTTTTCATATTAATATTCTCTATATTTTTTTCAATCTAACAAGTGTCAGAGGTAGAGTTTACAGGAATAGATCCATGCCCATTAGCATTATATACCTCTTTCACTCTCCATGGTACTGAGCAGTGGAACAGGCTCAGATTACCACAGGCGTCAATTGAACCAGGGCCGCCAAAACCTGGTTGATGAATCCTGAGGAAATTTCCTATTTAGCACCTGACACGAGAATCCTAATATAAACCCACAACACTTACCGACTCAGTTGGCTGGACTATAGTTTACTGGATCTCAACTGAGAAGAGACCAGTTTTTGAAACCTGGCAGCTCTTTGGTTGTCCGGACGCTTTTATTATAAGTTTTATAACAGCCATCTGATGATAAGATTGCTCAGTTAAAATCTTATATAGTTATCTGCATAGATTTAATTTAAAACGGGACGTTACCAAGTTTATCATATGGCCTAGATGAGCGTAAATTTCTGAATTCCCCCCCCCAAAAAAAAAATAAAAAAGCCCAGGTAAAGTTTTGCGAGTACCTTGATATTGTCCCCCCTGTTCAGGCATATTAAGGTAAATTATGTCATTATTGCGATAGTATGTATAATTTAACATAGTAAAAAGTTACCATCACCTTTAAATATCCCACAGGCCATACCTTGTTACATGTATGTTTAAGTTGTAACTAGATATTCAGAATTAACAAGAAAACTTACTGCTGATGTGAAAGTAGGAAACATAATGCAAACAATTGATGCAGCAGCAAAACGCTGTAAAGTAATTTCGAATATTCGCCTGCTTAATCAAGTGGAACATCCCACAAGCGGCCTAACTCTCCTTTCTCCCCCCCCCCCCACGCCGGTGTTTACCGTTCATCAGAATTCAGGGAATACATTTCATAGGGATTCCGATGTTTCATTAGGTTAAATTTTACAAAGTATCGTAGTGATGACATAATATACCTAATTTGCCTGAACATGACAGATAAAAATCAAGGTAATGGGATAACTTTTCCTACACGTGTATTGATTTGTCCCGAGAGTTCAAAATCTCACTTGTATCTTTGCCATCTGATAAACTTTGTAATGTCATGACTGTAAAGTTGAGAACCAACATTGTAAATAATGTCCATTAAGTAATCTTTAATCTGCGTATAAGCTGTATCAATTACAAAATTTTTTTTTGGCAATAGTCCAACCTCAATAAAGAGTCTTCCAGCACGGTGTAAAGCTTTGGATGTTCAGATAACTTTTAGCCCTTTACTGCATAGGGAATCCCTCAGCAAAATAGAATGGTCAGATGTTTCAGAGAAAAAACTACCAAAGTTCAAAGCTGCAAAAAACAGAAACCTTTTCATATTCAGTAGTTTAACATTTTGTCAGCAAGATGACGGCCTCAGAAAACTTTAATAATTCCATAAGTTTATATTCCTCTTAAAAAAAAAAAAAAAAAGACAATGGACCTGCGTAGTATGCTACTGTTATACTTTATTTTTCCTGGCACTCAGTGATTTTTGTTTATATTGACAAGCCTGGTTGTACAGTAGAGGCATTAGAAGTAACATAAGATCCTTGAGCTACAACAAGTTTCCCATAACTGAAATTATGTGTCGGTCGCATTAACAGTGCAAAAATACATCCTTATTGATAGAAAAAATTATAATTTATACACAGTGGTGTACGAACTCAACTGTGTGATCTCAGAATAATGGATGTGTCATACTTAATTATGGGAATGCTGATTGGTGCGTGTGTGTGCATGAGAGAGAGAGAGGGGGGGGGAAGGGCGTGGTTCGCATGCACACTCACGTGCGTGTGTGCAATCCACGTGTTCTCCTGTGTGGATAGCGATGCTGAGAACGGAAATCGAAAATATAAGTAATGGGATCAGAAAGCAAGTTCAAATCAGGATCAAGGAGCATCGTGGCGAGAAGTCATTGTCGAGTTGAGTGAATGTAAGTTTTGCGAGAGGATTTATACTGCTTTTGTTTCTGTACTCAACCCCGATCTGCCTCACCCAGCAGTCCTTTCTACTGCAGGTAAGCAGCTATCATTCTGTACGTTCCATAGGTTCCCTACACCGTTGATGCTCTGTCTGCGTCTTAGTGTGGCACATGCTTTGCAGTGCTCCACTATGTGGTATTGCTTAGTGTATGGGCTTACTCTGCATGCTGGGCTAGCGTCATCTTTGATGCCACCCAATCCAACTCAAAGCTGGTAACGAAGGAGAGCTTGGTGATGTTCTGATTTAAACGTGTTTAGGCGAAATCGATGAGTCTGTTCAAGAATTCCTCAGCTCGGGGAATGTCGGAAGGGGATGTGGCTTGTAGAATGTGAGCAGTTTTGTTCAACGTGTTGTTTTAGCTCTGCGTGTAGGTGTTGTGTCAGTGCTAGTATTGTAATGTTTGGAGGTGAGATGTTGCTGAAGAGGGACTGGTAATGTTTGTGTGGTGATTATGCGCCTAGCCGTGTTGTGTGATCAAGTTATAGTGAGGTGATTATGCGCCTAGCCGTGTTGTGTGATCAAGTCATAGTGATGGGGGAGTTTTAAGTTAGCGCTGGCCGCCAAGCAGAGTTGTTCCCTTCTCATGTCCACATATCCCCGAACAGAGAGTTTAGTCTGAAAGTGTGAGATGTCGGAGCGGTATTGTTGTTGCAAGTGATGATGCATACAGTATTGTTGTGTATTGTCTGCAAGGTGTTGTAGATGGTGCTAAATAGGGTGGGAACCTGTCCTGGTAGGCACTGCTTATCTGATACATTGTTTGTACATAAAGTATTTATGCTGCACCAAGTCTGTCTCTGCAATTGCCCTGAGTGCAGTGAGTCCAGGGGTGGTCATTGAAGGTGAATCCAGTGTCACATATCACTCCAAGGATCTTTATGGTGTGTGTGTGTGTGTGTGTGTGTGTGTGTGTGTGTGTGTGTGTGTGTGTGTGTGTGTGTGTGTGTGTGTGTGTGACTGGTACACATTGTTTAGCGTAAGAGAATCTTCCCCGAGTCAACGAGTGGGGGATGTTGAGCATTTTTCTGCCCTGGTTCCAACGACTATTGAAGTGGCCATTCTCGCTTGACGTAGTGCGAATCTCTTGCTTGGCTGTCCCATTCACAGAAAAAGCAGAAGCATTTAGTGTATCGTTCCTGTAGACCTAGCAATAGAGCAACAACCTTCAAATCGCCACGGAGCTGCCATTGCTGTGAGTCGTAGTCTATGAATCTCAGGGGTTGCTCAATATTGTCGTAGGTGTCCTTCATATGTCCCGCATGGCAACTGGAATTGAAGGCAGTGTGTTGCCGTTATGTAGCAAATGACTTTGAGGCTGGTGTTTGATGAATCGATGAACAGCCTCCACTCAGAAGACTCATAAACGATGTTGAGAGCCGTCATCAATCCACTGATGTCCTTGCAGGCCACAAGTTCTTCCGTAAAGTAGAATCGAACAAGGTCTCTTTGGCTGTAATGAAACATGGAAATCCGAACATCGCTCGCCAGTAGATTCCACTGCCGTAGCCTCAACCCAAGTATCTCTGCCTTATTCTCTGGCAGTTCCAAACCTCTGACGAGATCATTGAGTCTGGCCTGGGTTATGAGCTGTGCCTCGAGAGGAACTTTTGACAGAAAATCTGGGTCATGTGATGTAGGATGCTCAATAACGCAGCTTTCAACATCATCCTCTTCCTCATCTGACTCCAGTGTGAACGCTTCTGGAGCCACAGGAACTGGCAGTGTATCTCCATGGGGTACTGGTTGTATGGCAGATGGAATGTTGGGATACCGAACAACCCACTTCTTTTTCCTCGACACACCTGGAAGTGGAGGCACCATGCAGAAGTAACAGTTGCTGATGTGATCTGTCGGTTCCCTTCAGCCCATGGGCACTGCGAAAGGCATGAATTTCTTCTTCCCATCCAGCCACTGACAGAGGTTTGTTGTACAGGTGTTGCAGCATAATGTGCGGGGCCCAGGTCTTATCCTGATCGCCGATTTTGCCGCCAATATAAAGGTGGTAAGCATTCTTGATCATGGTGGGTATTGTGCGATCTTGTGAAACAAAACTAACCTCACCACAAACATTGAAGTTGTCGACACTGTCCACACAATTTCAAGGATTTCCACCAAACCCGCAGACACAGAACACACGTTTTAATTAGCGATTAGTGACTTGTTTATAGGTGATTAATGTGATTTTGTATGTGACTTAAATGATTTTATAGGTGATTCATATGAGATATTGTCTTTGATCATATCAGTCATTCAGATCACACATTTTTGTTTGAAAGCGAGCTTGTTCTCTCTTAGTCCATATAGCTCGACTGAATATTCGAGCTATTTAGTATATTCGGTGATATCTTGAAAACAAGAGCCAGTCAAGATTTTTAAGTAGCAGTTTCGTTTTCAGCCACCCACAATTAGTCAAGTATGACTGATTTATTTTCAGAAGCATTTTGACTGTAAACCAGTGTTACTGTTCTCCATATTTCAATCAGTGTTGTACAATTAATGTTCCCTTCCAATATTCTGTAAACTGTCTGAGTTGGTAGCCTGGACAATGCTAGGACCTGGTCTAGCCTCCCTCGATTCTGCATTTTCATGATTCTATACAAGTTTTCTTATGTCGTTTTGTTTTCTTGCTTTCATTAACAGGAAAAATTTTGTCTGTATTTCTTGAAAATAGTGAATCGTTTTACTTTTTAAAAATAGCTAACATGAAAGTTACATATTAGTAATAAGGCAGGTGAATTGTGGGCTTTACTTATTAGTTTTTCCCATTTTTCATGTCATTTTCATCTCCTGGCAAGCGAAAAACATAAATATGCATTTAAAAATCTTCTGACTGGCTAATACTGCCTGTAACAAAACCGTAAATAGTTTTTAATGTACATTAACCCATTTAGCTTTATTATTATGGGACAAGC
Source organism: Coenobita brevimanus (assembly GCF_032717465.1). Taxonomy (NCBI): domain Eukaryota; kingdom Metazoa; phylum Arthropoda; class Malacostraca; order Decapoda; family Coenobitidae; genus Coenobita; species Coenobita brevimanus. The sequence goes on from NC_137020.1 coordinate 2,847,589, forward strand.
GGCATCCTCTGCTATGTTTGCTTAGAACCAGCACATCGTTGTCATGTTTAACTGACGTCACACCAGGGCTCCCAGTGTGAAGCATAAAGTGGTTGAGACTGACTTAGATGATGTAAATAATCTCCGTTAATGCAATTCCCTAGGCTGGGAAGAAAGCCCCTGCCTGGAACTTTCCACTCCATTCCATTCCATTCTCTCTCTCTCTCTCTCTCTCTCTGTTTCTTCTCCTTCTCCTCCTCCTCCTTCTTCTCCAGATATTTCTGTCTCTTTCTCCTCATTATCATCAGCCTGTCTCCCTCTTCATTTCGTCACTTTCTTAACTTGTGTTTTCGCCTTCCTTATTCTCATTAGCATCTCATCCTCTTCCTCTCCTCCTCTAAATTGCTTTATCTGCATCCCCCTCCTACCTTTTAAGTCTTAACCTTCTCCCTTACCTCTAGTTCATTTTTCCTTCTCCTCTCATTCTCTCCCCATTCTTGGATCCCTTTTCCTTTTCTTCTACCCTCTCTCTCTCTCTCTCTCCCTCTCTCTCTCTCTCTCTCCGCTATCTATCTATCTATTGCCAGACGCCTCAATCCCGTTTGCGGTGGCCACAAACAAATCGCCTCCAAGTCGCCCTGTCCCCCGCCATTTCACTGTCCTGCTCCCAACTCACATCCCCCTTTCTCATATACCTCTCCACCCCATCCCTCCATCTCATCCTCGGCCTCCCCCTCCCTCTTCCCCCCTCCACCTCACTCACATACACTCTCTTCGTCAGTCTTTCACCCTCCATCCTCTCCACATGGCCAAACCACCTCATTGTGTTCCTAAATGACGCTTCTTATCACATCCACATCCACACCACAACGCTCCTTTATATCCTCATTCGTCAGCCTGTCTCTCCATGTGACTCCACAGGCTCCTCTTAAATAACTCATTTCCACTGCTCTCACTCTTGACTTGTGTCCTTCCAACAACGTCCAAGCTTCACTTCCATACGTTAGAGTTGGTATCACAATACTGTCATGTAGTAACTTTTTCACTTCCATGCTCACTTCTCTGTTTCTTATCACTGCTTTCAAAGAACCAGCAACCTTTCTTCCCTGCTGTACCCTTTCAAGCACTTCGCCCTCCAAACCTCCATCCTTACTCATCACACTACCCAAGTACTTAAACGTACTCACATTTTCCAATTCCTCACCATCCAACCTCGCTGTACATTCACTGACTTCACCTCTCTCAAAGACCATCACTTTACTCTTTCCTACATTCACCTTTAGATTCCGTTTCTTACACACTCTCCCAAACTCATCCACCAAGCCTTGCAGCTCCCTTTCGTCTTCACTCAACAACACAGTATCATCTGCAAACAACAGTACAGGGAGTTTCCAAACACTACCCTCTCTCACCAGGGCCACTCCAACATCCACTACCCTACCTTGTACCTCTTTTATTACCCCATCCATGTAAAGATTGAACAACCATGGAGACATGACACATCCCTGTTTCAACCCAACTTTCAAAGAGAAAAATTCACTTAGTTCACCATCCACACGCACTGCAGCCTTCGCACCATCGCACATACTCTTCACAGCATTCAACAACTTCCCATCTGCTCCATATATTCTTAACACTTTCCACAATCCTTGTCTATCCACCCTGTCATATGCTTTCTACAAATCCATGAAAGCTGCATACAACTTCTTTACTTTCTCTAGAAACTTTTCCACTAAAGATCTAAGAATGATTATCTGATCTACACAACCTCTTCCCTTCCAATAGCCTCGCTGTTCTTCTCCAACTAATTTCTCTGTTCTTTCTCTAACTCTGTCAATAAGTATCCTACCATACACTTTTCCTATTATACTAAGAAGACAAATGCCCCTATGATTACCACACACTTCTTTTTCCCCTCTTCCTTTGTACAAGGGAATAATTATACCTGACTTCCAATCCTCCGAGACTCTACTTTCCTCCCAGGCCAATCTGCACATCTTACACATCCATTCTACTACTATCTCTCCCCCATGCTTCAGCACTTCACCACACACTCCATCAATTCCTGGGGCTTTATCCGATTTAACTTCCTTCATTGCTTCCACAACTTCTATCCTACTGATTTCTTCCTGTCTTCTCACCTCCCTCCTTCTCCCAGTCATTCCCCAGCCACTTATACTCGCATTACTTCCATCCTCTATGTTCAACAATTCCTTAAAGTGTTCTCTCCATCTGCTCACTTTTTCTCCCTTCTCCACTAGTAATCTACCATTTTTATCTTTCACTCCCCTGCTAACTTCATTTCCACCCTCTCTTACTCTTTTCACCTCTTTCTAGAACATTTTCTTACAGTCCCTCCACTTTACACTCAAATTCCTTCCAAATTCCTCATCCACTCTCTTCTTACTCTCTTACTAATCTTTTCACGTCTCTCTTTCTTTCTACATATAACTCTCTCTTCCGCCTCTCAACTTCTTCCACGCCCCTATTTCTCATCCATTCATTGTATGCTTTCTACTTTTGTGCCACAGCCTGTTTCACCTCTTCAGTCCACGACGCTGTTCCTTGCACCCCCCTCCGTCTTCTTTTCCTTCTACACACCACATCACATGCTGCACATATTTCTTCTGTAAATATGCTACACACACCTTCCACGTCTCCCATCTGCTCCAATTCATATTTGCCCAATCGTTCCTCCATTTCTCTTTTACACTCTGCATTTTTCTCATCCTCTTGTAACCTTTCCACTCTCTTTGCAACTACTCCTTCCTGTCGTCTTTCCCTTCTTCTATTCCTCCATCTTACTTGAATTCTAATTCTGGTCACCAACAATTAGTGGTCAGAAAGTCCACTCCCCCAACCTTTATAAACTCTTGCATCCATTACACATCTTCGCATCCTTTCATCCACACACACATAATCAATCATTGCCTTCCTTTCATTCAGTTCACCACCCACCCTTTTCATCACTCGCCATGTATACCTGTGGATCATTTTATGCCTGAAGAGAGTATTGGCTATCACCAACCCCCTCCCAGCACAAATGTCCACTAACGCACTCCCATTCTCATCTATCCCAGCAGGCACACCCCACTCACCAACTATTCCATCCACCTTCACATTCCCAACTTTACCATTCATATCACCGATCAAAAACACTCTCTCATTCCTTCCAAACTTTTCCATGCACACTTCTACATTTGTCTAGAACTCTTCTCTCACTCTTATAGCACGATCTTGCGTTGGCGCATACACACACACAATCGCCCACATTTGTATTCCAACTTTCAACTTTACCCACACAATCCTTGACCCAACTGATCCATACTGTCTTATGCTCCCCTTCCATCTTTTACTCACAACTATACATATTCCTTCCTTTGCCCTCTCATTCTCACCTAGTCCTGCACATATACCCCATCCATATTCCCATTCTCTCACACTTTCTCCTCTCCATTTTGTTTCAGTTATTCCACATACATCCACTTTCGCACCCTCAAGCACATGGACAATCTCTCTCTCTTTCACCTCATCATTCGCTCCTCTTACATTCCACGTTCCGATAACCATGTCCTTTGTCCGGTCCTTGGTCGTCATTGCTTGGTCAGTCCTTGTCCGAGGCTTATTGTTTGTTTTTTTAGTTAGTTGTTTTCCGGGGAGGGGCACTATCCCTCCGCCAACCCTTTTAGTCGCCTTTTACGACAAGCAGGGATACTGGGGGAGTATTGTTGAAGAAACCTCCTACCCCCGGGGGGGTAATTAACTAGAGGCCCCCGAAGGGTGGAATCACACCAGTCGCAAGCCGATACATGTTTTGCGCGGCTCGGAATATGACCTTGACCTTGACCTACTTTCACCAACTTCGAACTCGTAGGAAATTTTCATCCCTCCTACACACCTGTAAAATTATGTGAGGATATCTTGAGTGGATGGGAAGTAATCGTGGTAACAGACACACAGACCTTGACCTACTTTCATCAGTTTCAAACTTGTGATCGATTCCTTCCTCCCTACTACGCACATGTAAAGTTGTGTGATGATAGCTTGAGCGGTTGCGAAATTATCGTGCTAACAGACACACTGACACGCAGGCAGACAAACAAACTGAACACAATATCAGCTTCACTATCACGGCTGGTAACAACAAAAACAACAACTTCTCCCTCAACAACACCAGTAAATAACAACAAAACCAACCTCTCCTCCTCCTCCTAGTCATCCTCCCCCTTTCTCTCTCCTGAGCCAAGATCCATTCTTTACTTCCTTTGTTTTCTTTTGGCTGTGTCTGTGAGTGCCATCTGTTTGTTGTTTACTACCCTGTGAGGCGATCGTGCCATGCACACAGTGATGCTTAAATGCTTTTCCAACTCTGAATGGAATCTTTAGAAGGCAAAATTTTTATAATGAATTCGACATCAAAACACTAAACAACAACGAATTCATGCGAAACATAAGATTATGACGATAGAGTTTTCTAAAGACTGTAAAGCAAAAACACCGTGCCTTTGAAAAAAACGACAGGTATATAAACAGAATATCCTTCCTGGAGTAGCTTATGAGAACTAAAGGATGCCCAGAGGGGATGGAGGGAAAATACTTGCTACAGGTAATGCTAAAAAGCATATTTCTCGGATAGAGGAACAGCTAGAATAGAGGACACAGACGCTAAAATTAAACAGCCGAAATGAACAATAGAAATGACAACCGATTGACAACCCAGGTATCATAATGCAACCCATTGGTGAAATGAGGGCAGATCTGCTGTGACTGGGTGGAAGTAGCTAAGAGTAAACAGGCAAGAGTGGGCAAATATGTGGTCGTTATCCAGCAGCGAATTACCTCAGGCTGTACAAAACAATCGTGATATTCTGATATGAACGTAAAGTGAATCTAATAATTTGTGAACATTGTATAGGTGGCGCAGGTAGGTGTGTGCACGTGTGTGTGTGTGTGTGTGTGTGTGTGTGTATGTGTGTGTGTGTGTGTGCTTACGTGCTTGTTCCACTGCTACCATTAACCATGTACCCTCATATGATTTATTTTTTTCATTATGTCGACATTGAGAAAATAAAACTACGTATCGTTACTTGCTGGTGGTTGGTTTTGTATGTAAAACGCATCATTTTTTCCTAACGCTTCTCTCTACATATCACTGTGTGTGAATGTTTCCCTGTGAGTGCCAGTGTAGTTATTGAACCCACACTGCAATAGTGGCCTGTTTGGCAGATGCTCCTGTTTTCAATATATCGCCGATATAAACGCCGATTACTGCATGTTTTTAATACGGCATGAATGACCAGGACCTGTTATTGCCGTTATATACCGTGGAAGTGTTGAGTTTTTTGTTTTGTTTTTTTCTGCGGGGGTCTGCCAGAATTGCTGGTTTATCATTACTTCACAATCATATATATATATATATATATATATATATATATATATATATATATATATATATATATATATATATATATATATATATATATATATATATATATATATATATGTGCTGGGTCCTTTCAGAAGATCTAATTCATTATAAACTTTTTGTTATAGATAGCTTACAGCTCTGCTATAACCTCTTTTTAATTGCTTGAAGATTATAATACTGCTCTTTGACTACGCTACTTCCAAATGGTATTAGTGATTTTATGATGTAGTTGTTCGATTATGATATTAATTATACCTCTACTGACCGTTTGATCTCAAAGAGTTGTATTTACATTGGTACCGCCAGATGATTTTATCCAGTGTTGGCGGGACTTACTTATACTCAGTGTTAACTGTGTCATAATGGTCTTTTACATCGTTGTGAATTTAGAGGACTTGATACATTTCTCTCATTGTCACTTGTTCTTTGGATTCACGCATGGATACCTTTGCTTTCTCTTTACGGCAGATTTCATACTGCCGTGAAATGTCATACCTTAGTATGGACAAATTTATCCAGGAGATGCATGTGTATCTAATTAATGAGTTCATTTTCCTGGTGCGGGTATCGTTAATCTGTTTGACTTCTCATTATGCAATGAAATCTAAATGTACAGTCAACAATAAAGTATCGCACACCTGGGCTACTGTGGATATGAAAATGAGCGAGTTTTTTAGGACATATACGAGTCGACTAACCTTGTTCCTTAAAAAACACAGCACCCAGAATGTGAACTTTTGTACGATTTCGAGCCATAATTTTTACCAAGGATAATATTTGCACATCTAATAATAGGATGCTCTACAGTATATACCACAGTGCTTCGTCCCTGTTTCAGAATGATACATGAGGTATGGTGTGCAGAACTTTTTTTGTTGACTGTACTTCAGGGAATCCGTTCTCAGGATTCGGTAGTCCATCTACGGCCGGCACACCAACGTATGGCTGATCCCGATAATCTTCACACATCACCTGGCACTTGAGAACTAAGGCCCACGAACTAGACAAGATGTATGTCACGAATTCGCGCGAGTGTATTTATATAAGTTTATGACATTGTACTTTGGTGAGAAAACCACGAACTCTAGAGGAATTCCCACTGGGCATCACTCAGTTTAACCGTCCTCGTATTCACTTCGATCGGGATGGTTTTCAGAACATTTGGCACTGTTTCACAAGTGACCATTGTTATCCACAACATTAGTGCTTTCACTGAGTGATTTATTGTATTTTTATATCGTTCGCCCTCTGTCCGCTGACTGCTGAAGTTAGGCCACGCCTACTTCCGGCGAACACGGCCATCTCATGCCCTCTTTCCCAGTTTGAAGTCAGTCAGCAGTGTTGCCAACCATGGGGAACTATCCCCAGATTTAGGGAATTCAGGGTACAAATGGGGAAATTGGGAAAATCGGTTTTCAATTTGGGGTTTTTTGTCAATGGCAGGATATTTAATCTATATAATGAGCTGTAGAAACTGAAATAGGTTATCTATAATTATCGTAATTTCAGAGTGACAAAATTTTCTATATTGAAACAATAGTGCATCTGTCTTAATTCATCAGTTAAGTCGATATTTCTTGTGCATTCGAATGAACGAAAATGGGTGACAACAGGAACAGAAGCAGCAACAGCAGGAGAGACCAGCAGACTAATAATAATGATGCCTTACACAAACCATACCCATTATTATTATTCTTGTCCAGAAGTAACTGTACAGAAAAAGAAATTAGACAGCCTAAGATAATTCAAGAGTAATTTGATTGATGTTAGTTTGAAATGTTTTTCTTCATAAGTCACGGATCCCTTGATGAAGCATAATCTATATTTGTTTCGAATTATTGCATATTCCAAGGCTAACCCAAAACCAGTATGGGTGATATTGTGATTACCATTCATAAGTGAAGTGTAACACTACCCAAGAGTATATTGTTGATACTATATGCTTAATGTTCGTCATAACTCAAAAAGCGCATTACGTCTACAGACATTGTTTTTATTTCCCTCAAGATAATTATTAGAAAAACCTGTATTTTAATCAATCAATTGTGAATAACCGTTTCTTCTTAATATGTTTGCAATTTTCTGTCTATTAGACTGAACCTGTACAATAATAATTAAAGATTATAATATATTATTACTGGATGGGGAACTCTGGGGAATTTTAGTCTGGAACTATAGCGAATTTTGGTCATCACTGGTTGGCAACATTGTCAGTCAGCTTTGAGTCACCTCGAGGATAGGACCGCTTGTGCCCAGCGTAGAGCAGCACCTCTGTTGTACAGCAAATTCCTGAATCTCCACCTAGACGGTGATATTGCAAAGCAGGCTTAGCGAATAGCAGCATTTGGTATTCATCGCACAGGTGCCCAGACTTTCGTTTGGCACCCCTCCACTGACCGGTATTTCTGTTCGTTTTTCTAGGCTTAAGTTTGATTAGCTTTTGAATGAGCGAGTGAGTGTATTCTCTTTGTTATTTGAATTCATGAATCCCCCAGTGACTGTGAATTCCCCTTTTGAATTCATTTTAGAGATTCATATAATGTAAATTTATTTTATTGTAATCAATAAATTTACAGTTCTTTTCTTTGAGCCTAATGTAATTAGACCCGTGTTTTATTTCTCCACATTAAGCTTATTTTAGTTGCTGCTCCTAGTTTGCACAAACTCCTTACATTATTCATAACTGGTACTTAGGCCAGTTCTTTTGTATCAAACTTAAATCCGTTGTGCCAGCCAGGAGTTAAGCACCAGCAAGAACCTGTCTATTATTATTAGCATTAGTTATTGATTGTCAGGGATGGAGTCACTTTCTTGAGAGGCTAACAGTACTACAAACAGCATTCGTGAATGATTAGTCTCTGCTGTGTACTGTTGAGAAAGTTTATACATTCTTGTCCTTAGAGAATCGGCGAAGTAAGCCGGCATAAAGTAAACTTGCTACTTGATTTTCACAAGTAGATTCCTTGTCTCTATTTTCAAACAATATCAAGCATTTTTAATTCAAAAATTCACATCCCCCCGTGACAATGTAGTGTATACAGATATGGTGTTACGGTATAATAGCAGTATTTTAGTGATATATCAGTAGGTCATATTTATAATCATCTCATAATACGGTAATTAGGTTCGATGAAACATCGCAGTGAAGTTAAAACATCCGAGACACACATTTGTCTCATTCATGCTTTGGATATGTTTGGACAGTTTAATACGGTATTCGGACAAACAAGTCATTAGCTGATTCTTTTATAATAAATGGCGATGTTAGAAAAAAAATCCACAAGCTGCTTCCTGCAACAATAGGAATCAGTCCACCGAGAAAAGTCCCCGGCCCAGCATCCTGACCATCTGCTGTAGCTTCCTTTTATCCGGCCTTCATAATCCCCTTCCGGTAGCTAAAGAAAAAATGTTTTTTTTAATGGCTGTTTGTCCAGGTTCTTCCAAAATTGACGAAGATCCCTAACCGTTATTAACCTTGTTGATGGTTAGCAGTGGTCAGACTGGGGGACCGATTTAACTAGTAACCAAGGAAACTCATTACTACCAAATGTCTAAGGAAGAAGGGCTCGAAGGTATGGGAGGAGAAGTGTAAGAGGTGCAGAGGTGTCAGTGTGGCAGTGATATGGTTATCATGTATTGGTTTAGCATATTACAGACAGAGGGTGACAAAAAATGCACCAAAAATCCACTTGATATACATGCATCTGTGAACTGAGTCATTTGTATTAAATTGGACAGACAGTGATTGGCTACTGATACTGATACATTGGCAGTTCATTATTTTGAGGTTGTTTTTCCCAGTCATCATTTAGTATAAACTTCATTCCATTAACAGTAGTCTGTATGTCTATATTTTGCATATACAATATAACTGCAAGTGCGGTGTGTGCTGATTAGTTACCTCCGCCAACGAAGTTGGAGGAGGTTATGTATTCACATATGTTTGTTGCTTGCGGGAATCGAAAGATTCAGCAAGCATGTTGGTCATTTCGGTCTGTTTGTCTTTCTACGGGTCACAATTTTGCGCCAATCCCGAAAAAAAAGATCAGAAGGTGGATATCCTTAAACCCCGGGAGCCAATTACTGTTTTTCACAGCAATCGGTCAAAGGCCCTGGGCTGGTTGGGGGGTTGAAACTCCTCAATGGTCGTGGGTCCGGAAATCGTAGGGACCTAGTGGTCGTCCCAGGCACCATTTTTTTTTTTTTTTTTCGATTTTTTTTCATTACCAAATTGAAGACATAAATCTGGCACACCTGGTAATGAAATTTTTACCTTCCTAAACCCATCTTGTGCATCGCAATGAAGCGCGAAAAATTTCGCCAAATGACTGCCTACACGCCGGTGAAAAAATAAGCAGACACAATCGGATTCATACGGCAAGCGCTCTGCTGTCCACACGCCAATGAAAACTAAGCAGACAATCGGATCCATCCGGCAAAGGGGGGGAGAGGGGGGAAGAGGGGGAAGAGGTTAGGAGGGAGGAAGGGAGGAGGAGGAGTGGGGAAGAGGGGGAGAAGAAGGGGAGGATGGAGGGGGGAAGAAAGGGGCGAAGATGGGGAGGAAAATGGGGGGAAGAGGGGAAGGAAAATGGGGGAGAAGAGGAGGGAGAGGGGGAGAAAAGGGGAAGGAAAAAGGAAGGAATGAAGGGGGAGAGGGGGAGGGGAAGAAGGGGGAAAGAAGAGGGAGGAAAGGGGGGGAAAGAAGGAGGGAAGAGGGGGAGGGGAAGAAGGGGGAAAGAAGATGGAGGAAACAAGGAGGGAAGAAGGGGGGATCCATCCGGTAAGCGCTCTACCTTTTGCAGTTTCATCTGATTGTTTGTTTGTCCACACGATTATCTCCAAAGTTCTAAATGACTTTCAATGAAATTTTGTGAATGGGTGGGCCATGGGCCATGAAAGAATTGATTAAATCTGGGGGCTGATCTGGATCCTATGTATCCCGCACAATATCTGCAAAAGTTCTCAATGAATTTCAATATAATTTTGTGAAGAGTGGGCCATGGGTCAAGGAATAATTGATTGAATGTGGGGACCGATCCGGATCCTATGTATTCCACACAATATCTCCACGGATCCGGATCTGAATCCCTTTAAATGGCAGTGACATTGGCGGAAGTATGCGCTCTCTGGTGCTTTCTATTTTTTTCTTTTTTTTTTTTTCGCTGTTCTTGGTCAGGTTGGCTTGCGAATCATCCATATTTCATTGCAATCAGCAGTTACATAATAATGTCACCAAGCTTCCATGACATTGTTTCATGACGTAAGTCTAATTGATGAGGAAATTATATCGAGCTGGGTGATACATCATTCATTTTCAGACTTTTCATATGATCGCAGAGTCGGAGGTATCAGGGACGGGAAAACAGGGATATCATAGTTCTTATCCCCTAAGATTGCTTAAAGATTTTATGATACATGCATTATTATTCACATGACTGGTTTACAAGCAAATGTAGGTTTTTTCTGCCGCCTGTCTTTAATCACCTGTTGCGGCAGCGACTACTACTAGGGATGGTGCAGATTCAAAATGGTGTCCCCTGCATAAGGTGTAGGAGGTACACACACCAAAATACTTGTGAAGCCCATCTGTGGCGTACAACTTGCCCCACATAAGTAAACTCAGATGCATGCAGTCTAGTCATATGAGAGGATTATCATTTTTTTACAGGACAATGCACCACTTAATTCCTCATGGGAGAAGAGTCACACTGTTTTTATGGGATGTTAGACTTTCTGTCATCTTTCCTCCGCACTCCTGAGGTTGAGCTCTAAAACAGCTACTATGAACCAGATCCATGCCCTTCCTTATCCATTTACGATGGCGTTAGCACCTGAGGAAGGCTTGAAGTTGTTTTGAATGCAAGCCCCACACTTGCTAAGGGAAGAGAGGGCAGGATGAATCATATTGAAAGTAGCACATCATGCACAAGCTATTGCGTACTGGGCTAACTGAGGATATCATAGGAATTACTCTCGCTCATATAACTACCTGTTTCCCGCCAACTAGGAAATTTCCAACCATTATAACTTCGTAACTACGGAGGGATGAACAAGATAATTGGTGTGTGAAGATGATTCTATGATTATAGGCATTTTAAGCATTGTTGCAATGGTCCCTTAATTGGGCATATTGCCTAACCAAAGAGCTATTGTAACCCCTCTGCCATAGGCAAAGGCTTACGCATATGTACCAAAAGACCTTCGTTACTTAAGTACAGAGAAACAAAGCCCAGCTAACCGTCGTAGGAGTCAAGAATTCGGGTAGCTAAGTATAGCTCTCTCTCTCTCTCTCTCTCTCTCTCTCTCTCTCTCCCTATCCATCAGTCATAATAAAAAAAAAAAAAAAATGCATATACGAGCTAGCCTGTTACACACCAAAAACGTTTCATAAGAAAATTTTTAAAAAAATACCTTGAGTAGTGTCTAAGCTACAGTATGTTTTATATGGCATTCAGATCGCTTCTCATAATATGTAAAACTCCATGGATTTGTGAGGCCTCACTTCGCGTTAGCATTGCATATTATTATATGAATGCATTTGTTTGTATTTTCTCTGCAGCTTGCAGGGTTTTGTGTTACTGTCAGCAAATAACTATTTTGTAAAAACTTTAAGATGTAGAGTTGGACGTACAGTTAAAAGTCGTTTATTGAATTTGCTAATGCTTATTTTACAACAAACATAAAAAGAATATCAACAAGAACACAAGTATTTTAGTCGAAACTGATTAGTAAGATGCAGGGATGGAAAAAGTGCAAAAACAAGAGAGTTGGCCTGCAGTCCTGACGGACCCGGGTTCAAATCCCGCTGAGGCAGGGAACAGTTTAATGGATTTGAATTTCATAAAATCAGACTTTACTGATCTACCAGAAGGCCCGCCGACATGTCGTTAAAATACCCCCGCTAATACCAATACACCAGTCCTGTATGAGACAGCCCTAGCATGTATTCAATATGGACGGTGGGTGTTAGCGCCGAAGTGGTGACATGTAGAGGTGTGCGGTACGTAGGAGGACTACTGGGCCTTGAAAGCAGGCTGTGAAGCCTATGCCCAGAGTCGGTCACATAAAAAAAAAAAAAAAAAAAAAACATAAACAAGAGAGCAATTGGGATGGGAGGAGATTCAGTCCTATACTGTTAATACATTTCCTACTGTCCTCACAACATATTGTTGCTGGTGGAATGAAGCGATGGGTAAAGAACTTTGAATCTCCCCCCACCACCCCCATTAACTTTGCCCCTTACCTTGACCATCGCCGATTAGTCTCAAAATCGATTTACGTCGCTAACTGTCTGACTCTCGACCGTCCCATGAAGGTTCGTCTGATTAAAACAAGCACAGCAAAACTATACAGCCCCACTTCATGGCAGGGCACTCTGCGACAATGCAGTGGCAAGAACTACTTTTCTTAATGCAACATAGCGTTAAAACTAGCAATTTGGAACACCTACACCTTGTAGTACAATGATAAAAAGTTTTTGAACTAAACTCACCTTGTGACCATGACATTTGACATATTTAGAAAATATTTTCATAATTGCCTGACATTTAAGACTTTCATCAAGTATGGTTCAACTATCATAACTGTTTGGGTTCTGCCTTTTGAAACAGACTGACTGTTTTTCTTGTTCTCAAAATCGAATCACCTCACCATTGCTCTACCTTTAAACCAACACTAGGTTTGGTCCAAATCAGATCTAAACGTTAAATTCACCCTGCCGTGTGATTTTGACTTCTCACATATTTATGTACGAGAAAAAATAAAGAGGGAGGGGGGCATTCAGGTGGTTAACCACGAACACATAAGTGGTTAAATCCCATCATAGTTGTTTTAGTTATATTGTTCAAACAAAGACAGTTATAAACAATGACAAGCAGCCTGTCATAAACACTGACAAACACTCAACAAATCAGATCCACACACACACACACACACACACACACACACACACACACACACACACACACACACACACACACACACACACACACACACACACACACACACAGACGCGGGCAAAATCATTATCGCTCCACCTTGGTTAAGGCGGGTGGTAACTATAAGCTAAATCTTCGAACAGTGCGTGATATTTCACGATATTTTCATTCTTCTATGTAAATATAATATGCTTGCTTGTCTTTAATTTCACAGAGAACGAAAGAATCAGAGAACAAAGTGATTTACTAGCCAGTCTGTTTAAAACCCGTTATGTATTATATTTGGTCAAAGCTGAATATTGCATGAAACCTACCTGTTGTGTTATCGCAGTTTTGTGTGGCGGTTTTACCGACGTCCATTCGTATTGACGTGGACTTCTTTTTACACTTTTCGAGTAAAATAGATTTTGGGGCATTATTTAAAAAAAATTGAGAAAGATGTCTCAAGATACAACGTTCAGTTAGATGCCAAGTAATTTTAGGTCAGTCTGCTCAAATCAAAGGCATACGATCGTGGCAAATAAAGTTGGTAGGAGGAACAAAAACAATAATAGGAGGAAGGAAGGAACGTGAGAGAAAACAGATCTTCACTCTTCGGGATGTGTAGCAGAAAGCTGATGGGGAAATTGTGAAAATGTTAGGTAAAGCTACAAATATATATATATATATATATATATATATATATATATATATATATATATATATATAGTGTATATATATAGGTGGTAGGTGATGCCGACCATCCTCCACTCGCTTGATGTAGTGCTGCCTACTTCTTTCTTAGTCTGGATCATTCTTTTTCTGTGCCTGCCCTCCTCTCTTCCTATTTCTCCCATCTTTCCTGCCACTTCTTATTGCTTTTCTTTCCTTTACAGGTGGCTTTACATTGAGTGACAAGCCAAATGGTTTCCTGTAAGCCAAGAAACTATTTACAACGCTGGGTGGTAACCATATAACTAAACCATACGTGCTCCCTATGTGTCAGCAAGTCGGTTGGTGGAGGGTTAGTGCCCCTCCCCGTAAAACAAATTTCTCAAAGTCAAATGGCCATCCCTTACGGGATTATGGTGTCTGGCAATAGACAGATAGATAGATAGATATGTAATGGTGTCGCAAGCGAGCAATGGTCTAGTTTCTGGAGGAAAGAAAGTCATAGCATCACCATCATCATCATCATCATCATCTTCTTCTTCTTCTTCTTTTTCGTCGTCGTCGTCATCGAGTTTCCCAATTATTGATGGGAAATAAGCCCGTATACTTGAATATAAGGATGAAATAGTACGTAGGTAACAGCTTATAGCAGAGAGGAAAAAATACCCATATAAATTAAACAAGAACTACAAGGGTCTAACACCGCACCGGCCTAGAGGTTAAACATTTGACTTGGCGACGTTGCCTTAATCTTCGATCGATTGACATCAACACCGAACTACTTCACTCTGCCTGACCCATAAATCTTCTTCCAGTGTTAGTGTAAACTGGATCAAACTGTTTAAGTTCACCTTGTTCCACGACCTTGATCATTGACCTACTGTCCCCTAAATCAAATATCTTTTTCCTTCGCTACGTCCTTCTCGCCAAGGTTGGCACAATTCAGTTATAGTTGTTTGATTTATTGGCCGGAACATTTAGCTTTACCCTGTGACCCTGACCTGCTATGGATTGTTCTCAAAGTCGAATCCCTTTGTCCCTGCATTACTTGGACCATTATCACAAAGTTTGGAAAATCAGACTCGAGCTTACGTGGATGATCCATTGTGACAATTGGAAATGCTGGGTGGGAAAGAGACACAGATTAGAGTTTGAATTCATTATTTTCTCAAACGTTTCGGTCTACACAGAACCACTCTTCAATCTGAATAAAAAGTAACAGAGCTGAGAAATTTATACCCCTGGATATTCCCTCCCCCTTCTCGTGTCGCAGCCTTAGAGGCAACCTCTAGAAAAATTCCGTTGTCCTATCTCACCCCAGACTACGAAATTAATGCTATCCTTGCTGTATATCTAAATACGCTGAAAAATCCCTCCCGATGGTTAGTTACATTTTATACACAAATATCAACTACGTCCATACAGACAGATAAACAGAAAAAACAACATACAGACAAACAGACATGCTAAATGAAAGACAAAGTGAGAAAGGCAAACTAACAGGCAGACAGAAAGACAAACAAGTCAGATATAAAAAACCGGCGAGGAGAAACCAAAGAAAGAGTTCAGAGACAGATACAAAATAAATAAATAAATAAATAAATAAATAAATAATGGGATCATTAACTGAAACACAGACGCAGAGACAATGACAGGTAAAGTGATGGACAAGCAGTGAAAGAAAGACACAGAAGCAAGGACAAAGTAACAGATAAACATACAGGGAGAAGGAGGAACAGGGAGGGAAAAAGATAGCTGCAGAAACAGAGATAAGGACAGTGAGACAGGCAGGTAACGGGATAAAAGGACAGTGGGTGATTACCACATGGGTTCCATTCACACATCCATTTCTCTTTTCCGTACTCATTTCCTGAGTCCTACAGTTTTCATCTGCTGTCTCCAGTTCCACCCTGCAGTGGAGAATGTACACACACACACACACACACACACACACACACACAGCAAAAAACCGCCGCCAGAAAAATGAACCACCCAGCAACAACAACAAAGAAAGTTTCTCCTGTTCTTTGTATTTGGGGAGATCCAATCTACCCTCACCATGACCATCTGCGTGATGACGCTTTTATTCGAGCGCCGGATGATTTTTCCCGTCTCTGAATACTTCTCTTTAACCACGTAAGAGCAAAGAAATCAACCTCCCCCCACCCCCCTCACTGAATAATGACGCCTTTATCTTTTCTCTGCATCCAACCAATTATATTAATCCTATGGCAAATAACGCTTAAAGGAATGTTTAAAAACAATCTTCATTAACCCATTTAGTTTTTTAATAGTAATTTAATTTGTGCTATCTGCAGATGGTTTGTTTCTTTCAGCTTAGGGGAGTTCTCTGGTTCTGAAAGGAATAATAACTGTCTATTCAAAACCTCTCTAAATTTTTAGAGTACGATCTTTTTGCATTTTTCTACAATCAAACATTTTTCTACACCTTGGGAGAGACTGGAAAAATCATTACAAGCAGTCTCCAGTAAACACTTCAGTACAAAGGTACTGAAGTACATTTGCATGGTTCTTATCTTTGATAAAAGGTTAACTTAGCTGACGAAAAAACTCTCCTAGCAAAGCCATAAGCGAAGAATGATTCTTTGAAAGATATATTTCCTCAGCTAAACGAGAATGTCCGGTAGCAGCGAAATGAAAACTAATTCTTCATATTCAAAGGATAAACCTCTTCATGTAAAACACGTCTCATTAACTTCCTAGTACTTGCCCGCAAAAACTTACAGGATTAACCTATAGTCTTTCCATCACAAATGTTTGCATACTGTTACTCAGACCACAAAAACGAATTCTGATCATAAAGTCGAAAATATATATTTCGCATATTTTTGCGTGTCACGATGGCCAAATTTTGTTTCTGTAGTTTTCTAACACCCTCTGGACTTTCACTGAGCTAATGCAAGAATTAAATCGCTAGCTATTACCACTTTCGCGAAAGAAGTAAACAATGCACACAATGACTTTTTGCACGTCGCTATTTCTCATAATATCGGTAATATCACTCCGTCGTGTCCTGCGCGTCGCCATTTTCTTTCTTTCTTTCTTTTTTTTTTTTTTTTCTCTGACATTCCATGGATTCACCTCGACGTAATGCAAAAAATAATCAGGTCGATTTCTGTTACCGTTCTCGTGAAAGAAGCAAACCAAAGCACAGACAGACATATAGTAGACATACACAGCTTGACTTTATCATTTAGACTGTAGTCGCGGCGCGCCACTTTGAGGTTGTTGTTATCGTGTTTTGGCAGCCTATCATTCAAAAGTGCGTCTGATTTCGTGTATAATGAGACGCAACTGATTCGTGTAGAAAATGTTCGTGTATAATAATATTCGTGTATAATATATTCATGCATAATAATATGGTTCGTGTATAATATGATACGAAATCGGACGCACATTTTGACTGATAGGTTGGCAGGGTACGATAATGACAACCTCAGATTCGTGCGCCGCGACTATAGTCCTTCCCCGCAAAAATTTGCAGGACTAACTAATATCCTTCCCATCACGAAATGTTTGCAAATACCATCGTCTTTGTTTCTATACTGTTAATAAGCCCAGAGTGACCAGTTCTGAAAAATGTTGAAAAAATGATTTTCGCGTATTTTCGCGTGTCCCCATTTCCGACAGTTTTGTGACGTTCCGTCACGCGCGATCGCCAACATTTTAGTATGATATTTTCCTGACACTCCCTTGTCTTACTCTAACTTTTTTTCTTTTTTTATGTCTCCGACTGTAGGCAAAGGCTTCAGAGCCTATATCTCGGGGGCAGTAGCCTATTCCAAGGCCCAGTAGTCCTCCTATACCTCCACATGTCACCACTTCGGCGCTAACATCCACCGTCCATTTTGAATACATGCTAGGGCTGTCTCATACAGGACTGGTTTATTGGTATTAGCGGGGGTATTTTTACAACATGTCGGCGGGTGTTCTGGTAGAACAGGAAAGTCAGCTTTTTATGAAATTCAATTCCTTAAACTGTTCCCGGCTGAGAAAGAATTAGGTCGATATTTATTACCGTTTTCGTGAAAGAAATAAACAAACGCACACACAGACCTTTTCGTGTTTCATGATTTACGGCAAGTTGGCACCATCGCGTTGTGCGAGATAGCCATAATTTTGGTTTGGTATTTTTCTGACATTTCCTGGACTTATCCCAGGTCAGTGCAGAAATATTTGGGTCGATATCTACAACAGTTCTTGAGTAAAAAACGAACAAATGGACTGACAGACACACGCATAAACAGCCTGACTTTATTTAGATTCCTGTTACCATTAACTGATTTTGTTTTCCTTATGAAGGACCACTCGAAGTGAAGCTCTGATACAAATATATTTCACTGCTCACAATGCGACGGAACTTTAAGTTAAATAAAATCGTCTTTTGTTAGCAAAATCAGATAATGTGTCTAACTACTAAAGGGGCCATGAAGGTGATATGGATCTAATATATGGGTCAGATGATGTTTGGAATTCAGTTTTTAAAAACATTCCCTTCCTTCGCCTGATTCACTGTTTCAATGGTTTTACCATACAAGGAGGGTATGTTTTCACCCCTGTTTGTATGTTAGTTAGTTTGTCATGTAGCAGGATTACTCAAAAACTGAGAGAGATTTGGACCGAACTTGGTGGGTAGATAGCCCATGTCCTAGGGAACAATCGATTAACTGTTGGGAACGATCCCGATCGTATTACTGATTCTGGATCCGGGAAACGTTTTTTGCGAAACCCTAATCAGTGATGAGAAAATCTAACGCACTATGAAGAGTGGTTTGGAAACTGCGTTGCCCTTGTCAGAGAGATGCGCTCCACTGAGGCCCCTCTATTTTTTTTTTTCTTGACATTTTACCTGTCTAGTCCATCCTCAGGAGGTTTCCGATAGGTAGTCATACTTCCTTTAATGGCGTCTCTTCTCCCTCCGTCTTTTTTTTTTTCTGTATTGTTTATTTTCCAGGTTGGCATTTCTTCATAAATGGTCTTTTTACCCATGTGGTCTTTGAGTTCAAAGACTGGCCTTTATCACCAAAGAAACAAGAACAAGCTGATAATTGCATAGTCGAGCATGACTTATTAAATCCACAGTGACGTAGGGATATGAACATACTGGGAAAAGGGGATGGATGGTGGCGAAAGGGAATAGGACAGATTTTGGATGGATGGATGGTAAGGGGGAATGAGTGAGGTAGATGGGAGAGGTGCTTAGAAGGGACACAGCGGTAGATTGATTGAATAATTGGTAGAGGAAGGAGGGATTAGGCCTATATAGATTCAGTAGCTAAAATAAAAATCAAACGAACCTAGGTTGATATACTATAGGTATATGATTAACGGTGTCACAGTTAACTGGATACCGTATTTGGTATTACTGTAGATGGCTGGGCGCGTGAAGAAGTTCGAATAACAGTCAGCAGAGTGAGATGTAACCTTGCCACACGCTATGGAGATTCCGAAAATGGAACGCTAAATGAACAGGTCGATCTTGAAACAAAAGTTGCCAAGGCCGACGAATTTTAGAGCACGAATGAAAGTTTGTCAAAGGACAATGTCACCTGCCTTTTAAATCTACTGATGATGTTCGTGTCACTATGGTTTTTAGTAAGAAAGACCCACTGTGAGCGTCTCCGAACAAACCAAAGACAAGCTCTGTCCGTCTGTGTCAGTTGGACTGAAATGTGGAAAGGTAACTATGAGAAAAGACACAGAGGTGGGTGTGAGTAGGGGAATGGGAAAAAAGGGAGTGATTTGTGAAAAAGGTACAACTATGCTGTTGGTAAAGATAACAGTAACTGGAATGAGAGATGAGGAGTAATATACAATTGTTTGAATGTGGAAGAAATAAGCCAAGAACTTGCATTTTTTCTTACCTGTATGTAAAGATATCCCTTAACCCGTGTAATCGGATGATGGCATAAGACGAGAATTTGGGCTGCCTAGGATGATGAACATAGCCATTCTGAGCTTTCCACCACTGTTTGAAGTCCTGTTCATTTTCTATGGTGCCCAGTGGGAAAGCTGGCATATAGGAGGTGATTGAGCTACACTGCCAGTCTTCCTCTGGAAATGGAAGAAGTAGGAAAAATATTTTTTTTTAATAAGAGAACTGAGGAAGAAAAAACAAATGAATAAAATAAAAATAATCCATACACCAGATTACTGGTGCCCTCTGTTCATAAAATATCTGTAACAGTTAGACTTGAACAGCTGTAGGTTGAAGTTTGGAGGGAAACAACCCTGATGAAGCGAGTTCCAGAGATATGCAGTTCGGGTAATGAAAGAATTCTGATGGGCAGAAGTTCTGCAATATGGCTGGGTGACATTCCAGTCATGAGCACTACCAGATGCCCGTGTAGCACGAGGGAAGACATGGAGAGGTGGCACCATGGACGCAACTTCGTCTGAGCATTTGCCGTAAAAATATCTGTAAAATAATGCAAGGGAGGCAACATTCCTTCTTACTTGTATGAGAGGTAGTTTATTTGTAATGGCAAGGTTGTTGATAATTCTAACAGCTTTGTTCTGAAATTTGTCTAGTTTTAATGCAACCTCTCCACATCCATTCTACAAGGATGAGCAATAATCAAGCTGAGGGCTCACATGACTCTTATAAATTATAGCTAACTGCTCGCCAGTGAAGAAGTTACAGACTCTGTACAATAATCCAAGTTTCTTTGAGGCGGTTTTAGCAAGTGATCTAACATGAGAGGTCCAGCTGAGGGCGTTGTTAAGTGAGACGCCGAGAATTTCAATACTTTTGGAGATGGGAATATTAGTAGCACTGAAGGTAATGTACGAATCTGGCAATATCTGTCTTAGTAAATTGTATATATTTAGTTTTACTAGCATTAAATGGGACAAGGTTGTTTTGTCCCCTTTCACTGATCGTTGATAGGTCTCGATTGATGGAGATGGCTGTACTGAGTTGAGAGGTAGAGATATTAGACTTTGTAAATGGGTGTCTGAGTGTGAATGAACTTTGTAGTGTTGAGTCATCTGCATATGAGTGGATGGGATTGTGGGTGACAGATAAGAGATCATTAATATGAATCAGGAATTGGGTTGGCGCCAGAACTGATCCCTGCGGCACGTCGGCGTTCATTGAGTGGAAATTGGAATATACATCATCTACTTTTACTCTTATTTTCCTGTCACTAAGATTTGAGGAAATCAAAAGAACGAAAGGCATTAGACCATGGCAAGGGAGCTTGGACAGCAGGGAACGGTGCCATACTCTGTCGATAGCTTTCGAAATAACAAGGGCTACTGCATGAGTTTCTCCATGTAGGTCAATTGATTGATGGATGGTATGATATAGGAGATTGAGTATGTCAATGGTGGATCTTTCGTGGCGAAATCTATATTGTATATCACTAATTAAGTTGTTGGATTCAAGATGTTTAACAATGTGCTTATTAATTAAAGTTTCAAATACCTTACCAAGAGAATATGTGACAGCTATTGGTCTGTAATCAGAGGGGTCAGAGGAACTTCCTTTCTTCAGAATTGGGTGGATATTGGCTTCTTTCCATGAATTTGGGAATGAAGAAGTACGTATGCATAGTCTGAACAATTTAGCTAGAACAGAGGCAAGTTCTGGGGAACACTTTTTCAAAACAATTGGCGGAATTCCATCTGGGCCTGAAGCTTTGTTGGTAGGTAAATTGTCTGGGATGGATTTTACGTATTTTGTCTCTATTTTAAATGGGGCAGTTTCAGGAGAGTCAAGTTCTAGTACTGGGACATTCTAGCTGGCATCCTCTATGGTGGAATTGCTGGCAAATGTACTGGCAAAAATATCTGCTTTCCCACGTCGGTCATTTGTAATGTTGCCATCTGAAGATTTTAGTGGAGGAATGGAAGATGACTTGTTAAAGTTATTACCGAAAGAATTAAGAGTTGACCAGAATATTCTATTGTCTTTAGGGTTGTTAAGTAGTTTTGATGCTTGCTTCTGAAGATAATTTGAGTTAGCTAGATCTATTACACCTTTTGCATGATTTCTAGCAATTTTAAATTGAGAGAATGATTCAGATGTTTTTTATTTTAAGTAAGAGTTATATGCTAATGACTTTTGGGCTGTTGCTCTGGCACAGTTGCCATCAAACCATTTTGGAGAGTTTGATCTTTTGGTGAACTGTTGATTTGGTATGAATAAATCCATACCAGCTAGTATTAAGTCGCGAATGTGGGACTCGGTAGAATTGGAAACACTAGAGAAGAAAGACTGTCATGGAATGTCAGCAAGATGATTCCTAAATCCGTCCCAGTGTGCCCTATCAAAGTGCCATCGGGTCACCCTGACAGGTTCAGAACGGGGACGTGTGAGGGGGTTAACTAATGAGGCTTTGATGAGATTGTGGTCAGAGGATCCAAGTGGTGACAGTACCTCTATCCTGTATTGATCTGGATTATTTGTCAAGAATTAATCCAAAAGATGGGCATTATGGTCAGGATTATCAGGTATTCTGGTTGGTTGCTTTACCAGCTGGGTGAGATTAAACGACTCTGCAAACAGCACGCACTCTATTCCAGCGTCGTCAGTCCTGGCAGAATGCAATAACCAATCAACATTATGTACGTTAAATCACCCAAAATGGTAATTTTCGTGCTAAGGGCAAGGTTAAGGTTACTCAACTGTGTGGATATGGAATCAAATACACTGGGTTCCGAAGAAGCATTGGGGGAGCGATAGACTACACAAATATATTTGGTAATATTTTGACAATTTAGTTTATACAATTTCTAATTCTCCATAGTCCGATTCGTCTCTTGTTGCACTGTTGCAGGCAGCCACTCGAACCTTGCTGCCACCCCTGCTAAGCCTCTCACTTGTGCAGGGTTGCGTGATAATGCGACTGGGAGAGTTTTAGAGATGAAAGTATCCATCCATCCATTCATCATCCAATCCTACGTTGCCCCATGAGAAGCGTAGGAGGCCGGGGCTAGGCAAGTTGGTCCTGATATTTAAGATGAGAGTGACCAGCCTCACTCATCCCTGAGTGGCATTACTTGAGCAATTACGTGAGTAATAAACCCCAACCATCCCTTGGATATAAACCTTCACTGGCTCAATCTGATTGGAGCGCCGTAATTACCCACTAAACCACCAGGCACCAAAATTTGGTTATATGGTTACCACCCAGCGTAGTAAATGGTTTCCTGGTGTACAGGAAACCATGGGCTTGTCACTCAGTGTAGAGTCACCCACAGGTAGAAGGAAGAGGAAAGAATGAAGGAAAGGAAGACAGAAGAGGATGCAAGGAAAGAAAGCTGGAGGAGAGGAAAGGGCAGACACCCGAGAGCAGCACTGCATCGAGTGAGTGGATGGTGAACGCCCCCACCTACCACAAAGACGAAAGTATCATCATGGAAAAAAAGGAGAGACAACGTCTGAGAGTTGGAGTAACCACATAGAGTGTTCAGTGGTGTATCTTGGCCACACTTTACTGCCTCCAGCCTCCTCCCCATCGCCTTCGTGGTGCTAGTGCATCACAACCCTCTCACCACTATCCACGTCGCCCCAGCTTGACATTTCATGAATATGCGGGGAAGAGTAACGTATATAATGTAACTATGTGCAGTACATAGGAATAAAAAAATAATTGGTATAGAGAAGTAAGGAATTATACGGTACCAGTGAAGAAAATAAGTGTTTACAAAAGTAAGGACCGGTATTGATTTAGTGAAGCAAGGGTGAATTTTTTTTCTATAAGGGAAACTATGGTACTAAAAAAAGTGTTATGACCAAAATTATACAGTGTTTTGTATCACCCGGTATAGAAAACAAGTGTTGTAGTGAAGAGTGAGTGATCTTTGGGGGCAGATACTGTACAGTCGATCTGTATTGTAGTGTATGAGCCGTGATATAAAAAATGAGCTCAAGTGAAAATGAAAATGACGTAACAGTATAGGAAATAAGTTTTGTGGCAAAACAATTTGGAATAATTGCTATTCTTGCAATGATGTAAGAACTTTGTCAAATAAATGTCTGATATAAGTAAGATGATAGAAGATAAGGAAGTCTATGGGTAAAAAAAAAAAAATGAGCTCGAGTGAAAAATGACAGTAACTTTACATTGCACATGTACAGAAAAATGTGCTCAAACGAAAGTGAAAGTGATCTTTTGCATCGAGTACTGTGTATCATAATGTACAAACCTTGGAATTCTTCCTTTCAATATAGCCTACCAGTAGGGACATAAAATGAGCCAGCTTCTTGTACTGAATGTGACATATTCATTCATGCGACAGTATAAGAGGCAGTCTACTTGGTCAAGGATGAGTCCAAGCAAGGCGGCCCCGTTTGGCCGTGGCCGGCACGCGGCCAGCTCGCCCTTGCCACCAACTTGTTTATTCATACAAAACTGCCCTCAAAGTTACCTGCACTCATCTCCTCCTACCTCCAAAATTTCTCCACCTAGAGACCGTGGGACGCCTGCAATTGAAAGATGAAGGATTGATGAGTATTCTGATTTGAAAGTTGTAGATACTGTACTCATGTAATTATAATGGGTTAAAAACAGGCAAATCTCGGAAAATGCCTGTATAAGAGAGGGGGCTCAGTATGCTAGATCCTCGAACGTTGGTGGCTGACCTGATACCACGTTGATTGCCTTAGGGATTTCGTTTTTGGAAAACCTAGACCAAAAAAAGGATACAAACGATTTCAGTCAGTTGATTGAAGGACAAGACACCTCAGGTGCTCGGTCTAACAGATCAACAAAGAGGAAAGATGAAGGTGAGGGCAGACACCACTATGCTCTTATCTGCTTATCTCCAGTGCGTCTTTCCATACTATAGGCTACTGACCTTACAGCTGGCTGTTTACCCACTGTCGTGGGATAAAAGGCCACTGTTTCATCCAAGTTACCTTATGTATTTGTTTTACTTAAAATAAACACCTGAGTCGAGTGACCTCAGGTGCCCACACCAGGATTCTAACCTTGGTTCTAATGAGCCTGTAGCATCGCAATCAGAGACGATAATTGCAAAGCCACAGCGAGGATTAAAAAAAAAAAAACTGTAAAAGAATTAAAAAAAAATAGGGGTAATAACATTCACCCCATCCCCTCAGCTGTTGCCCGAGGAAGAACAGACACTCCCTTTCCTCCCTCCCTCCCTCCCCTGCTACTACTACACTTCCCTTCCTCCCTTCCACAGCCTCCCTCCTCCCCATTTCCACTCGCCCTCCCTAACACTTCAACCTACAACTACTTCCTCTCGTTCATCGACACTTCCTGCAAGCTCCCCCTCTCCTCTTTACTCCCCTGCTATATTCATGCATATCACATTCTACAGCAGTGCTGGCAAAACAACCTGTAAACGCCAAGGCAAAGGTTCTGCCAAAACGACTCTATAGTGTTGCGGAAAATGGTGTGTGAAATGGAGCAAAAGTTTACGGTTTGGTGGGGTGAGAAGAGAGGAGCAGAGAAGTTGGTGAGGGTTGGTAGTGCGGGGGCTGTTGGATGAATATTGAAAAAGTCAGACCATGGTGAGTGTCGGGACAAAGTGCAGTTGATGCTGTTAAAATGGAGTAAATTTTGATATCACAGTGTGGTTTATGTGGTTAATACTTGTATACTGTTACCAGATTCTGAGCGTGGTAAAAACTAATGGTTGGTGACGAATGTTGGTAATGTGTCCCATCACCCAGGTGGTGGAAGTTGGTGGACAGAGTGGTGGGATATAGGTTCAGTTTGCCAGGAGAATGTTAGGTCTGGTGGGCATAAGATCTGATGAAATGATGGGAAATGTGGGGCTGGTGGTAGAATGTTGACAGTGTTTTGTGAGTGTTGTTGACCATTTTTTATTTATTTATTCATTTTTTAATATATGGCACAACAAGAAAAACCTACTCTTTACTGAGTAGGCATAACTTAAGGATAATTAGACTCTATATCAGTTCAGTTCGAAATACCTGGACACATTGTGTTTGAAAGACCTGAGGACATAGAAGGCGAAAAAGACTGAAAGATTAAAGACAGTTTCAGGCATAACAACTAATGCATAGGAAGGACTGAGAATGGTCGTTCATTCTTGCATTTGAGGCTCAAATTCCGGAATGAGTCTTCAGTTGGACTTGGAAGTCAGACTTGCGACACTCTATCTGTTGATAATGTTAAATACCTTTCTATCTGCAACGAGTTTCGAGTGATGGCCCCCTGAATATCCGTGACCTTGAGTTTAACTAATCCAAGTCAAAGGTTTTGGTGCCAAATGAATGCCCATATTACGAGTTCCTGTATGTTCTTAACAGTATTTACCTCCATCTTCAACCGGTTTCAAGTTATAGCCCTTTGAAAATACGTTACCTTGATTTTGACCTTTTAGAGTCACTCGATTGCCACCAAAATTTAATCACTTTCTTTTGGGACCAGTGACCACATATCCTGAAAGCTTCATGTAATTTCATTCAGTCGCTTTTCCGTTATGTTGCTAACAAAGACAAACCAAAAATCTCAACCAAAAACAATACCTCGCTGGACTCCGCCAGGGCGAGGTAATAAAAAAATATAATCCATATGAAAGATTACAGGTGTCCTACATTCATAAAAAGTCTGCAACAGTTGGATTTGAGCTGCTGTAAGTTCAGGTTTTGAGAGAATCTATTCTGGGGAAGTGAGTTCCGAAGAGATGTAGTTCGGGGAATAAAGGAATATTGATAGGCAGAAGTTCTGTAGTATGGCAATGTGGCGGACTCTCAGGAGCGTCACCAAATGCCCATACGGCACGGGGGAAGACGTGGACAAGTGGCATAACGGATGCAGCTTCGTCTGTGCATTTGCCATAAAAGTATCTGTAAAATAATGCAAGGGAGGAACATTCCGTTTTTTTTGTGGGGGAGGTGTGGTCATTTGAAATTTCTGGGATTATTAATAGTTCTTATAGCTTTGGTCTAAATTTTGTCCATCTGTTTTAGTGCAACCTCTCCACGTCCACTCCACATGAGAACGCAATATTCCAACTGAGAACACACATGATTCTTGTAGATTATAGGCGACTGCTCGTCAGTGAAGTAGTTGCGGATTCTACACAATAATCCAAGATTCTTTGAAATAGTTTTAGCAAGTGATCTGACATAAGAGGTCCAGCTGAGGGTATTGCCTGATATGCCGAGAAGGTATTTTCATAATGCTAGACCAGAACAAAGTGTAAACATACAGTAGATGGAGAAAAGCTAACCATTTATAATTTGCAGATGATATTGTGCTAAACTCAGAAACAGCAGTGACATATGAGTAGTAAGAAGTGTTAAATGATCTAAATGGAGAAAATCTCAAAGTAGGGCTAAAGATTAACAGCAGTAACACCAAATACACCAATGAGCGTCATCAGAATTAAGAGAAGAAATTTTTGCAGAAGGTTGGGAGTAGCCTACAATTACTTGGGGCAGAAACTAAAACTAATGAACGACCTTGATAGCGAAATGAAAAGATGCATTTCAGTTGGAGGGAACGCTTGCGGTAAAGGCAGAGACATCATGAAAAGTAGCTTGCCAATATGTATGAAAAGAATATACCGAATGTATAATTTCGGCTATGACGTACGGACACTTGGAAATTGACCAATCGATGGAAAATCATCCAATCTCTTCTCAATGAGCAATGGAAAGGTCAGTGTTGGGAATGTCTTTAAAAGACAGGAAAAGATCAACTTGGATGAGACAGCAGACTAAAACCAAAGACATTATAAAATATATAAAGGAAGAGAAATTAAGTCATGTAGCGAGAATAAGAGATAACCAATGGAGCAAGAGGCTGACTTGACTGGACATCAAGAGATTGTAAGTGTGGCAGAAAAAGGCCAGACAGAAGGTAGAGAGATAAGATAGAGTAGTTTGCAGGCAAAATGTGGCAGAGGCTGGCTCAGTCAAGGGATTTCTGGAAAAGTACAAGACAGGACAGACTCACTCACTTTTTTACTCAGTGTATAAAGAAGAAAAGGAATTGGGGCAGGCCTTTGCTCAGCAGAGGACTTGCAATAGTTGATGATGGTTAAATATACTGAATCTATCTATCTATCTATCTATCTATATATCTATCTATCTATCTATCTATCTATCTATCTATCTATCTATATATATATATATATATATATATATATATATATATATATATATATATATATATATATATATACAGAAGGGCAGCATTGTTTGTTTGTTTGTTCTTCAATCACGCCCAAACAAAGGGCGAGAGACCCCCAGACCCATATATATTTTGAATCATGGGACCCAAGGATGGTTTTTTGGGGGTCAAAATTCAGATCTGGGTCATTTGAGGTCACCAGTAGTTTTTGCCTTTTAGGCCCGGGCAGCGGCGGGCGCCCCTGCAGCCCAATTTTTGGCATGGAGAATCACATGACCTCCAGTTCAGACATAGGCTGTGTGAGGTTGACCTCCGAGGTCATTTGAAGTCACCGGTCGGAGGTCATTTGAGGTCTCCGATAATAATAAAGTGCGCACAAATACTGTGTGTTAGTCTGCGAAAGCTGGAATGATAGAAAGTTCCTTTACCTCTCATAATCCCTCTTCAAAAGCTTGAGAGGTACATGGTCTTCCTGGAATAGAAAGAAAGATTGAACAAAAACAAATAGGATTAGAGTGTTCGCCTTTTTGGCCAGGCAACGCCGGGTACCCCTGCTATTTTGTGTGTGTGTGTGTGTGTGTGTGTGTGTGTGTGTGTGTGTGTGTGTAAATAAAGAGACAAACAGACAGACAGAGACAGAGACAGATACAGATACAGATATATACTGCATATACAAAGCTTAATGTAAAGGAATCCTGAAAAAAAAGAAAAAAAAAGAAAAGGCACCCAACTGAAAAAATGAAAGCCTTTGGATATTTGTATGAACTGACCTACCCGAACTTCACCATGACCATGTTCTCAAAAATGACTCTCATATTCGTGCTTCTGCCACCCCCCCCCCCCTCCGTTCTTTTTAATTATCTTTGAAAACTTCTCGTGGTTAATAGGAAAAAAAAAAATTTTCCCTCTCAGATTTGTGGTGTCCTTTCTGCTTCTTTTCTACATTCAAGCGATTATAATCTTTTTCTAGGAAATTATTCCTCCTGAAAGTATCAGAAATACCCTGCTTTAACTTTTTCATTTCTGCAACATTTTCTTTTTGGTATCTCCAGATGGTTTAACTGGGCTCAGGGAAGATCTCTGGTACAGGGCCGGATTTACTTTTTGTGGGGCCCGGGCCCTTGAAGTACGCAGGGCCCCGCGTATATATGACTAATAATATGACCGGGCCATACCTGGCTAATGTATGGCCCGGCCTCCACTATAGGTGAAGGAAATCTTAAAACGAACGAACGACCGGGCTAATGTATGGCCCGGCCTGCACTATAGGTGCATGAAATCTACGAACGAACGAACGCCTAGTTCCAGCACAACTGGGCTATTTTTAGTCATATATACAAATACAATTTTGCACATATAAGTGAACCTAACTAGGCTTGAAAAAGCGAAACAACGGTTTATGCATGACAAAACATTCTTTTCTAAGAACTCTCCTTTGATAAATATTAGTATATTATGCTACTATGAAACAAAACAATAGCATTGAGATAATAAACACAAACATGACTGAATAACTGCACGCTCTGAAATTGGGTAACATTGAAAGCTTAAATTTTTCTCTTGGCTCTGAATCGCGCAAAGTCCTCAATTACTTCTCGTGTGCTGACTCTTCTGATGTATTACGAGTATCACCCAGGTAGCTAGCCGGATTATGCTATGCTTGGGCAAAGGAAGCAAATAGCATAATGTACTGTAATCAGTGAGTCAGCGCGGGGCCCCTAGAAAGCGCCGGATCCTGGGCCGCGGCCCTGTGGCCCTGTCCTAATCCGGCCCCGCTCTGGTATTTATGGAACCAGAAACAATTTCCATCCCATGCCTCTCTTACCTCATTGATAAAGATGTTTTATTTTTCTACAAACATTTTATTTATTTTTTTAACTTGGGAGAGGCTATTGGAAAATTATTGTAAGCTTTTCAGTACAGTGGGGCAATCCTTTTTTCACTTCCCACTAGTAAGAGAATTAATAATGAAGCGAACGCTCTAAAAACCGGGGGCAGTGAAGTGTGTTTCAGTTCCATCAGTAGAAGACTTGTCTCCTCAGATAAACGAAAACGTTCGGCGGTGGCGAGATACAGACTACGTTATAGAATTCAAGGGGTAAACCTATGCATTCTGTAAACGTTTGATTAGTTTATTCCTGTTGCCATCAGACGTTCATATATTGCTCACGATGGACCACCCACAGTGAAGGTCTGACAGGCATCTTTCATGGACCTGAAACAGACTTACTGTAAATTGAATAAAATCTCAATTTTTGGTAGAAAAACACAATCAGGAATTATAATCTCCGAATGAAAGGGTTAATAAAGTTCATGTGGATTTGGTACAGGTATAAGAGGGTTTTCTGAACCGAATGTGTGTGTTTTTTTTTCCATAGTATTCCTTGTCTCGCTGTGATTTAGGGCTTTTTTTCCGTCTCTGAACTTTTCTTTACAGAGATTTTTTCATGGCTTGTCTTTTCTCAACCTTTTTCCCGGTTTTTTTTCCTGCTCTCTGGTCCAATTTCCTTTTGGGTTCTCCTACCTCCCCCCCCCCCTTTTTGGCATTTGGCTGTTTTATTTTTCTTACTCCAGGTTGGTCTTACTTTCTGAATCTTCTTTTTACCTGTGTGGTTTTTATTTTCCATGGCTGGTGATTTTTACCTCAGATGCAAAAGAATGAAAATAATATACGATCGATCTTGTATTTTTTAATCCATCGTAAGAAAAGAGATATATGAACGGAAGAACAATGGTGGATGGATGGGGACCAAGGGAAGTAGGAGAGGTAGTGGATGGATGGAGGGTAAATGGGAAGGAGCGAGGGTGGATGAGTGGAGGATACAGAGGAGGTATTTTGGGTTGGAACGACGAGAGGAAGATGGTAATAGTGTCAGGATAAACAAAGAAAAGGCAAAAATGGATTCAATATACAATTATACCGAGCTTTTCCTGATGTACTGAAGTTTCATAATTAACAGTGCGTCCATAAACTGGACAGATGTTACTCAGTACCTAGGTATGTGAAATGTTTCGAACAGTACTGTGTCAGATTTAGCCTTCTGACATGCTTTGATGGAGACTTTGAAAAGAGAACGGTATTGCAAAAGGTCTGTCTGGAACGAAAAGCTGCCAAGATTGATAAATTAATGTATATGAATTTTTTTTTTGTAAATTTATGTGGATGAATTTATGTGGATGAACTTTTGTCGAAGGAAACTACAAACTGCCACTTGATGGTACTCTAGAATTTCGAGTCACTGCGGATTTTCCAAAGAACGAACTTATCTAAAATCCACCGAGCAAGCCAAAGACAAGCTTTGTGCGTTAGTTAGAGGGGCTCAGAGTTAGAGAGTCTCAGAGGGTCTGTGTGGGTTGGACTGAGGACAGAAAAAACGGGAAGTAGTAATGAACAGACACACAGATAGGCATAACGAGAAGAAGGAATAGCAAATGGAGTGGAAGGTGAATGACAAGAGCTAGATAAAAAGAGAGAGAGAGAGAGAGAGACAGAGATACCGTGTATATCTATTAGAGTGCATTCAGTGGAACGTATCTCTCCGACCAAGGCAACGTAATTTCCAAACCATTCTTCATTGTGGGTTAGGTTTTCTCATCATTGATTAGGGTTACACAAAAAGTGTTTCCGGATCAAGAACCTGCAATACGATCCGGATCGGTCCCAAAAGTTAATAGAGTGTTCCCTGGGACATGGGCCATCTACCAGCCAAATTTGCTCGAAATCTCTCTTTTAGTTTTTGAGTAATCCTGCTGACAGACAAGCAAACATCGGTCTCAAAAGCTAATCGATTGTTCCCTGGGACATGGGCTTTCTACCAACCAACTTTGGTCCAAATCTCTCTTTTAGTTTTTGAGTAAATCTGCTAACAGGCAAACAAACAAACAAACAGAGGTGAGAACATACTCTCCATGTTGGAGAGAATTATTGGAAAGAGGGATGGGGTGTACAGAAAACTATGGAAATTATTAAGAAAAGAAGACTTTCATTTCATACTTGCTAGTATGGAAAGATATTTATTAATCCTTTACCCTGATTATTATTATTTTTTTTTTTTTCAGGTGGCAGTGGTCTTCAACTGGAGAAAACCAAGCTCGACAAAGGGTTACATACTATTTGGACCCGTCTTCTGAAAGGTAAGACGGCTGGTACGATAGGAGATTTCATCAGCAAAGCAAACATATTCCAAGAGATTCACAAAAAAAAAAAAAAAAAAAAAAAAAAAAAAAAGGGGGCGAACGTCATGAGGCACTTAACCGCGGTGCTCTTACCCGTAACGAGGGCTTTTGAGCGTGCGGTTCACTCAGTATCCTGTGATACAAGGTCACTGCATCATCCAGGTTACTGCTCTTACCTTCCTACTGTGGTGCAAACGTGCTAGCATTTTTACAGTCTGAAATGCTACTCCAAACTACACAACCTTTATCTCATCCCCTCAGTTGCTACACAAACGAAACAAAAGGAGTCCCGCTCCTGCATCCCTCTCTGTCTAATACCATATTCCTCCTTCCCCTGCTATTATATCTCCTTCCCTCTCCGCAGCCTCCCTGTCACTCACTTCCACCCGCCGTCTCACCCTCCACCACCAACATGCTACAACCGCCTCTTCCTTCCTGCAGACTCTCGCCTCCCCTAACACTTCCTGAGGTATACATCCACATCACCTGCACCACTCCCGGCAAAACCACCTGTAGTGTCAGTACAACGTTTTGTCAAAATGACCTATAGAGTTGTGGAAAATGGTGTGTGAAATGGAGCAAAAGTTTACGATTTGGTGGGGAGAGATGAGGGAAGCAAAGGAGTTGGTACGTGAAGTCGGTAAGGTGCTGTGGTTGTTGCCAGATATTCGCAAACTCACACCGTGGCGAGTGTTGGTAGAGTGCAGATGATAACAGTATATGTGTTGAATCGTTATGGCACAGTGTTGTTGATGTGCCTAATAAATGCATTTTTTTTTTTTTAACCAAAGTGAGAGTGTACTGAAAGCTGGTGGTCTGTGTTGAATGTTTGTAGTGTGTGTGGATTGCTGGTAAGGTTGGTAGACACTGTAGTGAAGAAAAGGTTAGTATTGGCAGGATTTGGCGAGGAGATGGGGCCAGGTTTGGTGAGCGTGAAATTAGATAAAATGATGTGGGGATAGTGGCAGAAATGTACTAAATATTGGTGTGAGTTGTCTGAGTGGAAATTTTTATGTTGGGTAAAATGGGACTGAGACAATTCAAAACATATATATGCCTTACAAAGAAATGCCTTACATACAGGTAACGAAACTCATTATTTCTTCATTTTGAAATATCGTGATACATTGTGCTTGCAACCCATGGGGACAGACACAGTGAGAGAGACAGAATGAGGGAGACAGTTTCCTGGATGATAAATTGCGTACAGTATAATAAAGTCCGAGTGTACTGGATCACTCTTACATTTGAACGTTGGCCAAAAAAGTGGTGAACGTGAATTGCTTGTCTAACATATTAGGGTAGGTTCAGAAAAAAAAAATCATAGGAATACCTGTATTAGTCAAAAAGAAAGTACGATGCAACATTGCAAAGGAAAAGGAGAGAGAGAGAGAGAGAGAGAGAGAGAGAGAGAGAGAAGACGGACAGACAGACACAGACAGACATGCACAAAAAGGCAGGCACAAAGCCAGACAAATTAAATACAACAGACCAGATACCTGAAGCCGGAGACAGAGAGAAGAGAAAAGGACCAGAGAAAAGAGATGAGAGACAGCAACAGACATAATGACAGATATAGACATGGAGCGTGAGGGACAGCAGTAAAAACGCTGAGATAGAACCTGAGATACAAAGGGAAGAGTAAATAAAGACAGAGACAGAGACAGAGACAGCGAGACAGACAGCCACAGAAAAAGAGGAGGGAGGAACTGAATAGCACAAGCGTTTCATTCACACTAAATGCTCTCAACTCTCCAACTCGAACTCTTCCCGCATCTTCTGGCACCTTGCCAAAAATCTTTCTAACACCTTTACCTCATCATCCTTCCCTCCTCTTTTCTACTCTGATGGTTCTGTAGCTATTTCTTCTACTGATAAAGCAGATCTCTTCGCACAGACTCTCTCCTCCAATTCCACCTTAGACGATTCCGGTGCTGTTCCTCCATCACTTCCCCCCTCTGACTTCCTCATGGCTGATATTAAAATTTCTTCAGTTGATATATTTTCTGCCATCACTGGCCTCAGTACTAACAAGGCATATGGGCCTGATGGGGTCCCTCCTGTTGTTCTTAAGAACTGTGTTTCTGTGCTTACACCCTTCCTAGGCAAACTCTTTCGCCTTTGTCTGTCAACTTGTACCTTTCCTTCTTGCTGGAAGTTTGCTCTCATTCAGCCAGTCCCAAAGAAGGGTGACCACTCCCAACCCTCCAAGTATCGTCCAATTGCTTTAACGTCCTGTATTTCAAAAGTTTTCGAGTCAATTCTCAATAGAAAAATTTTAAGGCATCTTTCCTATCACAACCTTCTTTCCGATCGTCAGTACGGGTTCCGTCAGGGACGCTCCACTGGCGATCTTCTCACCTACCTTTCAGACTCCTGGTCATCCTCCTTTCGGGACTTTGGCGAAAGCTTTGCCATTGCACTTGACATCTCAAAGGCTTTCGATCGAGTCTGGCATAAATCTTTAATTTCCAAACTGCCCTCTTACGGTTTCTATCCTTCTATCTGTGCCTTCATCGCTAGCTTCCTTTCTGGTCGTTCTATAGCCGCTGTTGTAGACGGCCATCGTTCTTCTCCTAGATCTATCAACAGTGGTGTTCCTCAGGGCTCTGTCCTATCACCAACTCTCTTCCTTTTATTCATCAATGATCTTCTAAGCTGTACATCTAACCCTATCCACTCATACGCTGATGACTCCACCCTTCACCTTTCCATTCAGTTCCCGCAACGCCCATCTCAACAGTTACTTCAACAAACAAGGGATGAGGCTATGGCCCACCTAATGTCTGACTTGGCTCGTATCTCTGACTGGGGTAAAAATAATATGGTTGTTTTTAATGCATCTAAGACTCAGTTCTTACACCTATCAACCCAACAAAATCTTCCACAGGTATAGCCACTAACGTTTAATAACATTCAGTTTAATCCTGCATCATCCTTGAACATGCTTGGGGTTTCATTTACTCGGGACTTATCTTGGAAAGATCATATTACATCTCTTGTAAAATCAGCTTCCAAGAGATTGGGTGTGCTAAACCGACTCCGCTCTTTCTTTACCCCTGCACAATTGCTGACTCTATACAGGGGTTTTATCTGCCCCTGTGTGGAGTACAACTCTCATGTGTGGGGAGGCTCCCCACATACAGCTCTTCTCAATAGGGTGGAGTCAGAGGCTTTTCGTCTCATTAACTCTCCTCCTCTTACTGACTCCCTTCAACCTCTGTCTCATCGCCGCACTGTTGCATCTTTATTTCATTTCTATCGCTACTTTAATGGTCACTGCTCCTC
This sequence comes from Coenobita brevimanus, assembly GCF_032717465.1. NCBI lineage: Eukaryota > Metazoa > Arthropoda > Malacostraca > Decapoda > Coenobitidae > Coenobita > Coenobita brevimanus. The sequence continues at coordinate 2,883,153 of NC_137020.1, forward strand.
TGAACTGTCTGCTTGCATTCCTCCACCTCTACGACGGGCGCGTAGCACCCGTCTGGCAGCAAACTCTCATCCCTTTTCTGTCCAACTCTCTAATGCAAGAGTTAACCGTTACTCCCAGTCTTTCATTTATACAACAGGTCAGCTCTGGAACTGTCTCCCTCTGGCTGTATTTCCTGCTGCCTATGATCTCCAGTCTTTCAAACGCAGTGTGTCCAGGCATCTCAAAATGATCGGATCTTGATTTTGGCTCTCTATTGTATTTTGTTTTTCTCTTGGAGGGAACTGTTACTGCGGGCTCATGGCCTTTGGTTCGTTCTTCCTCGCATAAAAAAAAAAAATTGCTGTTCCAGGTTCCTAAGACCTACATATTTTCATTAAGACTCTGCTGTCACGTTCGCTAGTGGAAAATGCACACACACACACACACACACACACACACACACACACACACACACACACACAAAGACAAAAAAAAAAAAAAAAGAGAGAGAAAATGACACCTAGCAGAGAAAGAAAAATCTCTCTCTGGGTATTTATACTCGAAGTGACCAACCTGACATTCACCATGACCATATTCTATGAGGTGCAGCTTTTATTCAAGTTATACTCCTGGAAGATTTTCTCAACTATAAAAACATTTCATGGACAACAGGCAGAAAAAAAAATCTCTCCTTTCCTCCTCATAGTAAATACATTATTTCCTTCTTGCTTTTTATCCACATACAAACGATTGCATACATCCTGTGGAATATCACTCCCAGTGAACGTATTAGAAGCAACCTGCATTTCTTGCCTGCATTAACCCTTTGAGGTCATTAACGCTGTTTAATCTGTGTTAGCTACAGATGATTTTATTCAGCTTCGGAGAGTCCTCTGGTATTAATGGGATCGGAAACAATTTCCAATAGATAATTTTCTCAATTCCCTCTGTAAAATTTTTTTATATTTTTTCTATAAACAATTCATTTTTTCGATCCTGCGGGAGGCAAGCGAAAACGATTACCAGCAGTTTGTAGTTTAAAGCCTAGCCTTTCATCTAGTTTTCACATTTGACAAAATATTTACTAAGCTAAGAGGAAACACCCTCTGGTAGAGAGGTCAGAGGAATATCTCCCAAACCCGTCGTTAGAAGACATATCTCCTCAGTTAAATGAAAATTTCAGGTGGTAGTGGGAGTACAGACTATGTCAATGTACTGTATTTATGAGATTAATCCCTTCACTAAGAGAACGCCGTATTCGTCAATTCCTGCTGCAGTCAGGCGAATATATACTCATCATTAAGGAACATTAGCAGTCATGGTCTGATACACATAATTACTTTTCATGTGCGTAAGTGATGCGAACCTTTGTTATGATGTATAGAACCGTTTTTTCATAGCAAACATGCAATGAAGCATACACTCTAGAATAGAAAGTTATAAACCAGTTGTAGTTTATCTGGCAAATAGGTAAGCTGATATTCCGAAATAGCTTTTTTTTTCTTTTTGCATTTTTTGTGTTTTAATCCACTACTTTCTTTTGCTTTGCGTGTTCGCTGACTACATTTCTGTTACTTTTTATCTATCTTTTCATTGATTTTTTCAGAATGGCTTTTTGCCAGGTCGTTTTTCCTCTAGCAAGTCATTTATCCCATATTGATCTCCTCTCCTGCATCTGCTAACCCATCCATTTTTTTTTTTTTTTTAATTGGTTGGCTTGTGTTCCAGGTTCGTTTTTACCTTAATTTTTTTGTTCTTTTTTGCCAGTGATTTTTGCTTTCCCTTGCCGGTCCTTTTTTTTTTTCTTTTTAACCTCCGATACCAGACGATAGTTAAAAATTGAAATGTCAAACCTTTTTCTTTTTAATCAACATAGTCCATGAGCCAGACCTCAAAATTTCGAGTTTCATAACCAAAAATATGAATAAATCCTGTTATGATTTTCAGTTACTCTGATGTCTGAAGTATCCAAAATCAGTTGATGGATCTCTGTATCACTTTGCCAAATGAACTTTGCGGCGCCATATTTAAAGATGGCCAGCGTTATTTACGCCAAGTAGGGGGTTTGGGTTAATTTCGTATAACTTCTTGCAGGGACTACCTATCAACAAGCAGTTTAACTGAAAATGTTCGTAATAGACTTCTACATCGATCTATATATAGTTTTTAATCCTTACCTGCTTTAACGTGTTCAAAATGGCAAGATATCCTGGGAAAATAACCTTTTTTCGTCTGTTTTTTTTTTTTTTTATTCACCTTCAAAAGTTGTTTATCAAATCATACTTTATTATTATAAGGCTAAATTTTGCATTACGCCTTTAAGATTGGTTCATCAGGTATCCATAAAAAGCTACACTTTGAGGTATTTGTACTTCCTGTGTGTCTGTATAAAGGATTTTTTGTGAAGTGTGTCTAGCCATTTTCTGAGCATTGGGTTAATGTCAGATCTAAGACATTGTGGCTTTTTTTCACAACGTTATGAACTGAGCGTAAAAGTTAATTACAGATGAAATCACATTATAAATTGCTTCACATTTACATTTTTTCCTTTCAAATGTTCATAATTCATAAAGAAATTACCAGGCTGAATGGTGCATGTTAAACTGAGTGCATGTTACTCGTACAAGAACTGACTACCTCAGCTGCGATTTGGAGTTTATTCTTTAGTACTTTTAATCTCTATAAGAATTCAGTAAGCAGTAAAATTGGACTTTTGCTGAACTCTCTCATGTAATTTTGAAGAAAATTTTGATCGATGGCCAGGGGAGTGGAAGGACTGATATAGTCTTTGACCTTTACAAGGAACAGTCAATCAAAGCTGCAGAGAGGCTGAACAATGGGTCCAAGCAGGGAATTTTGTTCCATCAGATCAAGCCAGGACACAGGATAAAGAACTGGAAGAGGCTGTTGGCAAACACAGAAAGCAAGTGTAAGCTAACCAAGTTTCTTGCAGAGAACTGGAAGGAAAAGCGAGTGAGGGAGAAGTTGAGTGAAACTGTTTTGATGGCCTCTGGTGAAAATGCTTCAAAATTGCCAAGGATCAAGTAACAGAGATAACAGAATTACTAGCCGCACATGAAGAGGCTGACACGAGGATGATGATACATGCAAAGCATGCAGCAGCAACCTATAAAAGAGTCATAATAATGTCAGAAGATACAGATGTCTTTATCATACTCCTTAGCCTTCCTCAAAAATTGGTACCAGAATCCTTTTGAGGCGAGGAAAGAAGAATAAGATTAGGATGATCGATATAACAAGGTTGGCTACAATATTAGGGAATGAGGTGTGTACAGCATTAATTGGTGATCATGCATGGACAGGATGTGACTCTGTTAGCACCTTTGCTGGTCAGGGTAAGATCAAAGCAGTGAATTTGGTCAACATGAACTACAAATTTAGGGAGGTATTCATGGCTTTAGGCCACGAATGTTCTGTCACGGAGGCAATGTTTGAAACAATTCAAACCTTCACCTGTAGCATGTATTGTGCAAATACAAGTGTGACAGATGTCAATACACTCAGACATGAAATGTTTTTTGCCAAAAATGGTGACATTATATCAGGGCAATTGCCTCCATGCAAGGATGCACTAAAACAACACACAAACCAGGCTAATTACCAGACTGCAATCTGGAGAAGAAGTCTCCAAAGTACTCCTGAGATACCAAGTCCAGCTGAAGGGCATGATTGGAAACTAGTTGAAGGGCATTTAGAAATATGTTGGCTGAAGATACCACAAGCTTAAGATGCTGTACTGACATTAGTGTCCTGTAAGTGTAATAAGCATTGCGGTGATGATTGCCCCTGCTTAAAGAATGGTTTCCGCTGCACGCCAGCATGTAAACTACAGGATTGTAATAACATGGAAGATGAGGATCAAGATCATCTGCGTTGCATGGATGATAGTGATAACAGTGATTGTGAAGACGACTAAACAGACAGATTTTTCTCATTTGTAAGATATACTGTAAATATTTAATAGGAGTAAGTAACAAAATTTCATGTTACCCAAACGTTATAGCTTAGTATACACACTGATGAATGATTATGGTGAGTCAGAGATCAAATATTATATCCACCACTAAGAAGGCAGGAACTAGCTCTTTTTCACTTTATAACTAGTCTAAATAATGCATAGAGTTATGTGGAATATGACTGAATCAACAACACATAATTTCGAACCTTGTAAATTGAATGTAATTTCAGACTGATTATACCCCTATCCTAGAGAAAGGTAAACTGTGAACTACCATAAAAAACGTAAATTGTGGTGCAATGCAGTGTAGAATATAGCAGAATCCATATTATACCATTCATAATACATTATAATTTTGGATATTTTGTTTTCGTTAGACATGATATTATCCCCACCTCAGAGAGAGGCATGTGGATAAACACCACACATGTAATATATTACAATTTATTGCTAAAAATTGGAAGCTATTCATTCAACCATTTATTTTTGGATGTATGATGATCCTTTCAAAGTTTTCATAGAGAAACTTTAACGTAATTGTAATTTAGCTTGAACTTGTAAACAAGTTCAAAAGGTTGATTTAAAAAATGCTGAAAAATATTATTTTTTACTTTTATTTTTTACATTTCTGAACAGACAATAGCAGGTAAGCATAAAAACCATACATCTTTGGATGCGGAATTTTATAACGAACATTTTAGCCAAATTTCATACAGATTGGTTATTTCTGTGGAAAGTTATAGGAGAAATATCAAGTCCCACTATTTCTGCAAATATAGCGGTCGCTGTATTTAAAGATGACTGATAAAAGGTAATTTGGCAAAGTGATCCAGAGGTCCATCAACTGATTTTGGACACTTTAGACGTCAAGCACTCTGCAAATCATAACAGGATTTACCAATCTGGTAATGAGTTTCGGTCTAACTCATGGACTAACAGAGACGAAAGTGATATAAACGAAAGGCGAATGAGGATAGATGTGGTAGAAATGGAACAGGACAGGTAGTAGATGGATAGAGAGTAAGGTGAATGTGTAAGATTGGATGGGTGGAGAATACAAAGGAGGTACTTAGGCAGAGAAAGAGGAAAGGTGGATACAAGTATGGGCAGGGAAAACAAGGGCATGACAGAGGTGCATTCGGTAAATAATCTAAACGAAGTTTCGTCAGTATATAGTAGGTTTACGATTAACAGTACCACAGTTTACCGGACAAATGTTCTGGATATCTGGGTACGTGGAGAGGTTCGAACAACACGAAGCTAAGTTAGATTTAGCCTTGCGGCATGCTATGAGGGAGATTTTCAGGAGGGAAGCTAAATGAAACAGATCTAACTTGGAAGAAAAGCTGTCAAGATAGAAAATTTTTATATTATGAATGAACTTTGTCGAGAGAAAATACCACCTGCCCTATCTTGTTCTCGTGTTCCTGAACTTGACTCTTCTGAATTCTCTACTCCCTGGCTTCGGCTCTCCTGTCATTCTGTGACTAAATATATCTGCGCTGTTTACTTATCTCCTAATTCTACTGACTATCAAAAAGTCTTCGACTATCTTACTTCAATGATGGAACACATTCTATCCATTTCTCCTTTCTCTGAAATCTCCATTCTAGGAAATTTCAGTGTGCACCACCACCTTTGGCTCTCCTTTCCTTTCACTGATCCACCTGATGAACAGGCCTACATCTTTTCTATCCTTATTGACCTAGAACAGCTTGTTCATCACCCTACCTGTATCCATGACTGTCTTGGAGAGAGCTCCAGGATACTTGATCTCTTCCTTATAACTAATCCTTCTGCTTACACTGTTAATCTTTTTGCTCCGCTGGGCTCCTCCGATCATAACCTTATTACCTTAACCTGCCCTATCCCTGCAGTACGGCCTGTGGATCCTCCAAAGAAACGTCGTCTGTGGCACTTTGGAGCTACGGATTTGGAGACCCTCAGGCAGTACTTCTTTGATTTTCCCTGGAATGACTGTTGCTTCCATGGCCAGGAACCATTTGAGTGTGCCTTGCGCATTACAGAGGTTATTCTCTCGGGCATGAAAGCATACATTCCTTTCCTATATCCTTTGACTAATGCAAGAAAGCATTAGTTTACTCACGCTTGTTCTAATGCTGTCCGCAACAAGGAGAGGGCCTATAAAAGATACTGGGGCCAACCCACCCCTTAATCACATCTTTCTTATGTTTCTGCCCGGAATCGTGCTAAGTCTCTTCTTTGCTCAGGTAAAAATAATTTCATCCGAACTAAATGCTCTCAACTCTCCAACTCGAATTCTTCCCGCTGCTTCTGGCACCTTGCCAAAAACCTTTCTAACAACTTTACCTCATTATCCTTCCCTCCTCTTTTCTACCCTGATGGCTCTGTAGCTGTTTCTTCTACTGATAAAGCAGATCTCGTCACTCAGACTTACTCCTCCAATTCCACCTTAGATGATTCTGGTGCTGTTCCTCCATCACTTCCCCCCTCTGACTTCCTCATGGCTGACATTAAATTTCCTTCAGCTGATGTATTTTCTGCCATCACTGGCCTTAATACTAACAAGGCATATGGGCCTCATAGAGTCCCTCCTGTTGTCTTCAAGAACTGTGCTTCTGTGCTTACACCCTGCCTAGGTAACCTCTTTCTCCTCTGTTTTTCAACTTGTACACCCCCCAAAAAAATATTGGTTACCCTTGTGGTGTGATACAATATGACATAAGGACCAAGGGTTCTGAACTACTACCAGTACCAAATGAACACAGTTTCACTTATACAAATCATTTCAGAGTTCATCGCTCCCAGAGGTAACGATTATATTTTTGGTGGGTGTACCTTTCCTTCTTGCTGGACGTTTGCTCTCATTCAGCCAGTCCCAAAGAAGGGTGATCATTCCCAACTCTCTAGCTATCGTCTAGTTGCTTTAACATCCTGTGTCTCAAAAGTTTTCGAGTCAATTCTTAACAGAAAAATTTTAAAGCATCTTTCCTATCACAACCTTCTTTCTGATCGTCAATATGGGTTCCGTCAGGGACGCTTCACTGGCGATCTTCTCACCTTCCTTTCAGGCTCCTGGTCATCCTCCTTTTGGGACTTTGGCGAAAGCTTTGCCACTTCACTTGACATCTCAAAGGCTTTCAATCGAGTCTGGCATAAATTTTTAATTTCCAAAGTGCCCTCTTACGGTTTCTATCCTCCTATCTGAGCCTTCATCTATGGCTTCCTTTTAGGTCGTTCTATAGCTGCTGTTGTAGACGGCCATCTTTCCTCTCCTAGATCTATCAGTAGTGGTGTTCCCCAGGAATCTGTCCTATCACCAATTCTCTTTTATTCATCAATGATCTAAGTTGCTCATCTAACCCTATCCACTCGTATGCTGATGATTCCTCCCTTCACCTTTCCATTCGGTTTCCTCAACGTCCATCTCAGCAGTTAATTCAACAAACAAGGGATGAGGCTATGGCATACCTAATGCCTGACTTGGCTCGAATATCTGACTGGGGTAAAAATAATCTTGTTTATAATGTATCAAAGACTCCGTTTTTACACCTATCAACCCGTCAAAATCTTCCACAGGAGTACCCACTAATGTTTAACAATACCCAGCTCAATCATGCATCAGTGTAGAACATGCATGCTTGGGGTTTCATTCACTCGGGATTTATCTTGGAAAGATCATATTGCTTCTCTTGTAAAATCTGCTTCCAAGAACTTAGGTGTGCTAAGCAGACTCTGTGCCTTCTTTACCCCTGCACAGTTGTTGACTTTATAAACGGATTTTATTCGGCCCTGTTTAGAGTACAACTCTCATGTGTGGGGAGGCTTCCCACATACAGCTCTTCTCAATAGGGTGAAGTCAAAGGCTTTTCATCTCATCAACTCTCTTCCTCTTACTGGCCCTCTTGAACCTCTGTCTCTTTGCCGCACTGTTGCCTCTTTATTTCTTTTCTATCTCTTCTTCAGTGGTTGCTGCTCCTCTGAACTGTCTGCTTGCATCCCTGCACCTCTACGACGGATGCGTAGCACCTGTCTACCAACAAACTCTCATCCCTTTTCTGTCCAACTCTCTAATTCAAAAGTTACCGTTACTCCCAGTCCTTCATTTGTATAACAAGCCAACTCTGGAACTGTCTCCCTCTGTCTGTTTTCCCTACTTCCTATGATCTCCAGTCTTTCAAACGCAGTGTGTCCAGGCATCTCAAAATGAACGGATCTTGAATTTGGCTCTCTTTTGTATTTTTTTTTTCTTGGAAGAAACTGTTTTGCGGGCTCAGCCTTTGGTTCCTATTCTTCGCATTTAAAAAAAAAAATCCCAGCATTGCTTTTCGAGTCACTGCGGATTTTCCTAGGAACGAACCTTTCTAATGTCCAGCGAGCTACACAAGAAAAACTCTGTCAGTTGGAGAGACTCAGATGGTCTTTCTGGGTTGAACTACAAAAAAGTGGCAAGATACTAATAAACAGACACACACAGGCAGGTACAAGGAGAGGAAAGAGGAGGAAAGGGAGTGGATGGTGAATCATAAGTCCTTGTTTGATAGGAAATATAGGCCTATCGGTGACTGGACAAAGGGATAGGGAGAAAGAGGAAATTTTGGAAATTATTAAAAAAAAACCCAAGTCTTCAGTTTATATCTGCTTGTTTGGAAAGACATTTCTCCACTTTTTTTTTTTTTTTTAATACGAGGAAGAAGGAACCAAAGGCTGCGGGCCTGCAATTATTGTTCCTTCCAAGAGAAAAACAAAATACAAGAGAGAGCCAAATTCAAGATCCGATCATTTCGAGATGCCTGGACACACTGCATTTGAAAGACTGAAGGTCAAAGGAAGCAGGAAATACAGACAGAGGGAGACAGTTCCAGAGTTGACCTGTTGCATAAATGAAGGACTGTGAGTAACGGTTAAATCTTGCATTAGAGGCTTGGACAGAAAAGGGATAAGAGTTTGCTGCTAGACGGGTGCTACGCGCCCGTCGTAGAGGTGGAAGAATGCATGCAGACAGTTCAGAGGAGCAGTGACCATTGAAGTAACGATAGAAAAGAGATAAAGATGCAACAATGCGGCGAAGAGACAGACGTTGAAGGGAGCCAGTAAGAGGAGGAGAGTTAATGAGACGAAAAGCCTTTGACTCCAACCAATTGAGAAGAGCTGTATGTGGGGAGCCTCCCCACACATGAGAGTTGTACTCCACACAGAGGTGGATAAAACCCCTGTATAGAGTCAACAAATGTGCAGGGGTAAAGAAGGAACGGAGTGGGCTTAGCACACATAATCTCTTGGAAGCAGATTTTACAAGAGATGTAATATGATCTTTCCAAGATAAGTCCCGAGTAAATGAAACCCCAATCATGTTCAAGGATGATGCATGATTAAGCTGAATATTATTAAACATTAGTGGGTATACCTGTGGAAGATTTTGTTGGGTTGATAGGTGTAGAAACTGAGTCTTTGATGCATTAAAAACTTACCCTGAAAAGTGCCTCGATTTTTTTTTTTTCTATATGTGAAAGGGGGGGGGGGATAATCTTGTGCAGTTGGGGAAAATGTAACTCGACAAAGGTTTAAAAGTTATTTCGACAGGCTTATTGAAGGGCATGGAGGCTGGCTCGTTGGGAGATTTAAAAAATCAAATTAAGCTACCAGCTCAATTGTCATCTCCCAATCCGACTACTCTTTTCTTAGTTTTGAAACTTCACGGCAAATGGTGGGGTGGGTCGTTGCCATTCTCTGCTCAAACCCTCTGTGCCATCCTTCTAGAGACTTTGTTGTCCGTGGAAGGACTTCTATGATACTCTAATGTGTTCCACATACCGAGGTCAAGTGCTGATCTTCGTCGTGTTTCGCGCTGAACAACACCAATCCATGTCGCTTCAAAGTAGCCAAGAAACTCACAGAAAAGTTCATCAGTCTCATCATCTAGTGATAGACAAATTCATTGAAAATTTCAGTAACGTCACTGACTGTCACATGTCAAAGCTTAAAAATATTTGACACTGAGTGCCCTTCTTGGATCTTTATACCAAGTCTGTGGTTCCAAGCCCTGCCCGAAATCAAAAAAGCATCCACAAATATTTTTGTTTGGGAAACATGCTGTGATGCTAATAAATGCTGCCCTTTCATATTCAGTGGTGACTGAAACATGATTAAGATCTGGTCGCACTTGCTTGAGGGTGCTAAAAATCAAGCCAAATGTTTCTTTGATTTTGTTCCTTGCGATGCAGTATACTAAGGGAATTGTATGGCTCTAAGGGAATTGTATGGCTTTCTTCCAGCATAACATGCTTTGTATAGGACTGATAGCCTAATGGCGCAGAATCAAAAGTCCCATCACACAGCCAGTGGCCTTTTAAAGAAAGAAGCTGTAAGTTTCGAAGCGTTTTAGAATTAGCAGGTTGTCACTTTCATGGATGATGAAGTCCTCTACTCTAACTGATTTCCGTAAGTTGTCAGTTAAAACTACCCCGTCTGGTACCGGGAGTTGTTTGCGCACTATTTTTGTCAGAGTTTCTTTCTTAGGAAGTGCACCTGCAGCATCATGTGGCTACTCACTGGTGCAGTTTTGTATAATAGTCGACGTCACTTCTGACTGTCTGGCTCTTACTTTAATTCTCTGTGCTGTTTTCAAGGACAAGCTGTGTCTGGCATCAAGCGGATGTGAGTGATTACTTGCTTCTCCTTCAATAACGTCTTCTTCTGTTTTTAATCGTCCTTCACAGCTTCCTTTGAATTCACGTAGCCAATATATTACACTGTCTTTTCCTTTATCAACGATGTTGGCGGAGCCGTCAAGGAAAAGCTTTCTTTCTTCTCTTCTCAGTGGTATGAGTTCCATGATCTTAAACAAAAATTTCATTCACTTTAGGCATCACCTTTCTTCAAAAGGGTTAAACATTACTTACAAAAATAACTTTAAAGTAGTAGATGATAATACACACATCACAAAATAAACATGAACTACAAACAAGAACAACAATAATGTAAGTAAATGTAAATAAACGTTAAAAAAAGAAAAAAAAAACTGAAACAAGTCTGAAAAACATCGACTTTCCTTACAACTTCTGAATAGTAACTGTATCAGCATCTGCACAAGCTGAATAACGTTGTTTGGGTTTGTGGCGTGGCTTAAAAGTTCAAACCAGCAACCAACCATTACTTAAAGTTAAATTGAAGAAATTAATGCCGATTGTGAATAATGCAGATTGTTTCTTACTATTAACATTATGTAAACCAGTGTGACATATTATTAAAATCGAAAGGGATTTTTATTAAATTACCTACATATATACTTTGTATATGTATTAAAAGAACCAACAATTTTTGCCAGTTCCCTGTTCGGTCGTTTACTCGTCGGCTGAATGCCAATTCTCCATCTGTCTATTCAACCATATGTCCATTCGGATAAATGTCCGTTCGAATATATGCCGATTCAGTCAAATATCCATCTGTGAAATGTCCTTTCGGTAAAATGTCTGTGGGCTGTCTGTCCGACGGCCGTCTGTCCTGGAGCCTATGCTTACTCCTCTATTCTCCCATCCTAGCACACTGTCAGTTTATCATTCAATTCATTATTATTACGCTCTGCATAACTTAGAGCCTGAAATCATTTTTTTTTAAATTTCAAACTGAAAGGCAGCTTTGTTTTCATTTACATTTAATGGATCACGTGTGTTTATTTTTAATCGGCTTCTTTCTCTCACTTAAACTGAACCTGGCCTTGCAACCCACCAATATGTGGCCACTTTCTATATTTACTTAGCTGATAACTTTGACATTATTGATCGTGTTGTTCCTATCTGTTATAATGAACTCATTTTCATTCTTTGTTTCTCCATCTGGGCTTCTCCAGGTCCATTTGTGTGTGTGTGTGTGTGTGTGTGTGTGTGTGTGTGTGTGTGTGTGTGTGTGTGTGTGTGTGTGTGTGTGTGTGTGTGTGTTGATTATTCTTGTTGTACATTTCAGCAAAATTTTCAACCACTTCACATCTGTCATTTCTTTCTTCAAATCCGAATTTTCCCATACATGTTTCTCAGTTTTTCAATCTGTTTACATTATTATTGAAATATCCCATAAGTACAGTGTTTCTGGTCTTTTCTACTTCCTTAATCGGGGAGATGTCATCATAGAATGTTTCTTTGTGTTCTGACATTTGAGAAGTGGGTGCATATACTTGTATTACTTTCAGGGTGTGTCTTTTGCATAGTCTAAGTACATTTCATGCGAATCTGTCAGACACAATACAGAATAAAAAAAAAAAGTCTGTAAATTAGAAATTCTACACCACTATCTCCTTCATTCTGCCTTCCTCTGTAGTAAAATATACGGCTGCGGTCTTGAAGCTCATTTTTTTTTTGTCATTTCTGTGGATATTACTCAGACCAATAGTATCCCAACTAATGTTTCTAACTCAGTCATTAAGGTATCAAGTTCGTAATCTGTAAGACTTCTTACACAGGACCTTTAGATTTTCCTGAATTTAACTTTGTTTATTGTCCTCGTCTCTGATTTGCGAAAACAGTGCCTGCTCACGTTTGGTGTACACTGCCTGTAAGTACACAAGGCAGTGCGGTTGAACCTTAAGTAAACGATGATCCAACAGGAACGCCCGTGTAATTGTTACCAGTTGAATTCATGTTTGGTTGGGTGGTCTGGGCTCATCCGATCATGATCTTACCACCTTAGCCTGTCCTATCGCTCCATTGAGGCCTGTGGATCCTCCCAAGAGGAGGCAGCCATGGCACTGTTGAGCAGCTGATTGGGAGGCCCTCAGGAAGCAGGTATTTGAGTTTCCCTGTAATGATTATGCTTCCATGTCCAAGAGCCATCTGAGTGTGCTTTGCGCATCACAGAAGTTATTCTATCGGGCATGTAAGAATCCATTCATATCTCATAACCTTTGACTAATGCCAAAAAGCCTTTGTTTAATCACGCTTGTTCTAATGCTGTCCACATCAATGACAGGTCCTACAAAATGTACCGGAGGCAACAGGCCCCTGAACCTCCTCTATATTTCTGTCCGGAATCATGCTAGGTCAACTTCTTCACTGCGCTAGAAATAATTTCATTCTTGGTAAATGTTCTGAACTCTCCAACTAAAACTCTTTCTGCTCCTTCTGGCATCTTGACAAAAACCTTTCTAACAACGTTACCTCATCGTCCTTCCCTCCTCTTTTCTACTCTGATGGCTCTGTTGCTATTTCTTCTACTGATAAATTAGAGTCCTTTGCTCAGACCTTCTTCTCCATTTCCTCCTTAGACGATTCCGGTGCTGTTTATCCACCAATTTCCCACTTTGACATCATCAAAGATGACATTTAAATATCTACAGCTAATGTATTTTCTGTCATCATCGGCCTCAACACTAACAAGGCATATGGGCTTGATAGGGTCCCTCCTGTTGTCCTCTAGAAATGTGTTTCTGTCCTTACATCCGGCTTAGCAAACTCTCTCGCCCTTGTTTGTCATCTTGCATCATTCCTTCTTCCCGAAAGTTTGCTCTCATTCAGCCAGTCCTAAAGAAGGCTGATCATTCCCAGCCCTGTAGTTGTCACTCAACTGCTTTAGCACCCTGTACTTCAAAAGCTTTTGAGTATGTTCTTCACAAAAGAAATTTAAAGCACATTTCCTCTTACAACCTTCTTTCAGATTGTCAGTATGGGTTCCGTCAGGGACGCTCCACTGGCGATCTTCTCACTTACCTTTCAGACTCCTGGTCATCCTCCTTTCGGGACATTGCCGAAAGCTTTGCCATTGCACTTGACATCTCAAAGGCTTTCGATTGGCGTCGGGCATAAATCTTTAAATTCCAAACTGCCCTATTATGAAGAGAGAACCTGTATATTTTACACAGGAAAAATCATCAGAGAAATTACCAATATGACGGGAATCGAACCCGGGACTCTCAGGTGAGAGCCAGGCAGCATACCACTACACCACGACCAGGTAAAAGTTAACTCACGTTGTCACAATCTTGTAACCAACGTTGGTTACAAGATTGTGACAATGTGAGTTAACTTTTACCTGGTCGTGGTGTAGTGGTATGCTGCCTGGCTCTCACCTGAGAGTCCCGGGTTCGATTCCCGGCATATTGGTAATTTCTCTGATGCCCTATTATGATTTCTATTATTCTATATGTACCTTCATGTATAGCTTCCTTTCTGGTCGTTCTTTAGCTGCTGTTATAGACGACCACCGTTCTTTTCCCAGAGCTATCAATAATTGTGTTCCTGAGGGCCTCTGTCCTATCACCAGTTCTCTTCCTTCTACTCAGCAGTGACCTACTAAGCTGTACATATAACCCTAACCACGCATACGCTGATGACTCCACCCTTCACCTTTCTGCTTGCTTCATGCAGTTTCCATCTCAGCAGTTACTTCAAAAATGAAAGGATGAAGCAATGGCACAGTTAATGTCTGACTTGGCTAATGGTGCTCACTGGGGTAAAAGTTATATTATTGTTTTTAAGGCATCAAAAACTCAGTTCTTACATATATCAACCTGCAAAATCTTCGGCAGTTGTGTCCTCTAATTGTTAACAATATCCAGCTCAATCCTGCATCATCTTTAAACATACTTGGGGTTTCATTCTCTCAGGATTTATCTAGGAAAGATCATAATGCCTCTTACAAAATCTAGTTCCAAGAGATTGTGCTAAGTCGACTTCGTGCTTTCTTTACCCCTGCATAGTTGCTGACTTTATAAAACATGGGTTTTACTCGCCCCTTTAGAGTACAATTCTCATGTGAGGGGAGGCTCTCCACATACAGCTCTTCTCAACAAGAGAAGATCAAAGGAAAATCAAAGGATTTTCGCCTTATTAACTCTCCCCTTCTTACTAGCTCCCTTCCACCTCTGTCTCTTCGCCACTCTGTTGCATCTTTATCTCTTTTCTATCCCTGCTTCAATGGTCACTGCTCGTTCGAACTGTCTGCCTTCATCCCTCCACCACAACAGAGGGTGCGTAGCACCCATCTAACAACAAAGTCTCATCCCTTTTCTGTCCACCTCTCTCATGCAATCCTTCGTGGATGCAACAGGTCAGCTCTGGAACTGTCTCCATCTGTCTGTATTTCCTACTGTCTATGATCTCCAGTCTTTCAAACGCAGAATGTCCAGGCATCTAAAAATGAACGGATCTTGAATTTAGCACTGTGTTATCTTGTTTTTTGTGTTTTTCTTCGAGTGGACAGTCTTGCAGCCTCCTGGCTTTTGGTTCCTTCTGTCTTGCACTAAAGAGAGGTGGATTCAAAGGCTTATTGTCTCAATAACTCTCCTCCTCTTACTTGCTCCCTTAAACCTCCGCCTCTTTGCAACACTGTTGCATATTTATCACTTCTCTATCGCTGTTTCAATGGTTACTGCTCCTCTGAACTGTCTGCTTGTGTCCCTCCACCACTGCGGTGGGTGCATAGCACCCTTCAGGCAACAAACTTTTACCCCTTTCTGTTCAATTCTCTAATGCAAGAATTGACCGCTACTCCCCGTCCTTCATGTATGCAACAGGTCAACTCTCGAGCTGTCTCCCTCTGTCTGTATTTCCTACTGTCTATGACCTGCAGTCTTTCAAACGCAGTGTGTTCAGGCATCTCGAAATGAACGGATCTTGAATTCGGTTCTGTTTTCTTGTTTTTGTTTTATCTTGGAGGAATCAGTTTTGACTTCTGGTTCCTTCTTTCTTGCATGAAATAAAAATCTAAACTCCCTGCCACATAGTTTCTGATGAGATGTAACTTATTAACCACTTTATTCAGCACATCGATGCAGCCATATTATATATATATATATATATATATATATATATATATATATATATATATATATATATATATATATATATATATATATATATTTTGTGGTAGGTGGGGACGCTCACCATCCACTCACTCGATGTAGTGCTGCTCTCGGGTGTCTGCCCTTTCCTCTCCATCCTTCTTTCCTTCCATTCTCTTCTGTCTTTCCTTCATTCTTTCCTTGTCCTTCTGCCTACGGGTGACTTTACACTCCCTCTTCTGTCTTTCTTTCCCTCATTCTTTCCACATCCTTCAGCCTGTGGGTGACTCTACATTGAGTGACAAGCCAAATGGTTTTCTGTGCACCAGAAAACCATTTACTACGCTGGGTGGTAACCATATAACCAAATTTTGGCGCCTGGTGGTTTAGTGGGTAATTATTGCGGTCCAGTCGGATTCAGCCGGTGAAGATTTATATCCAAGGGATGGTTGGGGTTGATTGCTCATGTTATGCCACTCAGGGATGAGTGAGGCTGGTCACTCTCATCTTAAATGTCGGGACCAACTGCCTAGCCCCGGGCTCCTGCGCTCCTCAAGGGGCAATGTAGGATTGGATGATGGATGGATATATATATATATATATATATCTATATATATATATATATATATATATATATATATATATATATATATATATATATATATATACCTAACTGACCATTCCCATGCCCTTCTTCAGTTAGGTGATGCTCTTATTCGTACTACCGTTGGATGATTTTCCACTACTCTGGAAAGCTCTTTTTGTCAACACGAAGAAAAAATTCCCTCTCCCTCTGAGAATGATGACGTCTTTTCCTAATTTACTTTTTCCTCTACATCCACATAATTATATTCATCTTCAGGCAGATCACCCATAATGAGTTTGTTAGAAACAATCTTCATTGAATCATTTGCTTACTTGAGGGTAATTGAATGTGTGGTACTTCTAGATTACTTTATTCAGAGTAATGTAAACATCTGCTACGTAAAGAATAGAAACAATTTGCGATGGATACTTCTCTCGATTTTTTTAGTCCAATATTTTCTTTGTTTCTACCAAAGAATAATTTTCTTCAACTTCCAAGAGACTATGGAAATATAATTACAAGATATCTCTTATATGTCCTACAATGCAACGGCGTATTCCTTTATTTAGTTCCCACATTGTGTAAAAGATTTTCTTAGTTCAACAAACCGGTCAGCAAAGCGTGTTTCAACTTCTTTATTTGTAAACATATCTCCTTCACTGAACGAAAACGCCCGGTGGCAGCAAGAGTACACATACACCTCGAAATTTAGTAATTGCCGCTTTCACTCTGAGTGTGCCTCATTAGTTTGTTCCTGGTGCCATCAGGCGATTGTATATTGCTCTTGAAGGGCCACTCTCAGTGATAGTCCATCTAGACATATTTTTCATTGGCTTCAATGGAACAAACCCATATTAAGTTGAATAAATGTGCGTTTTAGTAAAGGGCTTAAGAAGTTGATGTTGCTGCTTTTCCGAATTAACTTTTTTTCTTTTCCTTCCTTGATTCGATATGTTCCACAATTTTTTTGGGTGTTTGCATGTTTTCTCTTTATTCCCTCACTGGAATTTTCCTTGATTTGTGTTTGTTCGTAGGCTATCCCTTCCAGTGCATTTTTTGTTTCCCTCCCAAGTAATGTTTACCTTGATGATCTTTTCAAAATTCCCTTCTCTCTCCACCCACCAATTTTTGGTTGCCTGATCTTTTAATCAGATTGATCTTTCTTCGTAAATGTTCTATTTCCCTGTGGGACTTTGTTTTCCCTTTTTTTTTTTTTTTTTCTTACCACAGGAAGAAGCTGATTGAAAATTTCATGGCTAAACTTTTTTTTTTTTTATCCACAGTGACGAATGGGGGACATGAAAGGAAAGACAGAGATGGTTGGGATGGGGGAGGAAGGGCAGGGGAATAGGAGACGTGGTGGATGTCTGGCAGGTAAGAAGGAAAGAGCGAGGGTGCATGTGAGAAGAATACAGAAGAGGCATCTTGGAGGGGAACGACGACTCGTGGATGAAAGTAGGGAAGAAAATATAAGGTAGGGATAGATTCAGTAATTAATTTTAACGAACAGTAGCTGGTGTACTCTGGGTATCCGATTAATAGAGCCACAGTTAAATTAGTCCATGGGCTAAGAGGGGTTACCATGCATCCCCCCCACCAACCTACTTTTTTTGGTACTCAGATTTTCCTTAAAGCCTCTGGATCACGATAGGACATGCTAACATTGAATATTTGGGGATGCACTATCCACACCACCACAATATTGAAGGGTGGGGTCATTCCCATCAAGGCCGCCATTTTGGGTTAATGCAAATCCAGGTTGTTCTTGTATTTTCTAACACAACTCATTTACTTCTCAGGTCTGACATACAAACTGCATGTCATTTGAAAAAAGTATATAATATCCTTTCCAATGGTGTATATGATTTTGTATTTTGGTTTGATATATGTAGTATTACATTTATGTTTACTTGGTGAAGGTAGTATTAAACGTGAATTTATACCCTTGTATTTTTTATTTTTATATTTAATAAAATGTTGATAATGTATCAGAAATTGAGTTAATATTACGTAATGTGCAGATGACTGACAAATACGTATGCCCTTATATCTCAGTACACCTAAAATTTCTCTTAGAATCCTTTCGAGAATCAGAGTTCAGGTTGTCTGATATTGCTCCCATGTATAATACCCACACATACCTAATTAATTTCATTGTTCAGACTCAAAGCACAAAGATTACATCTGCACATGAAAAATTCATTAATTTTAATGCTGTGTCTTGCAGATCTCTGACTGAACGGTAACAAACAAGTTCATAATGGACGGCGGTGAAAAGACGCACTGAAAACAGAAAAGAGGGAAGTCCAACAAGCAGCAGGCCACAAGTGTGTGTTCTTCACTGGAGTGGGTCTAACTGCGAGTTGTTTACATACTTCTCTGACACAAATGATTCGCAGCAAAAACTGTCCAAACTACATGACACACATGACAAAAGAGTGGCCCAGCCAGTGACTTCCCCTCATCGATTGCCAGACATATGTGCACGTCTTACCAAAGAATATGCAGCTAATGAAGGATATCATAGGGATTGCTATCAGCGATTCACCATGAATCTGAACAGCCTTAAACCCATCCCTGCACACAGTGAGCCATAATGTTCATCTCGAAGATCACGACGAGCAAGTGATGGAGATAAAACCACCTTCAAGCTCGACTGTGAATTTTGCAGCAAAGAAGGTCGTAAGAAAGTCAAAGTCAGAGGAGTATATACAAATGAAGAACTTTCATCGTTTACATTTGATGGGGGAAAGAGTCATTGAAATTGCTGAAAGAGAGGGTGATGAAAACTTCTCACTCATATTCGAGGACATGGTCTGTTTTGCCTGTGAGGCCAAGCATTACAGCATCTGTAAACCAAACTATACACAAGACTCCCAGAAATGGCGAAGTAAGGATAACAAAGACAAGAAAGAACAAGAAGAACTTGAAGGTGTTCACCAGGAGGCATTCTTGGCGATTAGCAAAGTTATTGATGAGGACATCCTAGAAAAACAGTATGTCATGAACAGACCTTTGCGATGTTTATGTGCCAGGTCTACAGAAATCAAAGTTTACTAATCGTGCTTATCGAGATGAAAATCTCAAGAAAAAGCTACAGGAATATGAGAGGTATGGACAACTATTGCCATTTTCTTCCTTGGCCAGTAAGGGAAAATTCCAGTCTTACCTAGTGTTCAGTGCTTATGAACTTGAAACAACAGATCTTATAAAAGAAGTGGGTACTACATGTTGATGCGTCATTCTGGATGTATTCAATGCGTCAGAGAGTCTCCCATGGCCCCCTACTGCGCATCACCTAGGCAACATGCAAGATGTTATACTCAGTCAGCTGCAGACGTTACTCTGCTGCCACACCAACATCACCCAAACCTAAAACCATCAGGCTTATATCCTCCATTGGGCAAGACATTTGTCGTGCTGTGACGACCGGAATATGGAAGCTTCCAAAACATATAGTGGTATGCATGACTATGCGCCACCTTCGCAGTACTGAGTTAATAACACTCATGAACCGCTTAGACCATTGTGATAATTATTCATTTTGCCTAGAACTAGAGACAGCAATAACTCTATCTGTAGAAGAAGCACCTAGTCTACTGACAACGCGAATCATACGGAATCCAGCTGTGCCCCATGTCTTTTTTTTTTTCAGACTTCGATAACTTTGACAAGCTGTTGAATGAGCTAACAGGATCTGGGTCGATACACACTGGACATGGAATCATGCTTCAGGGTACTGGTGCCAGAGAAAACCATGGAGGAACGCTTCCAGATATGCCTCGTGTTCCAAAAGGTGCAGAAAGACAAAGGATGCCATAATTGGATTTATCAATCCTTTCACCGTTCAGGACACTGAAAAGGTATACTGTATCTCATCTGGAGCACCTGCATCCTCACACGTAAAACATGATTTCCTTGGAGCAAAAGCTGCTTGAAAAGAAGAGAAGAAATTCATAAAAGAAAGATTAGGAAAGGTGGGAAAGTTTTTTTTTTTTTTTTTTTTTTCTTGAGCCAGTAAAGAAGTTGAAGTTGAAGGCTCTTGAGGAAATGCAAAAGACCATCAAAGTCAAGACGTTAAGGAAAAAGGTCGTGGAATACAAAAAATATAGCTTTCCACTTACTTTTGCACTCTCAAAACCAAGAACTACAATTGGACGTAAAGGATACTATAAATTTCCCCCCGACTCCAATACCCTACAGCATAGGGACTGCTGATGGAATTTTGAAAAAAAATGAGAAACCCAAAGGACTACAGTATCTGCTGAAATATGTAGATATTGCTGCTGCACCACCAGCATCCACAACTCTTGTCATTGAAGATGTGAACGTGTTTTTCTATTATATTGTTAAAGTACCTGGAAATTCCCGTCAGGTCAGCCAGAGGGTATCTGATATGATGCAGAAGGCTTCTGACACAATCTTCAGCACAGACACATATCTGCCTGGATCTGTGAAGTCCATGGAAAGGATACGAAGAGGATGTGCTGAATAACATATCATCAAAGGTGCCACTACCAGAAAGCCGCCAGACAGGAAAAAAGTTTCCGACAAATGATAAAAACAAGAAAAAGTTATCCACATTTTGCATGAAGAATGAAGCAGCAACTCATTTGCAAACAGATTGCGAAATCATAATGTCATTTTTATTTGTGATGGAAAAGTCTATCAGTTGAACTCTGAAGATGGAAAGAATACACCAGCAAGTGTGATACAGCAGTTACATTTAGCGCAAGAAGAGACTGATTCCAGAGCAATCCTCTATTGGTTCTGCAGCAAGGAAAAGGAGATCATCAAGGTCAGAAGTCCAGACAGGGATGTCTTTTTCATGCTTCTTCATTTTGCACTTGACCTGGTGGATGTTAGCGACTGCTTCGATACCGGAAGTGGAAACCATAAACGACTGATTAACATTAATGAAATTGCCGAGAGCTACACTCAGCAGTACTGTACTGCCCTGATGGCACTCCATGCTTTCACTGGAACTGACAAAAGTGCCTCTAAAGGCACTAGGAAAGTAAAGCTAGTCAAGGTCCTCTCAAAGATGCCAAAATTCCAGCCAGTACTAGCTAAGCTTGGTGACCATTTGAATATTTCTGGCCACCTGATTGATGACCTAGAAAAGCTTGTGTGTGCCATGTGCTCAAGGCCACGTGTTAAGTCAGTTACCTCCGGCTTCTCTTGATAAAGGAGAAATGTGGTATTGACGACAAACTAGAACCAACCCACAATGTTGACATGGAACACTTCCTCCATCACGAAGCTGCTTGATACAGCACATTCAACGTGTTATCAAGTGGCTATCTGAAAACGTGCCAACATTGCTGAACCTGTCTTTCCTCTCACAAGAGAAAACCATGGATGGACTTTAAAGAATGGTGCCTTGGAACCATTGTGGACGGAAGAGATTATATTTTCTATTGCCACAACAACTTGCAGACATTCTTGAGGAATCTACTGCTGATGACAGTTAGGAGGACGAGCTTATATCTGATGTAGAACAGATGGACGAGGACATGGCAGCGTTAACTGAGGAGAGTGAAGACAGTGATTAAAGTTCACATTTTTATAACATTCATTCTTAATTTCATGAAAAAGTTTGCCTGTTACATGCATTATGTGATAAGAAATGTTTATATGTGCATTATATGCATGTTATTGATCCTACCCATAGTTATCAAAACCTTGTTGTGTCCATTTATGTACAATAGGTGACCTAACCGCAGGTATTTAAAAAGGGAATATTATATACGAACCATAAACTGTGGAATTAAAAAATCATTGGGATCGGTACATGTAAGAAAATGGGTTTATTTTGGTTTGTGGAAAATGACATCATCTCTTATTATGTTCAGTGTAGCTGCTAAAGATGTTATCTAGACATACAATATGCTGTTGGAAAGGGTATTTTATACACTTTCCAATGACATGCAGTTTGTATGTCAAACCTGAAAAGTAAATTAGTTGTGTTAGAAAATACAAGAGCAACCTATATTTGCGCTATTGACAAAATGGCGGCTTTACGGGAACAATCCCACCCTTCAATATTGTCGTGGTATGGATAGTGCATCCCCAAATATTCAATGTTAACATGTCCTGTAGTGATCCAGAGGCTTCAAGAAAAATTTTGGTACCAAAAAAGTATCCTGGTGGAGGGGATGCACAGTGACCCCTCCTAGCACATGGCCTACATGGACAGCTAACTACGTGAATAGTTTCAAGTAACATTGCGATAAATTCGATTTAACCCTATGCTGTTAAGGTTGTAAAAAGGGAACACTGAAGGAATAAGTCTATCCCGAAATAAAAACTGCCAAGGCAGATTAAATTTATTCTCTTGAT
This sequence comes from Coenobita brevimanus, assembly GCF_032717465.1. Classification (NCBI taxonomy): domain Eukaryota; kingdom Metazoa; phylum Arthropoda; class Malacostraca; order Decapoda; family Coenobitidae; genus Coenobita; species Coenobita brevimanus. The sequence goes on from NC_137020.1 coordinate 2,905,792, forward strand.
GAATTTTGAGGAAAATACCACCAGGCCCGTAACGCTACTGTTAAATTTCGAGTCACTCGGGATTTTCCACAGAACACACCTCTCTAAACTCCACGGAGCGAGGCAAGGACAAGTTCTGACTGTAGGTTACAGAAGCTCAGAGGGCCTTTGTGGGTTTGACTGAAAAAAAAAAAAGTAGGAAAAAGGAGAGGACGGGAGAGGCAAGAGAGTGGATAGTGAAAATGACAGAGTTAGGTTTTAGGAGAGATAATAGTAAATGGGATGAGGAGCAGGGAATAAAGGCAATATTTAGAATCATAAAACAAGCACTTTACAGAGAGGATCCCTTACTCATTTACCGTACGGACTGCCTCTTGGCTAATTTTCCTAAGCTATTGCTGGGTAGTTCTGTTCAGCTGGGAAGAATCAGGCACAACACAGGGTTTCAAGTTATATCTATCAATTTTTTGAAGGGCAAGATGCTTGGCACGCTAGGCGATCCATTTAGCTTATTCCAGCTGTGTAACGGTTCATCATCAACAACAACAACAACAACTACAACAACAACAACGACGACGACGACAGTAAAGTGAATATGGAGGAAGACGCGCTAAGGCTCTTAGCTTCGGCGCTTATCTCCGTAGTAGGCCTTTCAGTCTGAAGTGAGTTATTCAGCCACACTCCTGGCATACACGATCACTACATCATCCAGGTTACCACACTTATCTTTCCTAGATGTTACCCAAGTTACTCATTTTACGTACTACCCCACAATGGGATGATGGACACCCGAGTCCAGAGACTGCAACAGCCCGCGCCAGTATTCGAATCCGGGCGCTAACGGGAGAGATGCTATCCACTCAGCCTCCGTGGCAGTAAAACACACACACACACACACACACACACACACACACACACACACACACACACACCGTAAAAGAGAGAAAAAAAAGTTTCCCTTCACTCCATCCCCTCAGTCGTTACATGAGCTCCTGCTCCCGTCTCCCTCCCCATCTATTATCACCTCCCTTCCACCCCTGCTACTGCACCTCCATTTCTCCCCCTTCAAGGGATCCCTCCCCTCCCCATTAACTCGTTGTCTCACCCGACCCAACCCTTCTACATCCCCCTCCCGTCCCCCTCACCCTTCCAGCAAACTGTCTCTTTCCCCAACATTCCCCTGCTGCATTCATCCAGATCACCTTCTACGGCAGTGCCGACAAAACGACCTGTTGACACCAGAACAAAGTTTGTGCCAAAATGAAACTACAAAGTTGCGGAAAATAGCGTGCGAAATGGAGCAAAAGTTTACGATTTGGTGGGAAGAGGCGAGGGAAACAGAGGAGTTGGTGAGGGGAGTTGGTAAAGTGCTAGGGCTGTTGGTAGAATACTGGTAAAGTCAGTACTTGGTGTGTGTTGGTAGAGTGCAATACCGGTACATGTTGGTAGAATGTGTTGATTTTTGACAGCATAATGTGGTTGCTGTGGTTAATACTCTTTGCAATGTTACCAAGTCAGTGTGTGGTGAAAACTGGTCTGTGGCGAATGCTGGCAGTGTGTGGGGAATACAGGTAGAACAGTATTGTGAAGCTGAGTAGGATTTGGTGGGAAGAGGGTGCCAGGTTTAGCGGGCTTGAAAAGTTGTTAAAATGCGGTTGGATCTGTGTTAGAATTTTAACACACTGTGGTAGGTGTTGGGTGAGTGGAGACTTTTTGTGTGTGAAAACAATAACAGGGCTGATAGCAAGGAAAACACGTCCTTTACAACGTAAGATCAACATAGGAATAATCAAACTTAATTCTCGCTCGTTCTGACTGTCCGGACATGTCGTGTTTGAAAGACAGGTGGTCACAGACAATGAAAAACAGAATAAAGAAGACATTTCCCGAGTTAACAATATAGAGAGTGACTGTTCAGATTTGCATTTAAGAGTTGGTCAGAAAGAAGGTGAACGATCAGCTGGATGGATGCTACATGTCCAACTAAATAGGGGCTGAATGCAAAATAGAGTTACCAGAAGAATACTCACCAGAATATTAGCCACGGAAAAGGGAGACAGATGCATCACTGCAGAGGACGCACGCATACACACACACACACACACACACACACACACACACACACACACACACACACACACACACACACACAGACGGAGGCTGAAAAGATATTGAAAATAATAAATAATTTCTCCTAGCTGAGAAGTGCTAAATTTAGAGAGCCAAAACACCCCTGAGAGTGGTACAACACACACAAGGGTAAATAATGCTTCTGTGTGGAATCAACAAGTGAATGTGACGGAAGACCGGATGGAGTCGGTTCAGCACATCTAATGTCTGCAGTGCTGTTTTCGTGATGGAACTTAATTTATTATCTCCAAATCACAAGATACTGAAACACTAGGAAAATTAAAAGACGATGTTTCACAAATTTGCCCTTTATTGAAAGTAACGTGATAATCGTTTGGAAGACTGCCGAGTTGAGAGATGTTGGAATGCATTTTTGAGACATTAAAGTCAACGAGGTTCCTTTTGTTTAGTCTAAAAATTTAAGGCGTGCTACCTGTTACCAAGACATGACTGACATTATGTGAGCAGCAATTCTATCAGTTCATGGATTAAAATCCTATAGCCAAATCTGTTTGAAGTGAATTAACACTCTAAATCTCCAAGTATTCAACTGTTATATAGATCAGTACAGTATAATATGTATAATAAAACTTGTTCACTTGGAGGATCAGTGAATGAAAAGAAGAGTTAAAACTACTGGTGAACGTTACTTAATATTCTGATGTATGTGAAAATAAAAAAAGAATTTGGGGAGTCTGTCCTATTTATTCAGATGAGAAGTGAAATACTGTAACATGGATCTGTAAATAATATAAATATAATTCTTCAGTGATTGGCAAGAAAATAATTGCAAGAAAGAAGGTAATATAAAAAATCGAGTTTAGTTGTTGTTGAAGAAAGAAACCTGTTTTGTACACAGGAAAAATCATCCAATATATGCTGCCTGGCTCTCACCTGAGACTCCCGGGTTCGATTCCCGGCATATTGGTAATATATTGGATGGATTCAGTTGTTGTTGTTGCTGGTGCTGTTGATAGATTCGCCCAAACTAACAATAGTCGGGCACGGGCAAACTAGGAGCCCGTCAGAGGTAAGCACAGGAAAAAAAACAGACAAGTAAAAAAAAAAAAAAAAGCAGGATAGGCGGGCATGACAAAGTCCCAGGAAAAGGCAGAAGACAGGTCCAGGGCAACAGCAGACAGATGGAACAGGAAGCATCAACGTTATGAGAGCGGTCTGGTGGCGATGAAATTAATCAAGGCAGCACAATCGGGATCTGCAGCGACGCCTGCACGGATACTGGATTCTCGAGAAGGAGAGAGGTCATTGGAAATGTAGGCCTCACGGATCTCCTGATAAAGCTGCCAATTGACGAAAGGCAGAGTATCACGGTCATCAATCGGGTCCGTGAGGTTAATGAGAAGTATCCGTGCAGGAAACAAGGTGGTCAGCGGTCGGAAGTGGTGGAAGGAGGGCCTCGATGCGCCGGGCGACTCTGGAGGGGTTGGCCTTGCTCTTGCCACTCTTCTTGTTCTTGTTCTTGTTCTTCTTCTCTGCTCCTTAGTGGTGGGTGGGAAGAGGAAAGAACGACGTCGTCAGGCGGTGGTGAGAGGCACCTCCTCAACGTCAGCAGCAGATGGAGTAGGCGAGGATGGGGGCCCTTCTATGTCCAGATGGACGGAAGGAACGGGAGAAGAGATACATTCCTCCTCAGCTCCTGATGGCGGGAGGTGAACCTCGATGACGGTCTCTCCAAGGTCGAGTTCCATGGCCTGTGACGGTGCTGTGTCGGTGATGGAGAGGTCAGTAGCGGTACCAGTTGCCCGGCTGAATGGGGCATCCAGCTGCAGCTGTTTCCATGGTATTGTGCGGGATGGTCGTGGCTGCAGCCGCAAGGCCTGACGCTCCCGACTAGGGGGGGGGGGGACATGTACCGCGGGCAAAGCTTTGAGGGATGGCAAGGAGCGGAAGTCTGTTCTCCTCAAAAATTTGAGGGAGAACAGACAGAAAATCCTTGTCACTCCCACTAAAAGCTTTAGCCGTCGCGATACTCATCGCAACGATCGTATTTATCTCGCCAGAACCCCCAGGACCCCCAGGCCGGTGTCTCTGGGCCGTGGGGCGCCTCCATGCACGGGAAGAGCCCTTCACAGCAACACCTTCTGGTCCAGTGACATCCCTAGTCTCGGGACCCTTAGGAGCCTGAACGAGACGAAATTCAGCTGTCTCCCCCTCGCCTAAAGACCGCCGGAAATGCCGCGAATTTGGCACAGCGATCCTAGAGCTGTGTACGAAGACATCAGTGTCAGTGTCCTGGCGCTTGATGAATCCATAACACTCCCTCACGTTGAACCAATTCACTGTTCCCTTGATTTTATGGTCGGCTCCTGTAGGCTTGGTTCTGCTGCTGGGTGCCCCCCTCAGTGGGTCGCAGGCACGAGCAGAAGCGCTGGTATCCTCTCGGAACTAGGTCATAGTGGCGACTGGCCAGGCGAAGCAATACATGGAGAGTCTCGAGTTCAGGTTCATGAAAACAACTGAGATCCTGAAATAAAGGCAATATCCAGCCAGAGGTTGGAAATAAGTAAAGAGGAGTAAGAGGAGAGAAACGGGGCTGTTGTGAGTAGCCACGGACATTTAGATTTTGGTGGGCTGGGGAAATGCATGCTGTGCGTAGGAAACGTGGTGTTCCACTGGATTGTAACAACAGGAAAGACCGCAAATTATAGTATTATGCAGGCAAACAACTGCATATAGATACAGTTACTTGCGTATATTCCATGGAGGTCAGGCTAATTAAAGTAAGAGTAAATAATGAATTTCCTTGCCATTATTAGGCTGTTAGAGTATTCACAACGAGCTGTGGCACTTGCCGATATTTAAGCCACCATATACCGTGCATAAAGACTCGTAACTCTGTACTGAACCAAACAGAAAAGTGCACTAAAATTTTCACAGCATGCAGTTCATAAGGGTTTGAGCGTGTGTACTCCGAGCATGCAGGTGTAAATAATTCTGTGCTGCTCTTCTTGCTTGCATATCTGAGAGCGAAAATAAATGATAATCTTTTGTTGATATGCACTTGCAGTTACAAACTAATAGTGTGAGTCCTCGAGATCTATAAAAAAAAAAAAAATGAACACCAGACACATATATCCAACGCTCACCAAAGCAGCGCTCTGAGTCACTAGAGAAGTTTTTATAACTTGGGGGGCTACATCGAGTCTACATTAACGCCTTCAATGAGAAAGGTATCCATTAATCCGAATATAGTGATCTCTCTCTTTCTCTCTCTCCCCTGAACCGATGTGATCGCTGTATTACTTATCTAGAGTTGCAAATTTGTCTGTTTTATCGCTAGACCTATTCCTAACGATATATATTTTGATCTAGAATTGTATATTTTCATTTAAAAACATATTTTCCAATGACATTCAGGATTTTCACTATTCTAATAAATCTGGGGCAGATACTGAGATTATACCAGTTTCCGAGCAACTTTATCCTAAGTTAACTTGAGTCATTGAAAAATTTGTGAAAGTCGCAACCCTAACACAAAGCCAAGTATCCAGTCTGCAGCCGTTCTGTAGTTGAAGGTAGTCACGCTCATCTACAACTTTACCCTTCATAATGAGTCTGAGCAAGAGAAGAAAATTTTTGGACATGAACAGAACATTTAATACGAAATGGGAAGAAGAACATACCTTTTCATTGATAATAATGGTAAACCACTGTGCCTTGTGTGTCAACAAACAGTTTCTGTTGTGAACGAATCATAAGACACTGCACAAACCACAGTATGCTGAGTATGTGGGAAAATCCCCCGGTGATATAGTAATGGAGACAAAGATCAATCATCAGAAGCAGGTGGTGCTATGTAACTTTAGAAATCCTCAAACAGCACTTCGTACTGCACCACATGAAGTTACTATGATGCTTGTGAAAAACTGGAAATCGTTTAAGGATGGAGAATTAATAAAACAATGTTCAGTGAAAATGGCACGAGCGTTTGGGGAAGAAAAAGTGGCAAAAAACTTGAAAGCGTGTCATTATCTCATCAAACAGTTGCAACACGAGTGACTGAACTTAATGAACACGTCTCACCGTTACCGAAAAATATAAAGAAACACTGCAAGTACTTTTCATTGGCTGTGGACGAAGTACTGACATGTGACATAAGCCAGTTTCCCATATTTGCATGCACTGTAGATGAAGATTTCGTGGTACATAAAGAACTCATCAAGCTGCAATCATTGAGTGATGGTACGAGAGGTTCAGATATTTATGCTGCCCTCGAGTCAGTGGTCAACGAATATGGTGGATTTCAAGTGTTCCTGCATTGTAACAGATGGTGCAAAAGCTGTGGTTGGCAGTTATGTTGGTTTATTGAAAAAGAATGAGTGCATTGCATTACACTACATTCTGTTATTCACCAAGAGGTATTATATGGCACGGTATTGCAGAGTACTGATGTCATGAAGAGTGTTGTCAGCTTTGTGAACTTAATTAGAGGTGGCAATCAGTCACACAGACATAGAAAATTCATAGCTTTCCAGGAAGAATTGAATGCAGGGCACAGTGACCTACCACTGTATTCAAGTATTAGGTGGCTGAATGCTGGGAAAACACTCCAGCATTTCTTTGCTCTGGAGAAAGAAATACTTTCATTTCTTTAAAATGAGGAGCTAACCAATACAAAAGTGTACCAAACTCAACTACAAGGAAAAGATTTTGTTTGCTCCCTAACATTCCTGGCAGATATGACTGCCCACTTGAATGTTCTGAACCTGGACTTGAAAACAACTAAACGTTTCTCAGCTAGTTGGACACGTTGAAGCTTTCTGCAAGAAGATGCAACTATTCAGTGTGTGTTTAAGGAGAAATGATTTTGGCACACTTTGGTGCTCGTAGTCATTTAGTTGCAGATGATAATGAAGCAGACTTTTCATGTTTTGTGGTAAACATTGAAACTGTATCTTGTGAGTTCGAGAGGAGATAAAGAAACTTTGAAATAATGAAGCCCAATCTCATTTTCTTCAGTAACCCCATGGACGTTAGTGTGGAAACACAGTTACCTGAGTCTCAGCATGAACTGTCTGAACTGCAGTCTGACCCACTGATGCTTACAAAGAAAAATAAATGTCAAGAGAATTTCTGGAAGTTGGTCAGCAAGGAAAGATTTCCTAAACTGAGGGACTTCGCACTAAAACTGTAGTCATTGTTCTGTAGTACATAAATAAGTATGTGAATGTACTTTTCTACCTTGAAACAAGTAAAGCCCAAGACCAGAAATTAAATGGGAAACGAAACATTGGATGCTTGTCTTCGACTTGCTACCACCAGCATCGATATTAATGAAGAGACATAACTAAACAAGCCTCGCCCTCAAATATCTGATTAGTAGGTAAGAATGTAACAAAAATTATCGTATTAAAGTTATCAGTCTTGGGGATATTCTTAATGTATATGTTAATGTCCATTTTCTGCATATTATCGTTACCAAAAATAGTTTTATCTCTAAATCTGAACTGTATCGGGTTGACGTCTTAAATATGCAAAACTTTTTGTGGCCAGATTAATGCTGAAGTGGCCCATAGTTTCGAAAAAAAACTAGACCACCTTGAGCTAAAGAAAAGATTTGTGGATGGAAGAATGAATGTGTGTTCCTGTCTATGTATGCATGATTACATGCATGCATGTATGTGTGCATATAGTGTGTGCTACATTGTGTAGTTCAATGTATGCAAATTAAAGACAATTGGAGAGAACATTACAGCCGGCTGTTGAATGAGGAGTTTGACTGGGACAGGGGATGATTTGAGCCTGCAGATCCAGTGTTTGGCCTTGATTGACGCTGCTACTGTGAGTGGGGCAATAGCCAGGATGCAGGTGGGGAAGGTAGCAGGTCTGTCTAGTTTGACTGATTAAATATTGAAAGCCTCAGGTGAAAGAGGAGTGAGGTTAGTCACTGACCTGATAAATACGGTTATATATGAGTGTGTTGTCCCAGGTGATTGCCTGAAGAGTGTAATTGTAAATGCGTACAAGGTGAAGCGTGATGCCAAGGCAAGAGGAAATTTTAGAGACACAAAACTTTTAGACCAGATAATGAAGGTAATAGAGTTCTAGAAGGTATGATTAGAGAAAGAGTGAATATTGATGAGATGCAGTTTGGGTTATTGCTAGACAAAAGGATGTTCAGCAGCTTCAGGAGAAATATATAGGAAAGAAAAGGGAACAGTATTTTGTTTCTGTAGATTTGGAGAAGGCCTTTGACAGAGTCCTTAGAGAGGTGTTGAAGTGGGCAATTAGAAAGCTTGGGATCGAAGAGTGGCTGGTTAGGGTGGTTATCGCCATGTATGTGGGTGCTCGCACCCAGGTATGGGTGAATGGAGATTTGAGTGATGAGATTTCCGTAAATGTTGATGTGCACCAAGGATCAGTTTTGAGCCCCTTGTTGTTTATCATTGTACTTGAAATCCTATCACGTGACTTCAGAAATGGACTCTCGTTGGAGATGTTTCATGCTGAAGAATTTGGTGTTGATTGCAGAGAATGAAAGGGAGGCGGAGGAAAGATTTAGGAAGTGGAGGGATGGTATGGGGCACAAGGACTTAAGAATTAATGCAGATCAAACAAAAATGATGGCATCTAAGGCTGGTGGCGGTACTGTCAATGAAGGAGAGTGGCCATGTGCATTTTGCCACAAGAGAGTGGGAAGTAATTCCATCTTATGCAGTGTCTGTGATAAGTGGGTGTATAAGAGATGTAGTAGTATTAGAGGTAGACTGCGTGATAACGCTGATTTCATGTGTGTGGTGTGTCGGGAAGAGCAGGTGGAGATTGTCAGGCATGAAAGGATTGAACTTGCTGGTGAGTCTCTTGAGTCTGTGGAAGAGTTTTGTTATCTAGGAGACATGTTATGTGCTGGAGGTGGGGCTGGAGCTAGCTCTGTGGCTAGAGTAAGGAGTGGTTGAAAGAAGTTCAGGGAGCTGTTGCCCCTCCTGACACTGACAGGGCTCTCTCTCCATGCTAAGGGATCTTTGTATGCTGCATGTGTTTGGAGTGTAATGTTGTATGGTAGTGAGACCTGGGCAGTAAAGGAAGAGGATATTTGCAGGCCCAAACGTACAGAAATGACAATGGTTGAGTGGATGTGCAGTGCGTTCCTGGGTGTGAGGCCTGGGGGGGCTGGGTTTATGATGGAAGAGTTGAGGGGTGGGATGGGACTGGAGTGTATTGGTGTTGTGATGAGGAGAGGTAAACTGAGATGGTTTGGGCATGTAGAGACGATGGGGGATGATAATTGGATGCGGAGAGTGAGAAGTGTTGATGGTGGGAGTAAGGTTGCCAGAGATGGACCGAAAAAGACCTCGGATGAGGTCATTGAGTGTAACCACTGTGATATGGGACTGAATAGGGAAGCTGCCAGAGACCGAGCAGCATGAAGAGCCGTCACTGGGTGATCAAGGCCGACACATGGAAGCATATATATATATACAGTATATATATATATATATATATATATATATATATATATATATATATATATATATATATATATATATATATATATATATATATATATATATATATATATATATATATATATATATATATATATATATATATATATACATATATATATATATATATATATATATATATATATATATATATATATATATATATATATATATATATATACGTATATATATATATATACGTATATATATATATACGTATATATATATATATACGTATATATATATATATATATATATATATATATATATATATATATATATATATATATATATATATATATATATATATACTGTATATGCTCTATCAAAACCTTGAACTAAAGGAAATACTTGAATAGAATAAAATCGTCTAGACAAATGAAAACGTTTAACTGAAATTCTTGGTTGCACAATATCATGACAGTTTATACGAATTCAACTGTTGCATGAATCTCCCTCTTATAGTACCTCTAAAAGCAACTGTCACAGGTTTCACAAGTAACGTGCTCAGGTGAGACATTTTTGACTGTGTCAAGTGTGCCATGTGTGTGTGTGTGTGTGTGTGTGTGTGTGTGTGTTGATGCCGTGACACCGGGATTATTCTGAAATAAATGAACTAAACATTTGTACAGAGCAACACGTCTCTCTAGGTGAGAAAGATGATGAAAAGTATAGTATGAGTATTCGAACACCAATATATTTCGTTAATACTCGCGTTCTCGTGTTCTCATGAGAGAGAGAGAGAGAGAGAGAGAGAGAGAGAGAGAGAGAGAGAATGCGTGTATGTATGTACTGTATGTATGGCTTATCATTTTTCTTACATACTTACATACTGTAGGAATGCTGCCTCACAATGCAAGAAGAGCAAACTCCTAATTTTTAACTACCCTCCCTTTCTCCCCCCTTATGACCATCGACGTAAATGTCACAACCTGCACTGCACTTTAACCCGGTGTTAAAACGCTGACACTTGGGTGTTACAGCCAAGAGCATTTTATTTTATTCATGTAACTCAACAATCGTTTGTAAAACTGACAGGGGTGGAAAGGTAGTGGTGGCTGTCAGTAGGAGTTCCGAGAGAATGTACAGTCAAATAAAAGCGGTTAAAAACGTGAGTGCTGCAGGGATGGTTTTTGGAGGGAGAAGGAAATTCCAGCACCAATATAAACACGTTCGACAACCGTGTAATCTGCATTGCACCATGTAACCGTTGTAGGAGGGGTAGAGGAATGGGCGTGGTGAGCAACAGAATGGATATGATGGAATGGGAATTCTGTGGATGGTGAGACTGAAAGAAGAACCTAAACGTAGTGAAACTGATTGTTGTAGGATTAGCTATTTGAATGCAATTGAGGTATATTTTATAATATCCTCCAAGAATGAAAATATATGGGATGAAGGAGTCAGTGCATGTGAGAGTTAAATGAATTGGATTACCTTGTTTTGGAGGGTGGAGTGAAGAAAATATACCTTGTAAAATTGGTGTTGTATGAATAACGGTCTGAGGCCACTGAATGTATACTCCAACGTTTTTTATTTCCAACAGTAAAAACATCATTGTAACCTTGCATTGCTCCCACTTTATCGCTTGCAATGAAGGGAGTAAGTGCACTGAAAAGCAGATGTAAAATTACTGATATCTGATGAACATTAACTGTATTCCCTTGGTGATGCTTTTCTTTTTCAGCAATTGAGAGAACAGTCCAGCATATTCTTGTAAACATTTTCTTTCTCTGTCTACACCAGCTTCCACATACATTATACGACCAACACAGCTTTATTTTTACCCTCCGCATGACAGGGTCAGAGGAAGGTGTTGTTATCACTGGATCAATAGGTGTCCGTCTGTAGAGTTGGGCGGCAGGGCGTCTGGCCAGGCGTAGAGATTTTGTTTCCAGGCCAGAACCCAAAAAGTTTTCACAATCGTCATAAAATTTCACATAGTTATGTCTTGTAATGAACTGGTTCCTTTTGATTGGTAGGATGCAGTGTCTTAAGTAGTTTTTTTTTAGAATAATGAAAAAAAAAAAAAAACATTCAAGAGATTTCAGTGTGACCTGTGCAAGGAATCTGAAGGGCCCAGGTTATGTGTCCTCAACGTATTTTCCATACACCCATCTTTAAAATGAAAGATGGGGGGGGGTGAGGGCCATTATGGGCTTGGTTAGGTGTACAGTGAGGTGGGGGTATGTGCTTGGTCAGGTGGAAGGTTCCAACAGCGTAGCATTGCCTATGTTATTATGCGGAAGCATCTCCAGGTGCGACCCTGTCCGTCTGTCGTTCACTAATTCTTACAGCAAACGAGGTACTGTACATCTGTGGCAGTCGCAATGCCCGAACATCTAACACTGGAGAGTTCTCATTGGCGCTGGGGTGGGGAAGCGGGGACGAGGTGCAGGACCGTACGATTAAGTACCATTACCTTCAGCCTTTCTCGCGGTGACAGCCATTCGGAATGTCCTTTAACATTGTCTAACAGTTTTTATTCACTTCTGCAATACATGTGATTTTTCCTCTGATTTCCTCTCTGGTGACTACCATTTCCTCCCCTCTAAACTTCACCGTTATTTTTTCACTGAAACTTAACTAGAGGAGGGAGCTGGTATGGTCATGTGGAGAGAATGAATGTGAAAATAGTGAAAAAGATATATCTCGGCGATTTAGAAGGAATGAGGAAGTGTGGTACGCCGAGTACGTGTATAGATATAATATATATACACGTGTGCTATAGCGAGATATGGACAGTACCGAGACTAGTGAACAGATAGTGGATCGCGTTGGCTGAAAGAATTTTATATGGCATATTGTATGACGAAGGTTTGGAAGCCTATTCTTCGTCGGTGAAGTGATGGGCGGTGGATTGTCTCTGGCTGGCAGGTGGTATGAAACGGAATAGTGTGGCTGTTTGGAGATAACCTAGAAGTGGAGGAAGTGTGAGCACTCGTTTACTGAGAAAGTGGGTGAAACCAGTCCTGCCACTATCCTGCCTCGTATGTCCTGGCAAGAAGGAGACAACTGCAGTTGGCCGCAGATTCTGGTTCCCTTAAATACTGGCATGGTTAATGATCGCTCCTTCACTTCCTCATTTGTCAGTCTGTCTCTCCATGTGACTCCACATGCTCCTCGCAAACAACCCATTTCCACTGCTCTCACTCTTGTGTCCCTCCAACACTGTCCAAGCTTCACTTCCATACGTTAGAGATGGTATCACAATACTGTCATGCAGTAACTTTTTCACTTCTATGCTCACAGAGAGATTATATATATATATATATATATATATATATATATATATATATATATATATATATATATATATATTGTTACGGAACAGAGAAAGATAACGTACACTTTAAGTGAGAATACTAAGAGTCACTACTGTCCCGTAAAGTTCCAGGTTCAAAACAAAAGAGTTAGGTAAAATTACAAGTTAAAGTTTAATGCTCAAACTAACAACAAAACATTCAGAACTAATAAGGATAATGTAATGGCAAATAAACAGGTTAAATATATGGTTAACTGCAATAGCCTCTATTAACACGAAATTAGCAAGAGTAAATTTATCTAAGTCAGCCCTGATAAAATGAGATACCAGATAATACTCAGTGAATGCCAGATAAATTATTACAGATACAAACTATTATCAAAAATGACTGACATAAAACCCAACATTAATAAAAAACCTCACTAGGCCTAAGAATTAACCTTATGCTACACAGTACAAGAAAAAATGCAATAACATTTATATTCAAATTACACACAGCTGCTAGATGTTTGGAGATTTCTTGAGCACTCACAATAATAATATCTGTACAGGGGAGGACAGAGATGTGAACAAAATGAGGAGCAGATCTAAGTGGCAATGATGCAGAGACTGAGCTCATTATATAGGGGCCGGCAGAGCTTGATACAACTTGTAAGAAGGACGCGCAAATGAAGCCATGGGGACAAAGAGCTGAAAATCCTGCTTTGAATAACAGAGAGAACGACTTACTCTACTATAACGGTAGAAGGGGGGGACTGAGGCAGAACACGCTCGTGATCAAACATGCAGCATACTGTGCGTTAAAATTACACAAAGGATGATGAAATCATAGGCTATGTAACACCTCCCCACAAAGAAATAAGAAATTTACAAAGGAAATTTCTTATTACTCTAAAACAATCTGTACATGGCATTACAGAACATGCAAATGTCTTTCCTAGTGTTACAAAACATGAGATCTCCCTAGCACGTTCAGTCGTAGGTACTTGCCAGTATCCCTTTAACAAATCAAACTTACTTATGTACCTAGCCTTTCCGATCTTGTCTATGCAATCTTCCACATGAGGGAGAGGGTAAGTGTCTGTTTTGGTTATCTGATTAACACGTCTGTAGTCAATGCAAAGCCGCTGTGACCCACCTGGCTTAGGGACCAGAGTGACAGGAGAACTCCACTCGCTCTGACAGGGCTCAATCATCTTGTGGTCCAACAGGTAGCCAAGCTCCTTCTGGATGAGAAGAACTTTCACTGGATTCACACGGTAAGGAGGCAATTTAATTGGCTTTGCGTCTCCAACATCGACATCATGCATCAACACAGTAGTTCTTCCTGGAGTGGCACGGAACACTTGCGGGTACTCCTGCAGTAATGCCGAAAACTCCTGCCTTTCCTTGGGAGGTAGATGAGAAAGCTTAGTCTGGAGATCATTCATGATATCAGGATTCTTCCCCAAACTATCACTCAGGCTCATACTGCATGGGAGAGCTTCACTTGCAGACTCGGGTGGAACAGCTACAGTGCAGACTGGATTATTTTCGTCCCGCCTGTGATATAACTTCAGCATGTTGATGTGACATAGTTGCTTGCTCTTTCTACGATCTGGTGTGGCGATGACATAGTTGACATCACTGAGTTTCTTCTCCACGAAATAAGGGCCACTAAACTTGGCTTGAAGAGGTTGCCCATGAACTGGTAGCAGAATCAAAACCTGATCTCCTGGCTGAAAGTGGCGTAACCTGGACTTCTTATCATACCAAGTCTTCATCTTCTCCTGAGCAGCTCCTAAATTCTCTCTCGCCAGCTGTAAAGCAGTGGACAGCCGTTCTTTGAACTTCATCACATACTCCAGCAGGTTGACGTCATCTTCCTCCGACAGCCAGCATTCCTTGAGTAACTTAAGGGGTCCTCTTACTTCATGGCCAAACAGTAGTTCAAAAGGTGAGAAGCCCAGTGATTCATTTGGAGATTCTCGTGCGGCAAACACAACGAATGGAAGACCTTTATCCCAGTCTTTCTGATGTTCCAAACAGTATTTCTTGAGCATCGATTTGAGAGTTTGATGATATCTCTCCAACGCTTCTTGGGTCTGGGGATGGTAAGCTGAAGAGGTGATCTGGGTGATGCCCAACTCTTTCAGAGACTGCTTGAAAACATTTGACATGAAATTACTTCCTCGGTCTGACTGTACCTCCTTGGGCAGACCAAACTTTGTGAAGAACCCTAGCATTTCCTTAACCACGTTCTTTGCTGAGATATTTCTAAGTGGAATGGCTTCAGGATAACGAGTAGCCATATCAATCAGGGTCAACACATAAGAAAATCCTGAAGAAGTCTTAGGAAGAGGGCCCACAATATCCACCAACACATGGGTGAATGGCGCCTCAAAAGGAGGAATGGGAACTAGAGGTGCAACCTTTTCGGTCTGATTACACTTCCCCACAACTTGACAGGTGTGACAAGACTTACAATACCAGGAAACATCCCTGAAGATACCTGGCCAGTAGAAGTGTTTCAAAATGCGTGCCACAGTCTTCCTCACTCCAAGCTGTCCTGCCAAACTGGTATCATGAGCCACTCGAATGATATCCTGCCTACAAACACGAGGGATGACAACTTGATATACAACCTCCCATTCACAGTCGGCTGATGCTGTTGGGGGTCTCCACTTCCTCATAAGTACTCCTGACTTTACATAATAACAAGTAGAAGCACCGGCTGACTCTTCTTCTCTGTAAGCAGAGTTAGCTAGACCTTTCAACTCAGGGTCAGCAACCTGCAACTCAACCAACTCTTGACGAGACAAATTATCAACACTACGGGGTACTGCCTCATCTGGTGAGTGGTCTAAATTAGCAAGAAAAGTGTCAGCTAGGATAACATCATCATCATCATTATCCTCTAAATCACCAGTAACTTTAGACTTAGCCCTAGTGACAGCATATGCAGGGAACACATCAGGGACATCACAATCCTGGGACGCAACCACTGGCTCACTAGACAACTGAGGAGCTGGACACACTTGACTTCCACCAATATCATTTCCAAGTAAGAAAGTTACACCTGACATTGGGAGTGTCTCAACCAACCCAACCATAACGGAACCATTAATAAAACCAGACTCTAAATTCACTCTGCACAGAGGGACAGAGAAGTAATTATTCCCTACACCTTGTAAGATTACAGTTTCATCAGAGGAATTAACATTAGAGCCTAGAACACTGGTCAGCATAAGGGATTGGCAAGCACCTGTATCACGATATATTTTAACTGATTTCCTGTCATTACTGTCCAGAGGACTGACAAAACCATCAGACAGGAAATTAGCACATGAACTCTTGAGAGTGTCACCCACGTTACTGCTCAAAAGAGGAGCTCCATCATGAGAATTTAAGTTACCCCTCAAAGCAGGTTCAGATAACTCAGTTAAAGAATTCTGCGAACTCTCAAGAGTGGACACTAGACCAATTGACTGAATATTTAAAGACTCCTTTTTGTTCACATCACGCTGTCTCCTGAAACATCTCTCCGTAGTATGACCAAGCTTACTACAATAAGTACATTTACTTTTCTGAAATCTAGAGGTGAAGCTGGTATTTACTTCCTGAGAAACATCATCCTTATTCTCTTTCCTGTTACCTGTACTCTGAGTAGAGGCAACGTACTTACTCTCAGCTTTCCCTTTTTCTCTAGAATATCTCTTGTGAGTGAGAACATACTCATCAGCTAAAACTGCAGCATCAGACAAATTATCTATTCTTTTCTCATCAAGATATAGGCTTACATCTTTATAAATACACCTCTTGAAGTCCTCCAGCAAAATCATCTGCTTAAATTTGTCAAAATCAGAACCCACATTCTTAGAATTTAACCACTGCTCTAACAAATCTTCTTTGATTTTTGCATACTCAACATGGGATTGCTTATCTTGCTTGTAAGTTGTCCTAAATTTTACTCTATAGGCTTCAGGAACAAGCTCATAGGCCTTAAGAATCAAGCTCTTAACTACATCATAATTATCAGATTGATCCTGAGGCAAAGATGCATAAGTTACTTGAGCTTTACCGATGAGAACAGTTTGAAGGAGTACTGGCCAATACTCCTTAGGCCAATTAAAACCTGTAGCTACCCTCTCAAACAACTGAAAATACTTTGTTAAATCAGATTCATTAAAAGGAGGGACAAGTTTAACATTTTAGCCACATCAAAATCATCAGAGCTAGATGATCCAGTTCCACCTTGTTTCATGCGATACTCATGGTCTGCCTGAATCCTAGCAATTTCAACTTGTGCCTCAGCCTCCTTAGCTTTTGCCTGAAATTCAGCCTCCTTAGCCTGTGCTTGAAATTCAGCTTCCTTCACACGAGCCTCCTGCAGGGCTAGCTGTAACTTAGCTAATTCAATCTGCGTTTGCTCATTTGGAGGAGTTACATTAAACAAGCTTTCATTAATCATGTCAACAATTTGATCTTTAGAATGATGAGAGCGAACAGCAATTCCCAATTGTTGAGCAACAAGCTTAAGTTCATTCTTTGTTCTGTTTTCTACATCACACCTGTTTGCACATTTGACAAAAAATCTTTGGCTTCATCAAGCGTAGTAATAGTAGACATCATGAATAAGTAACAGTCACAAAATATCAAGCAATATCCTTATGATAATATCCTGAATATCCTGATATGAGGTCGCCAAATTTATGTTACGGAACAGGGAAAGATAACGTACACTTTAAGTGAGAATACTAAGAGTCACTACTGTCCCGTAAAGTTCCAGGTTCAAAACAAAAGAGTTAGGTAAAATTACAAGTTAAAGTTTAATGCTCAAACTAACAACAAAACATTCAGAACTCATAAGGATAATGTAATGGCAAATAAACAGGTTAAATATATGGTTAACTGCAATAGCCTCTATTAACACGAAATTAGCAAGAGTAAATTTATCTAAGTCAGCCCTGATAAAATGAGATACCAGATAATACTCAGTGAATTCCAGATAAATTATTACAGATACAAACTATTATCAAAAATGACTGACATAAAACCCAACATTAATAAAAAACCTCACTAGGCCTAAGAATTAACCTTATGCTACACAGTACAAGAAAAAATGCAATAACATTTGTACTCAAATTACACACAGCTGCTAGATGTTTGGAGATTTCTTGAGCACTCACAATAATAATATCTGTACAGGGGAGGACAGAGATGTGAACAAAATGAGGAGCAGATCTAAGTGGCAATGATGCAGAGACTGAGCTCATTATATAGGGGCCGGCAGAGCTTGATACAACTTGTAAGAAGGACGCGCAAATGAAGCCATGGGGACAAAGAGCTGAAAATCCTGCTTTGAATAACAGAGAGAACGACTTACTCTACTATAACGGTAGAAGGGGGGGACTGAGGCAGAACACGCTCGTGATCAAACATGCAGCATACCGTGCGTTAAAATTACACAAAGGATGATGAAATCATAGGCTATGTAACAATATATATATATATATATATATATATATATATATATATATATATATAGAGAGAGAGAGAGAGAGAGAGAGAGAGAGAGAGAGAGAGAGAGAGAGAGCCTCTGTGGTACAGTGGTAAAGTGTGCATTTCGTACACGGGTGAGCCAGGGTTCGCGTCCCCCCAGGGTAATAAACTTAACCTGGCCAAATACTACATTGGCAGACTCAAGGGGTGCTGTGGTTAAACCAGTGTCGCTTACAATAAAGTATGCTTGCAAACAGTCGGCTTGCGCGGGCCGATAACACTTAGTTCTCAGACTACACACACATCCAAAGCCACTACAACACTATAATTACACTTACAAGCACTCCTCACCCTACATACAATCTCTACCAGACAGCCTAAGCCACTTGGTAGAGATACATTGGCTGTGTCGTCCCGGATACTGAAACGGCTAATGATGATATATATATATATATATATATATATATATATATATATATATATATATATATATATATATATATCAGCCGTTTGAGTATCTACTGCAGGATCGGACTATCCTGACCGAAGTGGGGACGATACAGCCTATGTATCTCTACCAAGTGGCTTAGGCTGTCTAGAAGAGATTGTATGTAGGGTAAGAAGTGCTTGTATGTGTGACTTTAGTGTTGGAGTGGCTTTGGATGTGTGTGTAGTCTGTGAACCAAGAGTAATTGCCCACGCAAGCCGAGGTGCAAGCATATTTTATAGTACGCGACAATGGTTCAACCACAGCACCTCTTTTGTCTGCGGTGGCAGTACATGGCCTGAAGAATGCTCCCAAAGTTTATTACCGTAGCGGGGAGCGAACCCTCGTTCTCTCATGTACGAAAAAGCACACTTTACCACTGTACCACAGAGGCTCCATATCTATCTATCTATCTATCTATAGAGAGAGAGAGAGAGAGAGAGAGAGAGAGAGAATATATATATATATATATATATATATATATATATAGAGAGAGAGAGAGAGAGAGAGAGAGAGAGAGAGAGAGAGAGAATATATATATATATATATATATATATAAATATATTTATATATATATATATATATATATATATATATATATATGTATGTATGTATATATCTGGCTTCGTCTCTTTGTTAACTATTAAACAATCCTTGCATGGACATCCAGTGTACAGAACCATATTTGCTGAGAACTTTTGCTTACAGTTATGCTATAGTGTCGAGTTCAGTATGCTATGAATTTAATTTCTGTCAGTTCAAGATGCCACTATGCGTTTATTAAATACCACTATCTTTGCTGCCATGGTTTATAAATTTCTTCCATTTGTACCTCATTCCCGGTTCTTTCTAAAACTAGAGTGTGTTTCTTCTAATAAGAGCTTTCTACTTATACCACCTCAAAGATATATGTGTCTTTTCCTCCACCCTCTTATGTCTTTTTTTTTTTTTTTTTCATTCATCCATTGGTTGTCACTCCCTAAAAGTCGCTGCCTTTGTCTTGTTAACACATTCTCTCCCCCTGCACTATACTACCTTCTGAGCTTTTACATCTCTCTCTCTCTCTCTCTCTCTCTCTCTCATACTAACCCCCTGCTGTTCTTCTGTCTTCTCCTCTGTCTCCCATTATTTTTTTTGTTTTTCCTATGTTTTTCCTGCTTTTTTTCCATCGCGTTTTTTTTTTTAATCCCTTACGTGTATTATTACCTTCATTAACCTCCAGTCGTTGTTTTCGTCTTTCCCATGTTTACTATCGACTTTTTTTCTTTTTTCTGTCGTTTATCGTCACTTCACAATTCTTTCTCCATCTTCTTTTCTGTCTTCCGTAGTAATTGTCTGTTATCAATACCTCCTTCTTGCACTATCACATTCCTCCCAAAATTTGTTCATCTCTTCTCTCTTTCCTCCTCCTTTATTTTACCCTTTTCCTTGCTCATCCCCCCTCCCCTTTCTTATATTACCTTAACCCTGCACTAGTTTTCTTTCCGCCTTCCTTTCTGTGGGCACTTTACTTCCTTTCCATTTCTTCCTATTTTCAGTGTCAACGTCCTATAGTGACACATGATTGCATCCCCTTTTAGCAGCGATATCTTCTGCCGGGAGTATGATTCACGATGGCATTCAACAGTTATCCATTCATCATATGCTATTTTACTTTAACCTCTTCAGCCCGAAAACATGAGTTACTTTCCTTTTCTTGCTACCTGCAAAGAATTTTTTTTTTCATTTTAAAGGTTTACTTTGTCAACTGGAAGCATTACATAGTTTTCATGTATTCCTTCAGTACTACAGACCTTTTCTATGCTGACTTAAATCGTTTGACGATAACAAGAATAAAATGAAGAATGATTGAAGTGAACGTGTTTATCAAAGTGTCGTTAGACACAGTATGTTGGGACGACACCAACACACCAATTACCCTTGGCAATCAAGGTCTTTTAGAACAGCCGAACACAAAGGTGCTTTTATAAGCACCCGGCCTTTGTCGTCTGGCTTGTGTTTACCAGATAAATATGAGAGGTTGCCAAAACATAATGCTTAATTGCTGGTTAGTAGTCGGGTCTACGAGTACTATGTATTTCGTCGTATTCTTCCTTGGAACAATCCACAGTGATAATAGATTTACTGATTCCCATAGCTTCCTCCCAAACGAGTTTGATTTAATAGCGTATAAGATCAGTGTTAAAATCATCGTACATTTTATATTCAAACGAGCGTACTGCAAGAATTTAAACTTTTTATTAACCTTTGCCGCAAATCAGCGGGACATTCTTTTAGAACTGATCGGCACAAACTTTTAGCTTCTTGGACCACACCACTAAAATAACTTGTGAGCGACGGCAGCAAGATTAATGTGGCAAAGATAATGTGGTTTTTGACTCATTATTATCACTTTACTACTACTACTACTACTACTACTACACACACACACATACACACTGATATATATATATATATATATATATATATATATATATATATATATATATATATATATATATATAGATAGATAGATAGTTAGATAGATAGATAGATAGTTAGATAGATAGATGGATACAGATATAGATATAGGCATAGATAGAGAGAGATTTATTTCTCTCTGTCTCTGTCTCTGTCTGTCTGTCTGTCTCTGTCTGTCTGTCTGTCTGTCTGTCTCTCTCTCTCTCTCTCTCTCTCTCTCTCTCTCTCTCTCTCTCTCTACTTTATCTGTCTATCTAAAGATGGACAGATAGATAGATAGATAGGTATATAAATACTGTATAAATAAATAAATATGGATAGATAGATAGATAGAGACATAGATAGAGATATAGAAAGGTATATAAATACTCTCTCTCTCTCTCTCTCTCTCTCTCTCTCTCTCTCTATATATATATATATATATATATAAAACCATAAAACCAAATTATGGCGCCTAATGGTTTAGTGGGTAATTAAGGTCCTTCAGTCTGACTGAGCCAGTGCAGGTTTATATCCAATTTTTTTTTTTTTTTTAATGTGTCCGACTCTGAGCATAGGCTTCACAGCCTGCTGTCAAGGTCCAGTAGTCCTCCTACATACATACACCCAGTGGCGTACCCGAGGGGGGGGGAGCTGTTTGAAACTGACCCCAGGGCCCCCTTGAGGGGAGCCCCCCCAAAGTCTGAAAAATTTATAAGCTTGTTATTAATATTTAAAAATATATATATTTATCATCCCGACAATCCCGGCTGAGATATTAGATAAGTTTTGAGAATGAGGGGGGCTAGGTTCTTTGCGGACCCCCCTTCCAGGAGGGGGGCCCCCTCAAAGAACCTAGTGGAGTGGGGGAGAATGAGAGGGAGGTCAAGAATTAGGTAAAGGGATGGAGTGGAGAGGCATATGAGAGAGGGGGGTATGAGTTGGGAGCACGGCAGTGAAATGGCGGGGGGCAGGGCGACATGGAGGGGATTTGTTTGTGGTTACTCATATATACATACAGTATATATATTTATATATAAGATCAGTGTTAAAATCATCGTACATTTTATATTCAAACGAGCGTACTGCAAGAATTTAAACTTTTTATTTCAACTCATCAGCCGTTTGAGTGTCCACTGCAGGACCGGTCTATCCCGACCGAAGTGGGGACGATACATCCAATGTATCTCTACCAAGTGGCTTAGGCTGTCTAGTAGAGACCGTATGTAGGGTGAGAAGTGCTTGTAAGTGTAATTGTAGTGTTGGAGTGGCTTTGGGTGTGTGTTGTCTGTGAACCAAGTGTAATCCGCCTGCGCAAGCCAACTGGGTGCAAACATACTTTCAGTATGAGACACTGGTTCAACCACAGCACCCCTTGTGTCCGCCAATGCTCTACATGGCATGAAGAAAGCTCCCAAAGTTTAATACCCTGGCAGGGCGAGAACCCTCGTTCTTCAGTGTACGAAAACGCACACTTTACCACTGTACCACAGAGACTCCATATACTGTATATATATATATATATATATATATATATATATATATATATATATATAGAGAGAGAGAGAGAGAGAGAGAGAGAGAGAGAGAGAGAGAGAGAGAGAGAGAGAGAGAGTTATAGATATATGAGGCCAGTGTGCCACCGAAAGTGAGCAGGCACTGTGTCGGCAAATTACGGTCTGGGATATTAAACTGACATCCATAAAGATCTATACATACAAAGAAAGAAGCCTCGCAGATTACAGACTTGATAACTTAATGACTGACATGGATAACCTTAGTTAGGATACTGTAGGAATGAGTGAAGTCCACAGAAAAGAAGACTCGAAAAAGATTAAGATCGAGAAGGGCGTGCGTCAGGGACATGCAATTTCATCAAAACTATTTACAGCATGCCTAGAAAGTATTTTCAGAAAGCTTGGCTGGGAAAACAAAGGAATGAACATAGATGGAGAGGAGCTAAACCATGTAAGATATGCAAATGACAATGTCCTAATGTCAGAAACAGCAGAGACATTGCAAGAAATGTTAAATGACCTGA
This sequence comes from Coenobita brevimanus, assembly GCF_032717465.1. Lineage (NCBI taxonomy): Eukaryota > Metazoa > Arthropoda > Malacostraca > Decapoda > Coenobitidae > Coenobita > Coenobita brevimanus. The sequence goes on from NC_137020.1 coordinate 2,929,080, forward strand.
ACAGAGAAAGTCTCAAAGTAGGGCTAAAGATGAACCGAAGTAAGACTAATGTTTATTCACATACACCAAACAGCGTCATCAGAATAAGCGAAGAAATTCTTGAAAAAGCCGAGGAGTACAGTTACTTGAGGCAAATACTAAAATTAACGAAAGACCATTATAGATCGGTGAAAAGACGTACTATAATTGGATGGAAAGCTTTCAGTAAACATAGAGGTATTATGAAAAGTAACTTGCCGATTCTGTATGAAATGAAAAGTATATAACGAATGTAAACTATAATTCCAGCTGTAACTTACAGGTGTGAGACCTGGAAACTGACAAAATCTATGGAAAATAAACTAGTTTCTCAGAGGGCAATGGAAAGGTCAATGTTGGGAATATCTTTGAGAGACAGGAAAAGATCAACCTGGGTGAGAGAGCAGACCAAAGTCAAAGAAATTATAGATGTTAGAAAAGAACAGAAATTGAGGTAGGCAGGCCATGTAGCAAGGATGTGATAACCGACTGATGAAATGGCTGATTGACAGGATATCAAGAGACTATAAACGAGGCAGAAAAAGGCCAGACAGGAGGTGGAAAGATAAGACTTAGAAATTTGCAGGGAAAACGTGGCATAGATTGGCACAGTCAAGCAATTCGTAAAGAAGGTTGGGGGAGGCCTTTGTTCCACAGAGGACTTGTAATGGCTGATGATGATGATGAGCACATATATATATATATATATATATATATATATATATATATATATATATATATATATATATATATATATATATATATATCTTTCAATCTATGTATGTATATAATGTGTGTGGTGTGTGTAAGTGTGTGTGTGTATGTGTGTGTGTGTGTGCACGACACAAAAACTGAGGGAGCAATAACATGCACAACCATAACATTTTCATAAGGTCTTACTGACGACTCCCAAGCCAAGAGAAATGATCACCATCTCTCCCTCCCCCTTTGTTTAGTAAGAGTAATATCCAGCCATTAACACCAGACGTATGCTAACCGCAGCTCTTAAGCGTTCATTACCGGGGACAATAGCAAGTAAGTAGCACCACTTCAAGGTAATACAGCACATTTCATCACAATAGCCAAGAAGGCGGTTTCCACGGTCACTATTTGTGTGTGTGTGTGTGTGTGTGTGTGTGTGTGTGTGTGTGTGTGTGTGTGTGTGTGTGTGTGTGTGTGTGTGTGTGTGTGTGTGAAATACGTCTGAATGGTTTATTTCTGATATTGTAACCATCTACAGAAAGAAATGGGACTGCTCTAAATTGTGAGAAAAGAAGGAATTCCCTCCTTGCGAATGCCAACAAAGTACTTACCAAGATAATGTTATCCAGACTGACAAAACTTCTGACTGAGTCAATGTGGATTTTGGATGAAACAAAGCACCCGTGATATGATCTTTCTTGCGCGACATTTACAAGAGAAATGCCTCAAGCAGAACCGTGACTTATATCTTGCATTCATCGATCTTGCAAAAGCATTTGACACTCTTAATTGAGATCTTTATGGAATGTTTTTTCCAGAATGTGTAGTTTCAAACAAATTTCTTACCATCCGGAAGAGCCTGCATAACAACATGAATGCTCGTGTTTCTATATTTGGGAGCAAATTCGAGCTCGTCAACGTGGACATGGACGAAAAGCAAGGATGTGTCTTAGCTCCTGACAATTTCAACATCTGTCTCAGTACAGTCACCCTTTTAAGTTACGAACAAGTAAACACTGATGTTAGAATGAAAATCCGGCTCCGTCTAGACGGTTACTTATTTAATCTTAGACGTCTTCAAGCACAGTCAAAGACTGAAATGGCTCATTTCCTAGAATTCAACACGCCGATTTTTGTGCTGCCTTTGCACATACCACAGAAGCCTTATAACAAAGTCCTACCATCGTTTCCAATATATACCATGCGATGAAGCTCCGAATGATTGTCAGTAAAGCAGAAATATATCAGAGAAATAACCCAGCAGAGTCTCTTGTATTTCAGATAAATAGAAGAAATGAAAATCAGGTGGAGAATTTTACCCATCGTGGAAGTGTGCTCACAAAAAAACATAACATTGATGTAGACGTCCTTGTACTAATCAGTCTTGCCTCAGCCTCTTTTGGACGTACCGGATCCAGAGTATATGAAAACGCCAACTTGATAATTGAGACGAAGGTATCAGTATATACGATTATATGATACTCCTTCCTCTTATACAGTGCTGAATCCTGGACTACTTACCAGTATTACATCAAATAGCTTGAGTCGTTTTACATCCGATGCTTACAGCACATCCTAGGACTCACATGGGAGGATAAAATCCCTCACTCATAAATTCTCCGGCAAGCAAAGTCAACCAGCATACAGTAGACACCATTCTGGTTAAAAAGCAGCCGAGATGGGTCGGACACATATTCCACATGCCAGGTCGCCACCTTCTCCGCCAGGCTCTGTATGGCCAACTCTCTGCAGCACGTCACAACCCAGGGGAACAGAAGAAGAGATATAAAGATCATTTAAGGACAACTATGAAGAAATGCAACATCATATTAAAAGCTCTTGATACCAGTGCCTCTGACAGAAAGCAATAGCGAGTCCTCTGCAGCAAAGTAACCCTTCACTTTGAAAAAGCTCGGAACCTGGCTAGAGAAGAGAGTAGACAATAGGGTCGCAACAAAACAGGGATCACCCAACAAACTTGCTCTTGACATGCCAACTGTGTGGCAAAATTTGCGGATTCAGAATTGGTTTGCACAGTCACACACGTTGGCTCCAGTGACTGAGAAACACACTATCCTAGTGAGTATAGCAGCTGTCGTCTTTTGCAGTAGAAAGACAGCGTTACGTTAAGTAGTGTGTATGTGTGTGTGTGTGTGTGTGTGTGTGTGTGTGTGTGTGTGTGTGTGTGTGTGTGTGTGTGTGTGTGTGTGATGAGAGTAACAGAATCTACTCTTCTTTGTTTCCGTTTCCACAGTCGATGTTTTCCGTTAAGATATGGGCCTTAGTTTCCTAAACAGTCATCTTTGGTAGTGATGCAGGCAAACGCACGAATTATTAACTCGTGGATTGTTAGATAGACTGCCATGGAAACATTGGCAAGCTCCGTGTTTTTTTAAAAGAAGCTAACCTTGTTTGAGATTATTTTCTTGAAATTGGCAGTTGAAGCAATCCTTAGTTCGATCTATTCCCATTTTTCTTCCATTGTCTAGGAACTGTACACGAGGAGTGACGAAGAAATTAATCCTGCAGCACCAGAACTTGTTTGTTTTGTTGAAGCTAGCCCCAGACATTCTATTCATCATGGACACCTTCCCATTTGGAAGGTAGATGGCGATGAGACGTGGGAACAGGGAATCTACTGTATACTGAACAAGGAAAGAAACGCCTAGAGAGTTTTCGTGTCGCCACGTCTTAGAGGATGTGCCGTCTGGCAATGGTCAGTTACACAGATATATATGCAGATACACAGACTGATACATAGACAAAGACATGTTGGTTGACTAAGGGCCGCACGATGTCGATTATTATCATTTACTTGCACCGCGAACGTCAAGTGAATGAGAGCCGTGCGTGCGTACTCTGTTGTTGCTGTTCCCGTTGTTTGAGCAAATTTTGATCTAGAACTTCACCACGCCAACACATACCAACCTACTGATCAACCTGAAGACCCGCCGACATGTCATAAAAATAAGCCCTCTAATACCAGTCCACTAGTCCTGTGTAAGACAGTCCTAGCATGTATTCAACGTGGACGGTTGGTGTTAGCGCCATATTGGTGATATGTGGAGGTATATGGCATGTAGGAGTACTACTGGGCCTTCAGAACGGGCTGTGAATCCTATGCCCTGAGTCGGACAAAAGAAAGAAAACAACAATCATTATTAGCCTTCTCCCTCCCTGCCCACCCCCTTCAGCCTATCAGATCAATTTTGCTTGGACATATTTTCAATAATATATTTTAAATCCTAACACGAGCTCCCTTCCTCGGAGAACGTTCGATTTTACGAGGTGTATTAATCTTGACCTACCCCATTATGCTTCACCGTCATCGCCCGCTCATTCTAATCCTTTCCAACCACCCTATTCATTTTTACCTTCTCAATGACTTTGCAAGAGGCATCATTGACTTCGAAGTACACCATACCTGGCTGCCTTGAAGTATTCTTTGTAGGATATACTTTACCCCTCATATCTCTTCACCATCATGCTAACCCATCCCACCCACTCCTATGAACATGTCTGGTCGGTTGAGTTAAGAGAAAAAATTATTGCTGCGGCTACATGGTCAGTGTTTGTTTTCACAAGGAATACTTCCCCAGTAGTACCCAACTAGCAATCATCATTACCTCCGGCAACAAAGTTGGAGGAGGTCATGTATTCACTTATGTTTGTCTTCTTGTTTGTCCACACGATATCTCCAAAAGTTCTCAGTGAATTTAGATGAAATTGTCTGGAGAGATCGGCCATGGACCAAGAAAGAATTCATTAATTTTGGGGGCGGATCCGGATCCGGATCATGCGAATCCCGTACAATATCTCCAAAAGTTCTCAATGAATTTCAATTAAATTTTGTGGAAGGGTGGGCCATGGGTCAAGGAACAAATTTCGGGGTGGATCCAAATCCAATGCCCAAGGATCCGGATCCCGATCATTTTTAATGGCAATGACATTGGCGGAGGTATGCGCTCACTGAGGGCATTCTAGTTCTGTCTTATTTCTACTGTTACCCTACACCCTAGCCACATCAGAAAGATCCCAGTTAACGTACAAAAAAAAAGAACATTACAAACCAAATTTATAGGAATACCTCACAGAAATAGCCTAAGATTTGCGTGTTGACCCTTTGACCCTGAAGTTGCATGAATGGACCTAACTGAAACTTTATAACCCCGAACAGACCCTTTTTTCGCTTGGATATGATATGAAGATCTTGACTGGAACTAAATGTCTGGAATAGGCCCAACTGGACCTAACCGGACCTAATTAGACCTATTTGCCAGTAGGTTAATTTGGCTGAACAGAAATTAATGTGAGTTGCCTGACTATACTGGTCTTTGCACAAATTTCACAGTGCCATGTTTCACACAACCTGACACATAATGTTATGTTTAACATTAACAATTAATGACACATCGCATTCACATCTCAAACCACCACACAACATTTTTGGAGAAGAACAAGGGGGATTTAGGAAGGGAAAAGGGTGTGTAGATCAGATATTTGTTCAAAGATGTTTAGTGGAGAAGTATCTAGAGAAGGGAAGGAAAGTGTATGCTGCCTTCATGGACTTGGAGAAAGCTTATGACAGAATAGATAGGCAAGGTATGTGGAAGGTATTAAGAATATATGGAGTGGAGGGAAAATTGTTGAGTGCTGTGAAGAGTATGTACGAGGGAGCTAGGATTACGGTGCGAGTGGATGGTGAGCTGAATGAGTTCTTTGATCTCAATGTGGGACTGAAACAGGGTTGTGTGATGTCTCCATGGCTGTTTAATATATACATGGATGGGGTTGTAAAGGAGGTGCAGGGTAGGGCAGTGGATGTGGGGGTGGCTCTAATGAATGAGGGTGAGATTTGGAAGCTTCCGGTGTTGCTGTTTGCTGATGATACAGTACTGTTGAGTGAAGATGAATGGGAGTTGCAAGGTTTGGTGAATGAATTTGGGACAGAGTGTAGGAGGAGGAATCTGAAAGTTAATGTAAACAAAAGTAAAGTTATGGTGTTTGAGAGGAATGAAGTCACGGAGTGTGCAGTGAGGTTGGATGGTGAGGATATGAAGAATGTGAGTGCATTCAAGTACCTGGGTAGTGTGATGAGTAAGGATGGAACTTTTGGGGATGAAGTGCGTGAAAGGGTACAGTAGGGAAGGAAGGTTGTTGGTACACTGAAAGCAGTGATGAGAAATAGGGAGGTGAGTATGGAAGTTAAGAAGTCACTGCATGATAGTATTGTGATCCCTACCCTGACGTATGGAAGCGAGGCATGGACCTTGCAAGAGGGGAACAAGTCAAGAGTGAGAGCAGTGGAAATGAGTTACTTGAGAGGAGCATGTGGAGTGACGTGGAGGGACAGGTTGACGAATGAAGAAGTGAAGGAACGCTGTGGGGTGGATGTGGATGTGGTTGAGAAGATTAGGAGAAATACACTGAGGTGGTTTGGACATGTGAAGAGAATGGAGAATGAAAGACTGACTAAGAGGGTGTATGTAGGTGAGGTGGAGGCAGGGAGAGGGAGAGGTAGACCGAGGATGAGGTGGAGGGATGGAGTTGAGAGGTACATGAGGGAGGGGGGGGTGAGTTGGGGGGAGGGTAGTCAAATGGTGGGTGACAGAGCGACTTGGAGGTGTTTTGTCTGCGGCCACCCTTTGAGGGATTAGGGCGTCGGGCTATAGATAGATAGATAGATAGAATACAATTATATATCACATTCACCTCACAATCACAACTCACCTTCCTACATCTCAGTTATAACTCACATTGCCACATACCCTTTGTCTAATTCAAATGGAGTAAATCGCAAGACTAAATAACAGATTATACATTTACACCTGTACAGAACAGGAGTACAGACCACTGGGTCAACTAGTGAATGAGGCGCATTATACCCGCAAGAACAGAATGGATACATCTCCATTCTCTTTAACTTTCAGCCAGAAGCCATTTTATATTTTCATTTCTGCTCCTACTAGATTACTTTATTTAAATTCCGGAAACACGCAAATATTGCAAGGGTTAGTGCTTGCTATACTGTAAACCGTCTGGCGCAAAAATCTTCCCTAAATATAATCGTTTGGTAATAACATGAATAAAATAATTGACATTTCCTCCCGCAGAGATTAACCACTTCACTAGGATGACGTTCATATTTACATTTATTGCTGCGTCGTCCAGACAATATTATTTAGCTCTCGGAAAACTGAAGAGGGTAATTAATAGCCTTTATTAACTTCCCTGCAATAGCTCTTTCCTTAACTGGAGAAGAAAAAATAGAGTAGCGGCAAGAATTACATTTAAAAAGACCTCCCCAGGATCGTGAGGCATGAAAGGTAGGTATGAAACTAGGTACCATAGGGAGGTATGCAGGGAGGTATGGTAGGTAAGCAGGTAGGTTAGCAGGAAGATTGGTAGACAGAGAACTAAACAAGCAGACACGTAGGTATGGAGCTAGGTCGGGTGGTAAGAAGTTGAGTATGTACAGTAGTTAGGCAGAGAGGTTCACTTGAGGAAAGTTCTGCCTTATACACTCGCACACCACTTCGAAATAGTAAATATGAGACAAGTGGTTTGCAAAGCAATATCCAACATTCATCTATCTGGTAAATGTGTGATAAGGATGTGTGAGCGGTAGGAACTATCAGCTCCCCCATCCTTCTTTCTCACTTAACCTCTCCCCTCCCACACAGTTGTACCAGGCATTTGAGTGTCTGGCTACTGCTTCACTAGTGGTTGTCTCACGCATAAAGGTCCAAACTGGCAGGCAGGTGTATAAGGCGGAAATTTCCTTGAGTGTACGAGTAGATAGGGAGAAAAGTAGGGAGGCAGACAGGGAGAAAGGCAGGAGGGTTGGTAGACAAGGTGGTGAGAAGGGAGGAACAAAGACAAAAGTCGTGTCGCGGTTTTGTACCTAGATTAAGTGTAACACGTGAAATATTACGAGAACTCTACCAGTTACATTTTCGTTGATGGCTAGCCTGACTTCCTGTAACTTGATATATGCAGCTGAGCGAATAACTCTTCAAATCAACCGAGAACATTCCTAAACCTTAACATCGATTCCCAAGAACTGAAACGTCCCAATTTCTTATGAGAGACAAAATGTAAGCCATATTCAGTCAGACGATGATCGCCTGGCCATTTCATTTTACACCTTACTAGAAAACGTCAATTAGACCTAGTATACACCTTGGTAGGGAAAGGGCAAGCAACATGCCACCAACTACTACGGTATGGGGATGAGGTGGGAGGATCTCCTTATATTTAGCGGAAAACAATCCTGAACAGATTGCGCAAACATTCGGTATAAGGGGAACCGAAAAAGAGTGGATTTGGCAATTTCGTGAGGAAGGCACAACGGAGAACCGTCATCATTCAGTTCCCCCTCCTGTTACCACACGAAGACCATGAAATAATCACAACGATAGAAGCAGCACCTCGAAGCAGCGCTTACGACGAATTGCACCGAAAATGAAGGACACGAACAGTTATATTTATGTAGACTTCTGTTTTCTGGGTTATATGTTCGAACTCCAGCCTGTGGAATTCAGTTCGTCACGCTAAACATTCGATTATCATTATACAGTAATTTTATCGTCATATGAAGCACATTTTGGGCAGTTAGGTTCGATACCGCTGACAGATACTGACACTCACAGCTCTGTTAATCGATATAAGGTAATTTAAAGATGAAAAAATTACTTCTGCACACGAATTTAGTTGTCCGTATTTCAATATTGCTGACATGGTAGTGAAAAAAAAAAAAATGCATGAGAAGCGCTTCATATATGTCAAGTAAAAATTACCATTCGGAAAGAAAAAGAATTACATAGATTGGTTTCGCTTAGTTACCAAAAATATGCTTGCACCTACAGGCTCGTCACCTGGGGCAAAGGGCAGCTCGTGTCAGTGCTCCAACCGTTTGTATTACACAGTGCAGAGCGCATCAAAACTTCAACCTTACGGCAGACATTTTCATCAGATTTCACGATAACACATTTGTATTTTATTGTATGCAGGGAAGAAGGCAGGGAGGCAGACAGACATACGGATGTAGGTATGAATGGAAGTTGGTGGGTAGGTAGGTGGCGGAGGTTCTTTAGTACTGTTCGCATTCAGGGGAGGTAAGTAATGCCGTAGGCAGGGAGTACGACAAGCGAAAAGGTAATTAATGAAAAACAACAAATAGTGAAAACTGATCCTTTGCATTCTAAAGACTTAATTTGAACCTTAATGCTTCCCTGTGAATAGATCTCTTCATCTAACAGAGTGGCTGCAAACCTAGACCAGGGTTTGTAGCCACCCCTGCACTCTTTAACCTACACATGCACGACGTACCCACACCTCACACACCACAAATACACGTAACTTCCTATGCGGACGACATAACACTTACATGTACACACCAAAACGCAAACACAGCCGTACACATCTTCCAACCTTACCTCAACACACTATCAGAATGGTTCACCACAAACAGACTCAAATTAGTCTCAGCCAAATCTACAGTGACCCTTCTCACAAACTGGATAGCACAGAACACAGTCACATTCCACACCTCACCATAAACAACACTTACTTACCACACACACACACACACACACACACACACACACACACACACACAAAATCTTTGGTGTAACATACAATACATCAATGTCATTTAAACAACACATCACAAACATTAAAGATAAATTAACACCAAGACTCAATGCCTGAAGGTCACTTGCCCATACAACATTTCGACACAACAATGAAACCACCACCACAGTATACAAACCATATATACGTTCAGTGATGAATTATGCAAGCCCTTCTTGGGCTCCTAACCTCACTAAAACACACCACAACACTCTACAGACCATACAGAACAAGGCCTTAAAAATATTCACAGGCTGCACAGCAACTATACCCACTGACCACCTACATCAAGAAACCAAAGTCCTTAAAGTCAAGGATCATCTACACATGAGAGGCACACAAATTCTTGCCGCAGCCTCCATAAACCCACACCATCCACTACACTACATGGCAGCACATCCACACACACCAAGGAACATCAAACCAACACCCAGCACACGATATCATACACAAATACTGTCATCTCTACCCCCTCACCCGCCTCAAACCAGCGTCCAGATGCATATCCACATTCAGATCACTTGCCACTCCATTCAGTCACTTAAAGACAATACACAGTTGCATGCACTGCATCCTGATATCCACCCTTTCGAATCCTACCTCCCTCGTGAGGACAGGGACTCCCTTGCCAGGCTGAGATGTGGGCATCGTCCAGCCCCCTTGAGTTATCAGAAGAGGCTGGATGACTCCGTCGCTGATGCCTGTCCAGGATGCAACACAGCACCCTATACTATTAAGCACATTATGGAAGACTGCATTGCACACAGTCTCCTGCGCCAACAACTTAACATACACTCCTTGAGAGCTCTGTGGGAAAGCCCGGTCTCGGCCGTGGCCTTCCTTAGGGACTCGGGGCTGTTTGGCCAGAATACTTAGGGAATATCTACTACTACCCGCCGACATGTAAAAATACCCCCGCTAATAGCAATACACCAGTTCTGTATGAGACAGCCCTAGCATGTATTCAATATGGACGGTGGGTGTTAGCGCCGAAGTGGTGACATGTAGAGATGTATGGTATGTAAGGAGGACTGCTGGGCCTTGACAGCAGGCTGTGAAGCCTATGCCCAGAGTCGTACACATAAAAAAAAAAAAAAAAAAAAACTACTACTACTAGTACTACTACTATTACCACTACTACTAGTACTACTACTATTACTACTACTACTACTATTACTACTAATATTACTACTACTACTACTACTACTACTACTACTATTACTACTACAACTACTACTACTACTACCCTGGCATCAGCTCATGAAAAAAAAAAAAAAAAAAACGCTGCACACAGCAAGGATCATTTGATGCCGTGTCTTTGCCACCCCAGCATGGCAACATTCAACAGACTTTTGTATTCCGACTAATTAAAAGCTATTTACAAAGACGAAGTTGAGGGCTTTCGGCGGTTGAGTCAGAACCAGGGGTTTCATCAATCCATCCATCCAATCATTCTTTCGGACTACTGTGCAGCCTGCACCATTTGTCAGATTTCGCCAATTGAAGTGTCAAATGGATCCTCTGAGGCTGACAGGATACCTAGTTCTGGTGGTCAGGTAAATCCCATGATCACACTTATTGAAAAAAAGTCAAGACCTTAGATGAAATTTCCATGTTTACTGGAGTGTTAGCCAAAAATTGTTATCATTGGAGAGGGGCGTTTAAATTCGCTAGTTTAAGCCCTAACTGTTATTTTCATAAAGTGTTTCTCTCTCTGCCTCTCCACCCTCCCCCCGCCTCTCTCTCTCTCCCTCCCTCTCTCTCTCTCTCTCTCTCTCTCTCTCTCTCTGAAAAGCAGTAGCGTGAAATGTGTCTAAGGTGTGGCAGTGTGAGATGTGGCAGCGTGTGGTCTAAATACAAGATTTGTCGGTGTGAGAAATGGAAGTGTGTTTTATGGCAATATAGGGTGTGATACTATAAAAGGTGAGGCAGAATCTTTTACTTCACACAGAGCAGTATATATATATTTTTTTCGATAATAAAATAAATGTAATTGTTCATGATAGCACAAATGATTGGTGATGTTTGACAGGTCTGTGTTATATATTCTTAAGTGAGTTGCCTCTCTCCTCCGACACCCTTACCACTCAAGAGAATACGCCACTCTTTCCTTTATCACTCAAAAACTGAATTCATTCTCTTTTCCTGTGGCTGTGAGGTGCGGCAGTGTGTGTATGGCAGTGTGTGGGTTGGTTTTGATAGACTGGAAACGTATGGTGTGATTAATGGAAGCTGTCATTGTGTGAGATGTGACAGTGTTTAATAAGCAAGTCTTAAGTGTCGTTGTGTGAATTGAGAAATTGTGATAATGTAGCGGTATGTGGTGCGGCAGTGTAAGGTCAGTGTGAGATGTAACAGGATATAGTGCCTCTGTGTGGGGTATGTGCGAGAGTTGTGGCAGTTTCTCTCATTTATAGCAGCATCTTTACCACTACATAAACTTCCTTCTGGCGATAAAAATAAAAGTTAGCGTACTTGGTGGCGGAAGATATCAGTGATGCTGGTCGGGTGTGTGTAGTATATTCTCCTTAGGTCTGCCTCTATCCTCTCATTCTCTTTCCTCTACTAAACTTAAGCCTCACCTACCGTCCTCCCTTCCCCACTCAATAACTCCAGCCTCCTCTTCCTTTTCCACTTGAGAATGTCAGAGTCTCTCTCTCTCTCTCTCTCTCTCTCTCTCTCTCTCACACACACACACACACACACACACACACACACACACACACACACACACACACACACACACACACACACACACACACACACACACACACACACACACACACACACACACTTCTCTCACTTTAGATCTTAAGTCACCATCTTGCTTCGTAATCAAGAACTGTTGTCACTTTTCATTTTCACTCCCATTGAAGAGCTCCAACCTTTTTCTCATTTCCCACTCATGAGTTCTAGCTTCTCTGCTCTGTATTCATTTCCTCATTTTCTCAGTCCCCTCCCTTCCTTCCTCCCTCTCCCCTCTCTCTCTTGGTCATTTCCCTCCATCTCCTCTCTCCTCTCTCCCCATCCAGCCTAACATCTTCACTGCGATGTTATTTCATTTTATTCTTTTCCTCCCCAGATGGTTTTATTCACCCCATGAGACCTTTCCAACTGGAGATCTTTCACACAGCTTTCAATCAGCCCTTCACTACAAAGGTAAATTTGTAATATAAAGAAAATCGTTGGAGAAGGAAGATGAAACTAAAAGTGACAATTTCTGGTGAGGATGATAAAAATCCTAATTCCATTTTTTTTTTTTTTTATCCCACTCAGAACTCCACTATCCATCTCCTTAAACCACTCCGCATCCACACTTACCTTCCGAGCTAACTCACTCCATTTTATATAAGAAGTATAATCTCATACTACTTTCTCCCACTTTCATCCCATGCACCCTTTCTTTTTTCAGCAATTTCTTCCAAATATTTTCCACTCACTTGTTCACCTACATTTTTCTTTTCTCCCGATCCCTTCCTATTTACGAGTTTTTCCCTTCACCTACCCATTAGCCATTCTCTCTCTCTCTCTCTCTCTCTCTCTCTCTCTCTCTCTCTCTCTCTCTCCACTGCCAGAATTCCATCGTGCCTTCTTACCCTGTGCCACACACATTTCTCCGTCCTGCATCTTCCACGTTCCCCACTCTCATTCACTTTCCTCTCTTCTCTTCATTACTCGGTTCTCCTTCCTGTGTTTTTTTTTTTTTTTTTATCTCTTACTACTTTTCACTTCCTCATCGTTCTTTCATCATTCCTTCCTCCCCCTCATTCCTCCTTTTACTCTTTCTCCTCTTCCTCCATCCACTGTTACTCCCAACTTCTCCCATCATCTTTACCTCTCTTTCCTGCTCCTCCTCCTCCACTTCCTCCCATCATTCACTACTTCACATTCTTCGTTCTTCAGATTTGCCACTCACATTCTTCCTCCATATCTTTCCTTCTTCTTTCATCTCACATACCTTCAATCCACCACCCATTTCCTTGTTTAGTCCTACCTTCATTTTTTCAAAACTTCGTCCTATTCTACGTTCCAACACTTCCTTCCGTCCCTCTATCTTCCTCCTTCTCATCCCTTCTCCTTTCCCCCCAAACATTTACCCCTTAATTCCTCTCCTCCTCCCTCCCACTTCCTCTCACAGTATTTGCCTTCCCTGTGGTGCAGAATTCAATTTCCCCGTCTCCAAATCTCTCTCTCTCTCTCTCTCTCGCTCTCTCTCTGTGCGTGCGTGCGTGCGTGCGTGTGTGTGTGTGTGTGTGTGTGTGTGTGTGTGTGTGTGTGTGTGTGTGTTAAGAATGCTTCCGTTTTCGTTCCCTACCCTACTCTCTGCCTCTCACCCACCCACCTTCCCTATTCTCTCTCCTCCCTTCCTATTCCTAGTACCCAAAGCAACAAGCAACTTCGCAACCTAATTAAGCCCCCTCTCCCCTCCCTCTCACCCTTCCCTCCTGCCGTTCATGGTCGACCTCTCCATTCCTCCAGACTCTCTTATTCCATCCATCCACTCCCCTCTACCCTGGCCCCTCACCCTCTCTATAATTAATTGTTCCTCCCTTCCCTCCCTTGCTTTTATTCCCCCCCCCCCCGTCTTACTCTCTCTCCCTCCTCTCTTGCTCCCTTTCCTCCTCTTCTTTCTCTCACTATCCCTCATTCTCTCCCTGCTTGTACTCTCCTTCTCCCTCAGACTCTTTCATGATCCGTCTATCTTCTCTCTCTGTACCCTGACCCCTCACCTTCCCCTTTACTAATTCCTCCTCCCTTTCGTCTCTTACTTCTCCTCCTTTACCCTCTTCCGCCTCTCTTACTCCCTGTCTCATACTGCCCTCTCTTACTTGGCTTCCTCCTTTTTCTCTTACTATTCCACTCTCTTTCCTCTTTTACTCTCCCTCTTTTCTTTCTCCCACTGTACTCTCTTATACTTCACCTTCCCCACTGCAACACCCTATCCCTCTCTTCATTACCATGCTCCACTTACTAATATCATTCTCTCACTCTTCAGTCTTTTACTGTCCTTCTCCCTCTCTTACTCGCTTTCCCTGTCTTCCCGAGTTTACCACACCTTCCCCTGTCCTCTCTCTTATTCCCTTCCCCTCTCCTTTCTCTTCTTCCACCCCCTGCCTCCTTTCTTATTCTCTTCCCCTCTCCTTTCTCTTGTTTCCCCTCCCCGTGCTTACTCTCTTGCTTCCTTCCTCTTTCCTTTCTTTTACTTCCCATCCTCCTCACACCTTTTTTACTCCCTTCCTCATCTTTACTCCCCCCCATACCTCCTCATTCACTCCTTCCACCTCTTCATTCCCGCCATTGCCTTTCTTTCTTTTTTCTTATTTTTTTAAATTCACAACAGAGGAAGGAAAAATGAATAAGAAACAATAATCCACACACGAGATTACAGATGTCCTTCACTGATAAAAAAATCTGTAATACTTGGAATTCAACAACAGCTGTAGGTTGAAGTTTGGGGGGAAACAACTCTGGGGAAGCGAGTTCCAAAGAGAGGCAGTTCGGGGAATAAAAGAATTCTGATAGGCAGAAGTTCTGCAATATGGCAGTGTGCCAGTCCAGTTCATGAGCGCTACCCGATGTCAGTGTAGCGCGGGGAACGGCTTGGAAAGGTGGCACAATGGATGCAACTTCATCTGAGCAAAAAATGCAATAGAGGCAACATTCCTTCTTACCTGTAGGGGGGGTAGTTCATTTGAAATTGCAGGGTTATTAATTATTATAACACCTTTGTTCTGAGCTTTGTTCAGGATATAAGTCTGTTGAGTGTTGAAAGTACGGTGAATGGTAGATTGATAATTAAGAGAGTTAGAAAGGGTACAGAGGGAGTGATTGGTGATGAACAGTGCTGCTTTAGGAAAGGGAGGGGTGCGTAGATCAGGTGTTTGCTGTGAGACAAGTGTGTGAAAAGTATTTAGAGAAAGGCAAGGATGTGTTTTGGACATTCATGGATTTAGAGAAACCGTACGATAAAATTGATAGGGAGGCTTTGCGGACTGTTTTACGATTGTATAGACTTGATGGTAGGTTACTAAAAGGGGTGAAAAGTTTTTTTGTAAATAGTAGAGCGTGTGTAAGAGTGGGAAAAACTGTGAGTGATTGGTTACCCGTGAGACTGGGGCTGAGACAGGGATGTGTGATGCCGCCTTGGTTGTTTTGTATTCATATGGATAGTGTTGTAAGGGAGGTGAATGCAAGAGTTTTAGGTGGAGGTCTGAGTCTGGTGAATGTTGATGGTAGAGAGTGGAATCTGAAGCAGCTGCTGTTTCCAGATGATACTGCACTGGTAGCTGATTCAGAGAAGAGATTGAGACAGTTGGCAGAGGAGTTTGGAAGGGTGTGTGAAAGGAGGAAATTGAAAG
This sequence comes from Coenobita brevimanus, assembly GCF_032717465.1. Taxonomy (NCBI): domain Eukaryota; kingdom Metazoa; phylum Arthropoda; class Malacostraca; order Decapoda; family Coenobitidae; genus Coenobita; species Coenobita brevimanus. The sequence goes on from NC_137020.1 coordinate 2,944,793, forward strand.
TAAATGAGAATAAGAGTAAAGTGATGAAGTGAACAAGGTCGGTAGATGGTAGGGGGATGAATATAGTTTTGAATGGTGAGTTGCTTGAGAAGGTAGAGTGTTTTAAGTATTTAGGGTCACATGCTGCTGTGGATGGAAGGATAGATACAGAAGTGAAGTTTAGGATGAATGAAGTAGGAATGGTGCTAGGAGGAATGAAAAAAGTGTTTAGATGTCGTTTGCTTAGAATGGACGTAAAGAGAAGGCTGTATGAGTGTGTTGTGGTACCTACTACATTATATGGGGCTGAAACATAGAATATGGATGTAGCAGAGAGGGAAAGTTTGAATGTAATGGAGATGAGGTGTCTGAGGAGTATGTGTGGAGTGCCGCGCATGGATCGAGTGAGAAATGATGAAATGCAAAGGAGAACTGGAGTTGTTCGGGAGATGGCTGATCGAGTTGAGCAGAAGGTGTTGCGATGGTTTGGGCATATGGAGAGAATGGATAATGAGCGATTGGTGAAAAAGATAACTAGATCTGATGTGAGAGGTATAAGGCTGAGAGGGAGACCACAAATAGGATGGATGGACAGTGTGAAGAGAGCGTTGGATGTGAGAGGGATGTCTGTTGAGCAAGGAAGAGTGGCTGTGTGTTACAGAAATAAATGGTGAGAAATTGTGAATGAATTAATGATGATCCAGCCCTGGGGGGATATTCTTCCGTGTTTGGTCTCATCAGCTAATCAGGTCAGGTGCGGGTAAGGGGATGGGTATATTATGATGTGGCAGGGGTAAACCAGCTCTGCTGTCGGGCCCTGCTGCGGATGTCACTGATTGCACTGCGCAGTTGACCCTCGTGCTGTGTGGTGTGGTGAGGATCTGTCCCTTCTTCCCTTTGGGGGTAAAATGCGAATGAATGTGTTTGAATGGCTGAGTAAATGGGGAGTGTGTCATCCTGTCTCGGCTACCTCCCTTTCCCTGGGGGAAGCAACCTATGTATATATATATAGATAGATAGATAGATAGATAGATAGATATAGATATAGATAGACAGATAGATAGATAGATAGACAGATAGATAGATAGATAGACAGAGATAAATAGATAGATAGATAGATAGATAGATGAATAGATAGATAGATATATACAGTACATAACCCACTGGATCCCAGAGTTGCTGGGTGGGGCACCGTTCTGGGAGGATCCTATGCGTACCGCCCTCTGCCTATCAGCTCATAGTCGCGAAGCTCATAGGTCCCTATCCGGGGGTTCCCTACTTTATTATGGTTTGAAAACTCCCAGTTCTGTCCAATATTGTGGACACTGGGCTCCAATGGGATATATATATATATATATATATATATATATATATATATATATATATATATATATATATATATATATATATCCATCCATCATCCAATCCTACATTGCCCCATGAGGAGCGTAGGAGCCCGGGGCTAAGTAGTTGGTCCCGGCATTCTCTCTGTCTGTCTGTGTGTCTGTCTGTGTGTCTGTCTGTCTGTCTCTCTCTCTCTCTCTCTCTCTCTCTCTCTCTCTCTCTCTCTCTCTCTCTCTCTCTCAGTATATATACATATTTATACTGTGTGCATGCATACATATGTACATATGCACATGCATGCACACATACATACATACATGCTTATGCACATGCATACATACATACATGCCTATGCAAACGCATTCAGACACAATTATACATATAGACAAATTGATGACTGCAGATATCGCATACAATATGATGAATGAAAATCTTTTGTCATGTATAGTAACTATTCTCGCTCATAATGTTATAAATTACGCGATTATGAAAAGTCTATAAATATTGCATAAAAAAATAGAAGACTGAGCAGAAATTTGCTACGTAAATCGGTACGAAAATGGGTGGGAGAAAACTTCTATATGTTATTCCTAGGAAAATAGCCCCAAGACTAATAGCCCGGGGAGCGAGTTAGTCAGGCCTACTATACCAGCGGGGAAAACAAAAGCAGCATACAAATCATCCAGATCATTAACATAAATCGAACGTGGATGCTGGAATAACCTCTTATATATTTTGACCTCACCCCGCCATGCCTTGCCTTTCCCTTTACTGCTCTGCCCTGCTCTGCTCCCCGTCCTGCCCCCCCTGCCCTGTGCAGCTTTTTATCCTACCCAATTCTGTCTTGCCCCCAGCTATGCCCAACCCTATCCAGCTCTCTCTCATACCCTACCCTTGCATGCCCTCTACCGTGCTCTTCCCAGACCTGCCTTACCTTGTCTTGCCTTGTCCTACCCTGCCCTCTCTCTTGCCCTGTTCCGTACACTGACCAGACCAGTCCCGGCCTTGCCTGTCCTGTCCTGTCCCCTAACCTGACCTGCTCTTCCCATGACCTGTCCTGGCCTGCTCCCTCCCTGTTCTGCCTTGTCCCTACACTGCCTGCCAAGCCTTCCACCCGCCCCTATTTTGCCCTGCTCTGTTCTGCCTCCTGCCTTGTCCTGCAGTGCCTTGCTCCACCTTCACTTTACCCTACTCCATCCCACCCATCTCTACTTCACCCCACCAGACAACACACCACTAGAACCCACTCTATCCGCCCTTTTCCTCCTCTCTTTAGATGTACTTTCCGTGTTGTGACGCCTGCTGTTTCTTAGATTTACGGACAAGATTTACACTTCTAGGAAATCTGAAGAGCTGCCAGTCCCTTCTTTATGCTCTGCACTTCCAAGACTTTTCTTGTTATAGACAAAGGATTTTGCAAAATTTGAGAAAACTCGTCCTGAAGGAACTGATCAGGGCTACGTCTAGACCTTTCAATTTGCCAAGTTTCTCCCACCCTGAATATAACCAGTATCGATATGAACAATAGCACAAAACATGTCATCTCGCGAAGTGAAACACAGTTATTTTCTTTTTTTGCCTGTACTTCAGTGTCAGGCAAGCCATTCTACTATGATGGTATTCATTTTTTCCGTGTTATCTCATAATGATTTTACTAGCTTAGGTTATTGTCCTCGAATGGATAGGTTAATGTTAACAGCCTCTCTACTAAAGCTTTTCGAAAAAGAAAGGTTACCTAGTAGCAGCCACGCTAAACCACAGCTGGGGAATTATCATTTACGACAAAATTTGTAACATTGTCCTAATTTCTCAAGTCCAGTATGCACTTTTAGGCTAGGCACATTGTCATTTTTCTCTCATATATCAATATCAGGCTGGAGGATAGGTTCGAATTAAACTTGCCTTGCAAGTAAGAATGTTCCAAGGCTAACTGAGCACTTGCCTTTATGAGGACAGCTGTTTTTGCGTCTGGTAGTTCGTTACTCGTTCGCTCCCGTCTATTTGCATCTCCTTATGGGCTGCCAAATCGCCTTTAAAGGCTACTTAAAAACAAGAATGAGAACTGAGAGTTCAACACCCTTGCAGAACAGTTTGTCGAAGGACTGAATATGGGTATTTGACTTTGCCCTGTGACAGACATTCGACTGACTGATTTCAATCGAATGTCTTCATTTATGCATAACTCTTAAATTTTCCCCTTGGTTTAATCCAGATAAGCTCAGAGCTGTTGAACTAACCTTGTTCTGCGACCCTGACCTTTGTCGTTTGCCTGTGACCTTCACATTTGACTTATTTGCTTAAAATCAAATCCTTGTATCCTTGCCCTACTTTGAGCCCTTCTACAGTTTTTTTTTTTTTTTTTTTTTTGCCTATCGACCATTGCGGTTAAGGCAAAAATATATATATGTATATACATTGATACATATATACACGAACATATATATATATATATATATATATATATATATATATATATATATATATACACATCCATGCATATGAACATACACATCCATGCATATGAACATACATATATATATATATATATATATATATATATATATATATATATATATATATATATATATATATATATATATATATATATATATATATATATATATATATATATATATATATATATATATATATATATATATATATATATATATATATATATATATATATATATATATATATATATATATATATATATATATATATATATATAATAATTTTTAGTTTATTATTTTTTTGTAATATATATATATATATATATATATATATATATATATATATATATATATATATATATATATATATATATATATATATATGTATATATATATATATATATTTTTAACCTTATATTACTTATAAACTAAAATGCCTAATCTAAAGACCCTAAAACTAATCACCTGACAGACAAATCGCTAACCTATACTAAGTCCTAAGAGACAAATATTTAGACCTTCACTAATGGTAAAAAAGCCTCGACCAAGAGAACACCATTGACTGCAGGTATGAAATGCCTTTCTACATTATATACCTGCACTCATCACCTGGTGACTGTCAGTCGAATAGGGGACATCAATATATGAAAGGGAACCAGACGAGTCAGGAACATTTCCATATACGTCAGTTGTCGGCCCTAATTAGAATAACTTAAGCAAGATGGTATAATGTATTTACATAATTTATACAAAAAGTGAAGAACCTCGCCCAGCAGACCACCATCGACTTCAAGTGCCCAATACCTTCCTATATTGCACACTTGCACTCATCAGCTGGTGACTGTCAGTCGAGGAACGGGGTTTAATGTAGGGGACATCAATATTAGAAATAGATCGGTGGGAGGAGGAACTATTTAAAATATGTCAACTGTCAACCTTAATTAATATTACAATATATACATATTTACCGTTGATAAAAACCATAACCACACAGTAAAAAAGTCACATCACTCTGATCAGTCCGGTCTCTCTCAAGAAAGCCATCAATTTATCAGTCATAACAATGTCCCCATCACCCAGGATGGTGGAAAGGGTGAAGGGGACGTCTGCTGCGCCGCAGTAATTTATAAGTGAAGCACGTTCACGAATAAATCGCCGACAGCGCAGGATGATATGACTGATAGATAACACCGCAATACAGATGTCACAGTGCGGTGGGAAGCGTCTTTCCATACATGGTTTCGTGCGAGTTAAAATGGTGGCATTGAGCCGTAGCCGTGCCAATACTTTTTCTTCAAGGCGACTTTGGCAGTGTCCCAGTCGCCCAGGTGCGGCTTACAAGTTGGAATATTTATTCTGGTCCACTGACCTTGCCAGAGAAGATTTATTGATTTCTTTCTGAGAGAGAGACTCGATCGTAGATCACGAGGAACGTCCCAAGTCTCCTCGAGCTCTACAGCCGACTTTGCAAGTAAGTCAGCCTTCTCATTGCCGTAGATACGACAATGACCAGGCACCCAGATCAGCGTGAATGACTTGTTGCATGAATGCAACTTATTAACGATGCGGCCCTGGATCTCGTGAGAGTCCATAGTACAAGATGCAATTGCGTGAAGGGCTGATTTCGAGTCTGAAAATAAGCTGACCTTGCGGCGTGGCGAGCTGTAGCCAGAATTAATAAATCAACATCTTGCCTGAACCAAATACCATCCAGTAAATTTGGATCATATCATATCAATATTGTTTTAAATAATATGTTCATAAATAGATACTGGCTGAACACTGACCATCTTCCTGTGACCTTAGTCTCTTATTAACTACGGTGGAAATTAAATCCTTTTGTTCTTGCCTTATCCTCAACCCAGTCCCCCAGGAATAGAAAAAGTTATATAAAAACTTTTAAAGTTGACTTTGCCTGGGCAAACTTCGACCTAGTCCTGTTACTTGGCCTTTGATTTATTGCTCTCAAAAACTAGTGGCCAACCCCTTGGCTGGCCTTCAGTCCATCTGGCTAGAATCAGATGAAAGTGAGTTACTTAGTTCACACACACACACACACACACACACACACACACACACACACACACACACACACACACACACACGTCGAGCCAAACACATCAGCTTTAGCAATGCAAGCAGAATAATTTTGTACACATAAATCCGAGGAGAACTTTTTGAAATACTTCGCCCAAGAACACTTGCATTAAAGATCCAGGAAAATCAGCCCCGAAATGCAATCGTGAGTATGTGGCAGCTAAGGATGGTAAGAACAGATTACATCATTTCTTTATGACAAATATAGAAAAACTTCACAATACTTCAGGGGTAGTCAGAACTATTTCACTATGGTGAGTGATATTTGGCTGAACCCTGGTTGAGTATGACGGAAGCATATCTAAGCTATTTAAATGGGTGATGGAATTTTAGTGGCATAATTAATCTTGTTGTTCAAGAATATACTTTAAAATGTGTTCTGGTAGCATGTAACATCCTTCCCACTGGGCAGGTGGCGGCCATCAGACAGGGAAGTGCTGCTAACATTCATTTTTGCCTTCTTCCCGTGTTGCATTCCATTTTCTCCACGCATTCAGTATGTGGCTTTTTATACCAGTATGGAAACATGAGTCGTTTAGATAGTGTCAAGCGCCGAAGGGTTGTTCGGAGTACGTGTTAAGATGCGTTCGGTACAGTGTGAGCTTGTTAGACAGGATATATGTGTAAATGTGCAAGATGGGGTAGGTACAGTATGTGATGTGTACAGTGTACAGTACAAAGGAAAACAAATTAACAGACCTGTTGGCCCCTACTTGGTTCTTTGTTATAGTGTATTACTAAGAAAGCTATTCTATCAACAAAAGACAGGGATGGAATGGCAAGAAGGCTCTGACTCAAGCACCAAACCCACCAGGCGAAGCCGTTACGAAATAAAGAGAAGGACAACCACACCGCATAGAAAAGCTGTCATGGAAATGTCATAGGAAAGAGGAAAAGAAAATCTTATTGTGCACTATCTATTGAAAAAGAAAGTAACATAAAAGTATCGATGTTGTTCAAGGGTTGGATCCTCCAAGCTCTAAGGGAAAAAAACATATACTGTACTACAGATATATATTTTTCGGGAGTGAACATGCTTAGATTTTAACGTTCCTAGTGTATAATAATTTACTAAACTGGAGGGCAATTTATTCCAGATACAGTATTTGTAACTCTAGTGAAAAAAGAAATGCTTAGTTAATGTGACCGAAATAGTTTGCCAATAAGTTTATGCGCATTACCTCTAGTATTATTTGACCGATCAAATGTTAAATATTTATCGACAGCCATAATATCATATTCTTTGATTACTTTCAATACGAATTAAATCTCGTAACCTTCACTTATTTAAGGCAATAAGATTCAAGGCTTCAACGCACTCCTCGTAGGGCTTTTCAAGGTATCATTTATGTCACCTTTCATTGTTCTCTTCCAAGTTTCTCTTTATCTTCTTGTAACAAGGCGAAAGAAAAAAATGGACAAATACTCTTCGCGTGGACGATCTAGTAAATTTTACAAGATGAAGATGGTATTTGTTGATTTGTATTCAAGTGCTTTACCAATGAACCCGATTAGGTTTTTAGCTCTATCAACAGCCTTTGTACCTTGTTTGATTTAAGATAATTTATTACTCTAATTATTCCTAAGTCTCTTCATACCTGACATTATCCAGTGTAACTTCTTCCAAAATGTAGCTGCCTTTTCGTGTCTATATCTAATGCTTTGCACTTTGCATTTACTAATATTACAGTCAATCTGCCACGTTTGAGCCTAATTTAACAGTCGATCGAGGTCACTTTGATATGCCTGCCGCTGTAATGATGTGTCTTTTCTGTTTCAGAGTATAGTGTCATCAACAGATTTGGATATTTTCGAAAATTAATCCATATCTATTTTTTCTATATAGAAAACACAATAGCACCCACTGCTGAGCCCAGTGGCGCTCCACTGGTAACATATTTCCAATCTAATTCTTTTCCATTTATTTCAACTATGTATACATCCTTTATGTGGTAGGTGGGGACGCTCACCATCCACTCACTCAATATAGTGCTGCTGTCGGGTGTCTGCCCTGTCCTCTCCTCCATCCTTCTATCCTTCCATCTTCTTCTATCTTTCTTTCCTTCATTCTTTCCTCGTCCTTCTGCCTACGGGTGACTTTACACTCCCTCTTCTGTCTTTCATTACTTCATTCTTTCCTCTTCCTTCTGCCTATGGGTGACTCTACACTGAGTGACAAGCCAAATGGTGTCCTGTACACCAGGAAACTATTTACTATGCTGGGTGGTAACCATATAACCAAATTTTGGCGCCTGGTGGTTTAATGGGTAATTATTGTGCTCCAATCGGATTGAGCCGGTGAAGGTTTATATCCAAGAGATGGTTGGGGTTTATTGCTCAAGTGATGCCACTCAGGGATGAGTGAGGTTGGTCACTCTCATCTTAAATGCCGGGACCAACTGCCTACCCCCGGGCTCCTACGCTCCTCATGGGGCAACGTAGGATTGGATGATGGATGGATGGATGGATACATCCTTTAACCCAGATATCAATCCACCCGAGCATAATGCCTCTGAGCCCATGCGCCTTCAGTTTCTTAGGATGTGGGAGGTAAGTAGAGTGTAGGTGCGGGAGGTGAGAAGTTTGTGGATATGAGAATAGGATGTGGAAGGACGGAAAAGTGTGAGTCCAGGAGGTATGAGATATAGGAGCAGGAGATGTGAGGTATGTGTGGGTTTGGGAGATGAGATGGGTGTGGATGTAGGAAGTGGGACGAGTACGGGTGTAGGAGGTGGTAGGGTATAGGTATGAGAGTTGGGATTGGTGTAGATGTGCGAAACAGGAAGTGGTTGGTTATGGGAAGTGAGAGAGGTGTGTGTGGGGGAGGTGAAGAGAATGTAGGTGTGCGAAGAGGGACAGCTGATGATGTGAGAGGCGGGGAGACTGTGCGAGTGGGACGTGAGAAGGATGTGGATGTAGCTGTGGAGTGTGCGTGCACGGGAGGTAGGGAGGGTTCGGATGTGGAAGTTGGAAAGTGTGTGCACATGGAGAACATTGTGTGTGTGGAAGGTGGGTTGTGGGTATGAGAGGTGTGAAATATGTGTCTTTGACGTGGGAGGACTTTAGGCTTGGTAAATGTGAGTGTGGGTGGTGAGAGGGGGTGTCGGTCTGGGAGGTGTGGGACTGGTGTGGTGTTAGGATACTGGAGTACAAAGGGTGTGAATATGGTAGGCGTGGAAAGAATCCGTGTGGGCAGTGGAGTAGTTGAGGTTTGGGGGATGGAAATGTTGTCACTATAAGAATTTTGAAGGCTTTGAGTGATAGGTGTGAGGAAGGTGTGGGTGTGGGAGGTGCGGAGGAGGGATGGGTGTAAGTGTGGTAGGAAGTCGGTGTAGGTGTTGGAGTTGAGAAGGGTGTGAGTGTGAAGGGTCAGGGTATGAGTGGAAGGAGGGTGTGGGTGTGGAAAGAGTGTGGGTGTAGGAGGAGGGGAGGATGTAGTTGTGGGTGGTGGGGATTGTGTGGGAGGAGTGTGGGTATGGTTGTCAGTGTGGATGCAGGTAAGAATGTTTGCGTGAGAAGTGTGTGAGTGTAAGAAGACTGTAGCTGTGAGAGGAAGTAGATGAAATTATGTAAGTGTGGGTGTGGTAAGAAAGTGGTTGTGTCGGTGGTGTAGGGAAGGAGTCGTTTGCCTGTAAGTGTGAGCGCAGTGTGAGTGTGGTGTTGGGTTTAAAAGAGAAGTGTTTAGCTATGGCTGTAGTAAAAGTTAGTGTGACTGTGTTTATGAGAACGGTCTGGGTGTTGGTGTTGTGAGGGTGTATGTGTGGGTGTGAGCGTTATAGGTGTGAGAGGAGTGTGGGTAAGAAGGACAAGGTGGATTCTCGTGTGGGTTTTGGAGGGTGAGGATATTGATATAGGTATGAGAAAGGTTTTGCGTCTGTGTGTGTGCGTGCTAAAGATATTATGTAAGCGTTGAGTCTCATAATGTGCTGAATGAAAATCTTGTCTATGGCAGTGTTTGGTGTCGGATGCACTGTAGTTTTCAATATAGTGTAAAAAAGATTTATCCCTGTTTGTAGTAGAAATGTTAGGTGATATGGTTTGCTGTGCGCCAGTGTGGGGTGTGTGGTATGATGTGTGTGTGTGTATGTGTGTGTGTGAGTGTGTGTGTGTGTGTGTGTGTGTGTGTGTGTGTGTGTGTGTGTGTGTGTGTGTGTGTGTGTGTGTGTGTGTGTGTGTGTGTGTGTGTGTGTGTGTGTGTGAGTGTGTGTGTGTGTGTGTGTGTTTTACAGAGAATTTGTGTAACCAATGATTTCATGAAATCCGAAGGGAATTCGAAAAATGAGTTTAAACTTGGGTGGGCTAGTGGTACGTGTGTGTGTGTGTGTGTGTGTGTGTTTGTGTTTCTCTTAGCTTGAGGAGTGTTAGTATAATTTTTATATACTAAAGGAAATGGCTCTCCTGTGATAACATACCCTGCGTCTCACTCTGGCTGGAGATATCAAGAGCAATCAAGGGCCACAAACACGACACACATGGCCTGTTTACTTCCTACGCATTGCAGGTGCAAAACATATACATAGATCAATACAGTTCACTTCATGCAGAGAATGGATCCGCGTCATGTGCACAACATCACGTCAGACAACGCCATAGCACGTAGGTGTGTGACAAGTGCAATATATCCACAAACACTCCTCCTATCATACCAAACACAACTCCCTCCTCCATCTCTTCCAACAACTCCCCACTCACAGACTCACAAACATCGCAACTCAGCCCCTGTGCAAGTGGGGAACATGTCTGGCTGTTGTCAGTCCGGGGACAGTTAGTCCGGTCAGCATTCTATTTTCGCCAGGACCACCTACCCCCTGGAAAGGGGTAGAGGCAGCAGGGACGTCCGTCATAGTAACCACTTCCCCCTTACGGGGGAAGTGTGATGAGAGCGAAAACTAGCAAGGAACCAGAGACCCAGGGAGAAACAACTAAGACTGAGATTAACTTCTCAAACTACTCTCGGGAGGTCGCGTCTGTGTTTATTCACACCCCAGAGCGATCAGTGGGGAGAGCACACCAGTGGTAAGTAAGCAAAGGTAAGCTCAGGAATAGATACAAACACCTGTCGTAACTCTAAACTCGAAAATGAGGAAAATGAGTACTAGCTAACCTGACATTAAAACCCCCTAGTGGCTTGCCAAAGCTACTGTCGGTGGGGCAGCCCTACAGCTAGATGAGACCAGGCAACGCACTGTACGTCCTCTTCACAACCATGCATCAAAGTCCACTTAACTCTACCTCTGCTGTCACTTTAAAGCTAAAAACTCTGGCTAGTACGAATACTTTCAAAACAATCGCCGAGGCCTGAACAATGCTTCCCAACTCAGTGACACCTCACAATACACTCTCATCCCACACCAGGCAAAAGGCACCTCGTCCTCCTCAGGCATCCTATTCTGCTCAGCAACACTTGTACTCAGTATCACTTGGCAAGCAGAACCCACACTCACAACAGATCGTCTACCCATCATTATATCAATAGTAACACAATCCAAACCAAAGAGATCACATTCGCACACACAAACTGCTAGAAAGCAGAATAGGCAAAAATCACTGAAGAAACAGAACAACACTTCAGCACATTAAATAACACACCCATCACCAACATTAACAGGCACATTATAAAGTTCAACATTGGTGCAAACAAACTACATTCCACGAGGCAACGGAAGACATTAAAACTCAAACTTCTCACCAAGGATGGCCCACCTCATAAGACAGTACGACAGACCTAAGCACACCTAACCACCTCCCACACTCATAAGACACCATCACAAAGTTCCCAAAACTAAATAGCTATAACATCAACAAAATTTCTACAAAGAAAATGGAAAGCTGGAAGGCGTTTGTGACAATATACTTATAAGTATCACTAAATCACAAATATCCCCTTCCAAGACCGACTCCACTATCACCTCCAACACTCATCACATCCCTTCCCACAAAGATCAAGCATACGTACATGTAAACTACCATACAAACATACGTCACTTAACACCAACACGCACTGCGCTAATAAACAGTCCTCTCAACAGAGACAGTCCATTCCACGCTACCACAATGAGACTAGTGTCACTCCAGAACAGACACGTAACATTATCAAGAAAATAAAGAATTCTACAGTCACATGGCCTGATGGCATCTGCAAAGTACACCTGAAACATCTACGGCCAAAGGAATCCAGACCCTCACAAACATCTGCAACTACCCATATGCACACTGTAGCATTCCCAGTATTTGGAAACGTGGAACAGTCATCGCTATACATAAGCCTAACAAAGATCCAACACGCTTCTTCGTACAGGTCCATGACACTACTTAGCGCATAATCCAAAATAACTGAGCTCCTCATTCAATGGAACAAAATTACTCCCCATGTCCCCTTTCACCCCTTCACAACACGTATTCAGAGCACTGCATTCTAGAAAAGCTTTACTCACCAGTCTCACGCAACAAACATCAGATGACATCAACTCCGTGATACCTGTACAATGGAAACTTGTCACAACAATAGATAATGGTAAAATCATTCGCTGCTCTCCCACGATGCAGACTAATTGCCAAGATATACAACACAAACGCAGAGAACAACACCAAATTCTGACCTGCCAACTATTTGTTGGTAGACAAGAACGTTACATTCCAGGGCAAGTCATCACGAACAAGAAATTTCCCTAATGAAATTCTACAGGGCTACATTCTCACACACACCCTTCTACCTATGCATGCATGATATTCCCACACATCAGTCACCCACAAACATTACTCCAAATGCAGAGCAGCAGATGACAACATGATAGCAACCACACACCACACTGCAAACGCAGCTTGCTGCAGAGTCGGTCAAGGGCAACAGACTCACGATCTACTTCCACACTCATCAGCAACAGTAAACATGAACACAGGTACACCCCCGCACATCACACATTACAATGTATGAATGACACACACAACTTCCACTACGAACCTTGGAGTGACATACGGCACCAGATTCACCCTGAAGGACCATGTGCAAGTCATAATGAGGCGATGCACTCGCAGACTTAATGCAATCAGAACAACTGCAGGGTCAGAATTATTTGAGTAACAAAAGGAAGCACTCCTTACCTCACGAACAGCACATTAGATCAGTTATGACGATTGCCTCCCCGTTATGGACTCCCATCTTGTCTAATACCCGCCACAACACCTTGCAAGTCATACAGAATAACGCCCTAGAGATCACCATTGACTGCACAATACCCCCTTCCAGAGTCCACTTATACTGTGAAACTACTTTAAATTCCTCCCTGTCAGAGACTCCTTCGATATAAGGGGCACACAGTTGCCAAAATACAGCACCTCAGTCATTTCATGACAGACACAAACAACAAACAATACACATAGACACATAAAACAGTTACCACACAAGCCTTTTCAATCCCGGTACAACCATATTTCCACCTCCATACATTTCAGTACTAGCAATAAAGAATCATCTCCTGCACAAAGTCACTTCTCAGGCTGGACAATTCAACACCTTGATCATAGCATCATACTGCAATCTTCCCTTCTTTCTGACATCCATCCATTGGAGACATTCTTAAAGAGACATGATTAAGTTCATCTAGCTAGGATTACAGCAAGATATCACTCAGCCTTCCTCATCTACCACCTCTCATTTCGGTTGGGTGGAGTTACAGACGGTACGTGCTCTGCTGGTAGAATACGCCCACACAACATAGACACATAATGGACCACTGCACAGCACATGCCATACAAAGACGCAGTCGCAACGTAAACGGTGTAGGGAAGCTATGAACAACCTCGTACGGGCGCTTGCTTACTGCGGTCGACGTGTCTGCCCGCCCAGACGGATTGGAATTGAACAACAATAACACCTATACGTTTACTTCTTGAATACCCGAAATCTATCTGTCACCCAAGATACTCATCTTCCTAGTAAAGTCTTATTTTCCTGGACTCACTTTTCTACACACACAGATTCTCAACTGAAAGTCAGCCAGGAACTTCGGCAATAGACATTCGTTATAACTTGACTTTGTCTTCTTACAAAGAGCAAAGTTATGTGCAGAAAGTTAGCCCACAGGCACTTTACTGCTAACCACAACGCCACCGAGGACATAAGTTAAGTTACCGTGTTCCGCTGTATGGCTTACAGGTCTTTGACATGTGCGAAGTTGGGGTTCCTTGCTCAAAGGCCAGATTTGTCATGGGTATTTGAGTCTTCTTTGTACATATTCAGAGCCCATGCCGTCCCCTACCAAGTCCTACCAAATCAGACGTTAGTAATTTCTTTTTTCAACTTCTTTCCCAGCGTATTTTCTCTCCATAATTTTCTCACCTCAACAGACTAGTCACTTCTCTTTGTTTTCCTCCTTTCCCGCTCACTTTATTTCTTCATTCGGGAAAATCCATGACAGTACTTTTGTTTTCTACATTAACACCCTTACTCACTTGATCCTCTCCTTTCCACAATTGTTTCACCAAAGTCGCCTTTGAAAGCGGAATAGTCTATATTTGCATGGAATCTCTATCTATCTATATATGTACCTAGGCTGCTTCCCCCAGTGAAAAAGGGGTATCCGAGACAGGACGACACACTCCCAATTTACTCATACACACACACACACAAAAAAAAAAAAAAAACATATACTCGTATCTTAACTCTAAGGGGAGTTGGAATAAATCCACACCCCACCACACCGAGCAGTCAGTAGTAATAAAATATAGAAAAACATCCTTGGCCTAAAGGAACAAAAAGATGCGTTCTTTAATTCTGTATCATCTGCCCTTTACTTCCCAACTCCCTTTCAGGATGTGAAAAAATCTAAGTTATTTCATTTGTTCAGTCTCCAGACGGTGTTATTCTATTTAAGAGCAATTTCTCGTCTACTAACGGCTAAATATCGTCCTATACTAAACAGTTCCTCCTAAAGAAGTTCATTTCCTATATTTCTCTCAGCTGAACAGAATCCTCTGATGTTACTTGCTTAAATATAGTTCCTAGGTTTATCAGCAGCAGAAATAGGGTTGCTCAATAGATCTGTGTAAGCCTGTTTTTTTTTTTTTTTTTTTTTTTTTTTTTTTTTTAGAACTCCTCTCACCAGGAAAAAATCGTAAGCTGATAACCTGAATGAGAGGCCTAACGCACAATGATAGGGTTAATCATCAGTTTTCTCAGTCACATCCAAGTATACCTCGCCACCCCCTCCTTCATTCCCAACTCTTCCTCTTCCTTCACGGTCACTTCTTTCCCTGAACCTTCCACTTCACTCAGTCTCTCCCTAGCGATGCAGTTTTCCTCCCTCCATGCGTCTCTCCAAAGCTCTTTCCATTTACCTTCATTCCTCCCACTTGAACCTCTACATTCATTTACCTTCCTTTCCCTTCTCTCCCTCTCTCTCTCTCTCTCTCTCTCTCTCTCTCTCTCTCTCCTAATCAACCTCCCATTTCACCCTCGTACTAATGCAGGCTTTCTCCCTGGCGTCAGAATCCCATTAGACAAGTTGGCCTTTAAGAGCCCCAAGGGAGTTATCACCACCGGCTACCTGATACGCCCTTCTCATCCTTTGACTAATCCAACTTGATGATGCTAATAAAGACAGCGTCGCCAGCAAGACCACCAGCGACCTAGGCGTAACTCACACGACTGGGGAAAGCGTGGAGGGAGAGCAAACTCAGAGAACTCTTTACATCAATATAAGTGGGATTTGTATGCAAAGAAAGGCATTTCCCTTAATATTACTCTACTGTGTGCCAGATATTAATGGTGCTACGTCAGCTGTTTGCTGTGTACTGTATAACAATTTGGTAAGACGTTAATTCTGTACTGATATTTTTAAGGCCTCTGACTTACAACTTTGATAAAAAAAATTTCAGTCTGCAACTCAGCAGAACATTTACCTAAGGTTGTGATCAAAAGTTTGACCTTTGGAATGCTGTCCTAAAGGATATGAGATCAATGCCAGTGTAGCACTGGGGTCGCGCATGGAGACTTAAATTTCACTAAAAAATTATCATCTACTTTTCCATGTGGCCGATCGCCATAACAAAAAAACTCATACAAGCAAGCTGTACAAGGTCTAGCTCTTACTTAGTTTTGTGGCTCCGTAACATTGATGTTCGGGGATTTGATACTGTCAGTAGTACATAGAATTAGCGTCAGATACGGTTTATCTAGTTTCTGGCAAGAAGAAAAAGATGGCGTCTCATCCTCACGCTGCACTTGACCTCACCACTACGAAGTCTCCTTAACCCTGATCAGATAGACATGGGTCTGTGAGAACCCCCCCCCCTTTCCCATTGTCTAGTTCACTAACTTCTAAATACCCGGGAGCCCTGTTCTTCTCAGCAGCTTCCTAACTTTGTGTATCCATGCAAGGGGTGAGGGAGTCACTTCAAGCTCTCTCTCCCTTTCCCCAGTATAATGGTGGTTTTATATGTTAAGGGTCTGTGAGACCCATGTCTACCTGAGGTGTGTGGGTTTTTTGTTCTCCCTGACTGCAGATAAAATTTCAGAGTCTGTCATCCCCTCTTCACACCACGAAGCACCATCCGATATCATGCTATGGGACCACTCAAGCAACCATTCAGATTTTTTTTTTTTTCTCATAGGTCAAAATTTATTTACTGTTTTTTCTTCTTTTTTTAATCAAATATTTGTGAAAAATATACAAAAACAGGAACAGTTCATTTTTTTTTACATGTTTGTGTTGCGGAAACATTAAATATGTTACTCTGTTTTCAGTACCGGAATAAACGAAACATAAACATTTTTCCCAAATTTTTATATTTGTGGGTCTGAGAGATCAACGTCTACCTTCTGTGCAATGCGAACCTACCCCTACCTGAGGAGGGTTAAGTACAATAAGGTGGTTGTAACCCTTCGGCACTGTGACGTCCGTTTTAGTATATATATTCTCACTACATCTAAATGACTTCGTATAGTTTAAAGAGAGATTTTTTCAAACTGGAGATTTTTATATAGCATTCATTTAACTTATAAATATTAGAGGGTTATCTTAAGCTGAGCAGAATCATCTGGAAACAACAACAGAGAATAATTTCGTGCTTGTGATGGAACGAAAAGTAACAAAGACGCAAGTGATAATAGCAGACTTAATTCCCATGTCATAGCTAGGCATCCGCTATGTTTGTTGTCTTCCGGTCTGCTCCTAGACACACCCGATGTGCCGTACATTTTCTGGAATATGAATCTTCGGAGTAAAACGTCCTAACTTGTTTCTTTTGCATATTACACCTTGATATTCTCCTCCATATTATCCATATCCTTTTTAATACTGACACGGTTTTCATCGACAGTATATAAAAAAAAGCTAACACTCATGATGTGGTTGGCTGAAGTACATGTTTAATCACAGCCAATACAATACGAACTTGTTCAGCTGACAAAAATTCTATCAGCCAGAAGTTCAAGTGACCATAACCAATAAGCTGTTGTCTGCTGTTGGTACATCGAGCAATTTCGCAGACGACGATTTTATTGAAGGAATAACCACAAGACGTCTTAACTATATTGGTGTTACTTTCAGTGGCTTTTATTCGGCTTCAGAGAGGCTTTTCATACTCAGGAAGTTAGACTTAATTATACTCTTCAATACGAGACACCTTTCCTATATTTGTTTATGTCGTTTGGATTTTGCAAAAACATGTTTGAAAGAACGTCGCCGATTTCAATTTGTTAAGATGAAATACGAGTATACAAAATCAATCGAACAAGAAAAAGTGTTAAGTCTCTTTAAACTCTAAGATTATAGTCTTATGAAAAGTAATGCACCTTTGTTTCTTTTCCAAACGACGATGCCTGATTGTATTATTTGTGCTATTTTCAGGTACCTATTTTCAACTTCCTCGGGTCTGTGCTGGATATACAGACTTTAAATATTTAGTGTAATACAGGCCTTTTCTCCCGTTTTTTTTTTTTTTTTTTTAACGTCCTTTGCGTTAGTACATCTTTAAAACTACATTTTTTCTGCCACCAGATGATTTTACTTAGACTAGGAAAGATTCTATTGCAATGAAATTATTAATGGAGACTGGAACTACAACAATCCGATAAGTTGAAAAAAAATAATCTGCAAGGTAAGTATACGAGCATGAGTATGTTGGTAACTAAATAAAATAATACATACCACTACGTCACCTTCTCGAAAAGTTTAATACGGTGAATCCACATTAATTCAATTGCCATTACTCCAGACGAATGCCGTGTATTCAGCTTTCTCCCGGATAAACAGATTCGGGAACTCTTTGTGAAATATATATATATTACTACTCTAGTATTTATCCTCGCCAATAAGATGATGTCTTGTGTCACTTAACTGTGCTATCTACAGTCTATTTTATATGTATATATATTTTTTCCTTTGGTAACCGACTAAAATCATTTTTTCCCGCTTGGTATCATTTTTTCCCGCTTGAGTTCATTCGTGCTGTCTTCAGGCAGTGTAAAATTGGAGAGATTTTCTAATTGATGTAATGATGTATAATTTACACACACACTAATGCAGATTCGTACTTTGTTGAATGAAATAGTCTAGTATTTACTATGTGAAGAAATTTTAGAACATAGTGGAAATTATCTCATTTTAATGAGGGGAGTAACAGACGAAATTGGGTTGTAATTTATATTTTCCTTTCGTCTACACTTTAATAATAATTTACAGGACTTTGAAAGTCTGTTTTCCTCTTTTGTTTATGGCTTTTGATCTCAGAACTTCTCACATTTTAAATAGTTTCTATTGTCAATCCATTTATATTTTGACTTCATTTCTGCACACACACACACACACACACACACACACACACACACACACACACACACACACCTCTCTGCTTTAGTTTCGCTGGCTCAACCCATTCCGTTCTTCTTTTCTCTCATGCTCGACTTACCTTTCCACTATACCGTTTCCTTTTCTTTCTTTGCAATGATATTTAACTGCAGGTAACATAAATTCCCTCAGCTGAAATAGTTTGCCATATGGCCTGTCTCTTTGTCTGCTCGTTATGCATGGCCACAGTTTTCAGGCTACAACGATTAATATTTACATAAATATAAATATGGTTAAAAGGAATAACACGAGCGCCATATGGACAAAGCCAGAGTGTGGGGGAGGGGTACAGTCCTCACCCGAACCTCAGTTGATAAATTATTATTATTATTATTATTTTTTTTTTTTTTTCAAGGAATGATGTTTCGCATGTATGTATAAAGAAGCCGAAGTTAGACAAGGGGACCATGGGACTAAGTGTGAAGCTATAAAAAAAAAAAAGCTTCCAAAGGTGAATAAGTGTATACATAGGTGTATGTGTGCAATGGGCGATGAATATAATTGAGTGAGTGGACGGACGTTCATCGATCACTGTTTGGGCATCTTCCGCCCAAGCTTTGTCAAGTCACAGGGCTACCGTTAGCAAGTAACTTGGGTAGCAATGCTGGTATGCAATAAAGAGAGAAGCAAGGACGAAAAGCCTGCAAACGTGTTCCCTCCCAAACCATACACCCTTCGAAAAAGATGAACCAAAAAAAAATTAAAATCATGATCAACTCATTTCGATATGCTTTGAAACAATCCGTTCATAAGGGCACAGGTCATAAATTAAGGGATGCAAAGGAGTAGGTTGTTGCACAAGTCGAACAGGGCAGTACTCCCAAGGTGAATGGAAAGCTGATGACAGAAAGAGCTGGAGCTCCCGTTTCATCAGCCCTCGGGACTAGGTCCCGACCATCCCCCTTTGCTGAACTTTTTCAGTGTCTCAGTAACACAGGAAGTAGGCCAGCATGCTCTCCAATACAAGTTTCTCTAACTATCAACACCAAACTACATGCACAGTACACACCACACTTCCTTTTCCATATTAAAAATAATCATGGCAGCACAACACGTTGCCTCGGAGTCACGAGGGGGGGAAGGAACATAAATGCCTCAACCTTCCGCCCCTCTCCCGGTGACGGCTCGAGCTGCCTGGAACCACTGTCTGACTCTCTTCTTCTTCATTTCTGCAACATTCGCTGCCATTCCTCTAACTTTCTCTCTGTTGAGCACCACCTCTCCTTCTCTAAACCTCACCTTCTTTTTCTAACTGAGACTCAGCTGTCTCAGCCAACTGACAGCAAACCCTTTTCGGTATCCTCCTACTTTCTCTATACTCATTTTAAAGCCAAAGGTGGCTGTTGTGTATATATACGCAACGACTTATCTTGCTCTCGTGTTCCTGAACTCGAGTCTTCTTAATAATCTACACTTTGGCTTCGGCTTTCCTGTCATTCTATGGCTAATTATATCTGCGCTGTTTACTTATCTCCTAATTCTACTGACTATCAAAAATTATTTGACTATCTTACTTCTACGATGGAATGCATTCCATACATTTCTCCTTTCTCTGAAATCTCCATTCTAGGAGATTTCAATGTTCACCACCACTTTTGGCTCTCCTCTCCTTTCAAAGATCCATCTGGTGAACAAGCCTATACCTTTTCTATCCTTAATGACCTAGAACAGCTTGTTCATCACCCTACCTGTATCCCTGACTGCCTTGGAGAGAGCTCCAACATAGTTGACCTCTTCCTTTCAACTAATCCTTCTGCTTACGCTGTTAATCTTTTCTCTCCGTTGGGCTCCTCCGATCACAACCTTATCACCTTAACCTGTCCTATCGCTCCGGTACGGCCTGTGGACCCTTCAAAGAAACGTAGTCTGTGACACTTTACTGTAGAGCTGCAGATTGGGAGGCCCTCTGGCAGTACTACTTTGATTTTCCCTGGAATGATTATTGCTTCCATGGCCAGGAGCCATCTGAGTGTGCCTTGTGCATTATGGAAGTTATTCTCTTGGGCATGGAAGCATGCATTCCTTTCTCATATCCTTTGACTAATGCAAGAAAGCCTTGGTTTAATCACACTTGTTCTAATGCTGTCTGCAACAAGGAGAAGTCCTATAAAAGGTACCAGAGCCAACCCACCCCTGAATCACATCTTTTATACGTTTCTGCCCGGAATCGTGCTAAGTCTGTTTTTCGCTCTGCTAATAATAATTTCATCCATACCAAATGCTCTCAACTCTCTAACTCGAATTCTTCCCTCTCCTTCTGACACCTTGCCAAAAACCTTTCCAACAACTTTACCTCACCATCCTTCCCTCCTCTTTTCTACTCTTATGGCTCTGTGGCTATTTCTTCTACTGAAAAAGCAGATCTCTTCACCCAGACTCTCTCCTCAAATTCCACCTTGAGACGATTCCGGTGCTGTTCCTCCATCACTTCCTCCCTCTGACTCCCTCATGGCTTACATTAAAATTTCTTCAGCTGAAGTATTTTCTGCCATCACAGGCCTGAATACCAATAAGGCATATGGGCCTGATGGGATCCCTCCTGTTGTTCTCAAGAACTGTGCTTTTGTGCTTACACCCTGCCTAGGCAAACTCTTTCGCCTTTGTCTGTCAACTTGTATCTATCCTTCTTTCTGGAAGTTTGCTCTCATTCAGCCAGTCCCAAAGAAGGGTTACCACTCACAACCGTCTAACTATCGTCCAATTACTTTAACATCCTGTATCTCAAAAGTTTTCGAGTTAATACTTAATAGAAAAATTTTAAAGCATCTTTCCTATCACAACCGTCTTTCTGATCGTCAGTATGGGTTCCGTCAGGGACGCTGCACTGGCGATCTTCTCACCTACCTTTCAGACTCCTGGTCATCCTCTTTTCAGGACTTTGACGAAAGCTCTACCATAGCACTTGACATCTCAAAGGCTTTCGATCGAGTCTGGCATAAATCTTTAATTTCCAAACTGCCCTCTTACGGTTTCTATCCGTCTATCTGTGCCTTCATCAATAGCATCCGTTCTGGTCTTTCTATAGCTGCTGTTTTAGACGGTCATTGTTCTTCTCCTAGATCTATTAACAGTGGTGTTCTTCAGGGCTCTGTCCTATCACCAACTCTCTTCCTTTTATTCATAAATGACCTTCTAAGCTGTACATCTAACCCTGTCCACTCATACGCGGATGACTCCATCCTTCACCTTTTCATTCGGTTCCCGCTATGTCCATTTCAGCAGTTACTTCAACAAACTAAGGATGAGGCTATGGCACACCTAATGTCTGACTTGGCTCGTATCTCTGATTGGGGTAAAAATAATGTTGTTGTTTTTAATGCATCAAAGACTCAGTTTTTACACCTATCAACCCAACAAAATCTTACACAGGTATACCCACTAATGTTTAATAATATTCAGCTTAATCATGCATCATCCTTGAACATGCTTGGGGTTTCATTTACTCGGGACTTATCTTGGAAAGATCATATTACATATCTTGTAAAATCTGCTTCCAAGAGATTAGGTGTGCTAAGCCGACTCCGTTCCTTCTTTACCCCTGCACAATTGTTGACTCTATGCAGGGGTTTTATCCGCCCCTGTGTGGAGTACAACTCTCATGTGTGGGGAGGCTCCCCGCATCCAGCTCTTCTCAATACGGTGGGGTGAAAGGCTTTTCGTCTCATTAACTCTCCTCCTCTTACTGACTCCCTTCAACCTCTGTCTCTTCGCCGAACTGTTGCATCTTTATCTCTTTTCTATGGCTACTTCAATGGTCACTGCTCCTCTGAACTGACTCCATGCATTCCTCCACCTCTACGACGGGCACGTAGCACCCGTCTAGCAGCAAACTCTCATCCCTTTTCTGTCCAACTCTCTAATGCAAGAGTGAACCGTTACTCCCAGTCCTTCATTTATGCAATAGGTCAGCTCTGGAACTGTCTCCCTCTGTCTGTATTTTCTGCTTCCTATGATCTCCAGTCTTTCATACGCATTGTGTCCAGGCATCTCGAAATGATCGGATCTTGAATTTGGCTCTTTCATGTATTTTGTTTTTCTCCTGGAAGGAAAAATTTTGTGGGCTCGTGGGCTTTGGTTCCTCCTTCCTCACATAAAAAAAAAATAATAAAGAGAAGGACGAAAGCTGAACAAGGGATGATCAATTGTGTTCATGTCTTCAGAATAGAGGTTACCTGAAGCATCAAAACGTTACATGGAGAAAAAGGTGGGAGAGTGTGACGAGATGGGTATTACATGCCCGATGTAATGAGAAAACCGATACAAGCAAAGATCTGAGGAACAGAAAGAGACAGATTCAACATTGTTGCAAAGAGAGTGCCTGCAAGCAGTGGAAGGGTTAACAGAAATAGTTTTTAGCCCTTTAATTGCTTGGGTTTCTCTTAACTGATCATGATCGTTTGGTGACAGCACAGGAAAGAGCGTCAGTTTTACTGTGTGTGTGTGTGTGTGTGTGTGTGTGTGTGTGTGTGTGTGTGTGTGTGTGTGTGTGTGTACTCATATGCGTGTATGCGGGCTTGTGTGTATGCATGTGTATGGTTATTATTATTCATTGCCTTTTGTGCACAAAAACCAGGGAATGGCGGAGGAGAAAGGATGGCAAGACTAGTACCGGATAGAGTTGCACGATTCACGCAGTGATTTATATCATCAGAAGACGCACCTGCTACTGCGCACTGGATTCCACAGCTTACAAAAAAATAAAAAAGTACATTATCGACTGACCTGGGTCGCAGAACACCGTAGCTGCGAGAATGCCTCTCTTTGCAACTTTTCCTTAGCTATGGTGGGTCAAGGAGCAGCCTTACCACCCGCCAACACAACATGCAAGGGGTAACACTGTGTGTGTGTGTGTGTGTGTGTGTGTGTGTGTGTGTGTGTGTGTGTGTGTGTTTCCCCATGCAAAGTCAAGTAAAGCTGACGGCAGGGTAAGGGTGGGTCTCAGTTTTACGACACGTGGAACCAGCACTGAGTATGCAGATGGTCTGGGACTGTATTTACAAACTTCCTGGGGCTGAAGTTGTATGTAAGACTGCTTATTTATATTCCGTTCCTCCCATCTCATAAATCTACGTTACACATCACAAGCAAACTAATGTGAATGTGGAATGTACAAAAAACTGCAAAAAAACACGGACATTTTAAAAGGACGAAATTGTTTACCCTGGAAACGGGTATAAGAGCCCTGGTATTGTTAAACTGCCCTGCTCTTCCCGGGGATCAACCATGCCTTTACTCTTCACTCACGTCCCAGAGCACGAGCACTGTTAGACCTTTTGTCTGTTCTGTAGAGGCCAGCCGTTCCCGCACCTTCATCATAGTTATTCTACACACCTATTAACAAACCGGCTTTTGAAAACATGCCTTCATGACATCATGAATTTTTTCGCTCTCACGCTTTAGATACTGGTACTATTTTTAGGTAGTCATAGTGGTGTTTGCACCCGTGATGAAGGAGTGGTACTATGTTTGTTCTCATGTTCTAAGTCTACTCAGTTTCTGGGAACTGAAACCAAGACTAAGCTGCACAATTTACAAATACATACATACAGTATATATATATATATATATATATATATATATATATAGATCTATATATATATATAGATCTATATATATATCTATATTTATCTATCTATATCTATCTATCTATATATATATATATATACATATTTATATATTTATGTATACATACATAAATATATATATATATTATATATATTGATGGTGGGGCATGTATGTATGTGAGGAGGAGACGTGTGGGTGGTGAGTGTGGCAGATGAAGAATGTGGTGCGAGGAAGTAAGTATGGCTGTTGGCTGTGAAGAGACGTGTGATCACGAAGTGTGGAAGTGCAGAGGAAGGATGAGATGTCATATGAAAGGTTAGATGAAAACAGGGAACACTGTGAGGTATGGATGGGTGTGGCCATGTGGAGAGGATGGAGGGTGAGAGACTGACGAGGAGAGTGTATGTGAGTGGAGTAGAGGGGGGGAGGAGGAGGGGGAGGCCGAGGATGAGATGGAGGGATGGAGTAGAGAGGTACTGTATATGAGAGAGGGGGGTGTGAGTTGGGAGCAGGGCAGTGAAATGGCGGGTGACAGGGAGACGTGGAGACGAATTGTTTGTGGCCACCCCCTACGGGATTAAGGCGTCTGATAATAGATAGATAGATGTAGGTATGTATGTGCGCGCGCGCGCGCGCGCGCGTGTGTGTGTGTGTGTGTGTGTGTGTGTGTGTGTGTGTAATGTGTCCTTGATGATATGTGGTCACATATGTTTGAATATGTTTTCACCCTGTCGATTCATGCGAGTAACACACACACACACACACACACACACACACACACACACACACTATGTCATTCCAACTCTTGACTTTGACATGCAAGCCTCCTACTGCAGACATTTTTTCATTCCTGCTTGACTAGTAGGGGAAAGGGTACATTATGGATGTGAATTTTTGATTGAGGACAGTGTTCGCTTCTAGAATGAGTTTCATATGAAGCATTACACATATATTTATAGTAATTCCTTACCTAATCACCATTCTATAGATCGGTTACTATGCAGATTTCATTTTTGTTCAGAAGACAAAATGCTGTAGCATCATTGCCCAGTGATGCCCTGTTTTACGACGTTTTTCTTTTAGAATTCTCATGTCAGTAGAGACATACATGTATGTCCTGTAAATTACCATGTCGCAGAGCTCATTTTTTTTTTTTTTTTTTTTCTTTTTTTTTTTTTGCTAGCAGGCATGACTTCATCCTATCTCTTACACTAGGTGACTGTCTAAGTTACAATATATATATATATATATATATATATATATATATATATATATATATATATATATATATATATATACAGGTATAATAATATAATATATACATTTTTTTCTCAGTGTTCATTCGAATGTTACAAAACTTGTAGTAAGGGTTAGGGGTCAACTAAAGTTTTAAGGGAAACAGGACAAAGGTCAAAATGATATGTTAAGTCAAATTAAATATTTCTTTGAATTAAAAGTGAATATCTTATTAAGACCAAAGTTACCTGAAGATTTGAGGGCAAGACACACAAAGGGATCTCATGAAGAATCAGCCGAAGGTCAAGGTTACAGGGCAAGTTCAAATTTTGACCAGTGTGATGTGTGTTAACAAATTAACTAAATAAGTTTTGCTTGATTTTGAACCAGAGTTGGTGGAAGGGTTGAAAGTCAGGTTGAAGAACTGTGTATATGAACAAAAGATAATAGGGCAAGGTTACGTGGAAGTTTTTTTGTTTTTATTATTATTCTCTTAAGATTTAGATCAGAATGGGTGGAAGGGTTCAGGTGAGGCATGGATGAAAAGAGTTTCGATTTTGAAAACAACCAATTCAAAGATCAGGGTCACAGGGTAAGGTCTAACTGAATTGTGTGTGTGTGTGTGTGTGTGTGTTGTACCAGCGTTTGTAAACCTCTATTGTATTTCCTTGCAACAGTTTACAGGTTGTCCCAGTCTGAGACTATGCTAATCTCTGTCTTCCTTTCTTTACCTCTGTTGCCTGTTAATCTTCTCCATGTCTCTTGTCTCCGTTCTCCTCCTTCCATCGTTTCTCTTTCTTTCACTCGTACGGCCTCTTACTTTTATTCACCTCCTCAATAGTTTCCATGTCTTTCTTCCCGGTATAGTAAATCTTAGTATATATCACTTGTACCTCATATCTCCCTCAGACCCCAGGCATCTCTCTCTCTCTCTCTCTCTCTCTCTCTCTCTCTCTCTCTCTCTCTCTCTCTCTCTCTCTCTCTCTCTCTCTCTCTCTCTCTCTCTCTCTCAACGATCTTTGAATCTTCATTTCCCTCCTTTTTCTTATATATTTTTCTTTCTCCCCTCTTCCCCTTCTCATCTCTCTTCCCGTCCTTGTTGTCTTCCAAAGGCTCTCCATTCCACGCGCGTCGTTCACTAAAAAGTAAACAAACCGAGTCAGCCCCGCCCCGCCATCCATCTTGTCAGGCCAGCCCCCCCACACCAACACACACCCAGCAAAATGTACCCGAGCTGACTAAGCGCTATTTCCTTCAGCTGTGAGGGGGTTAAGTCTTTCAGTGCTATGGCCTCTGTTTTTCTTCTTGCTAAGTGCAGACGTTTTATGAAAGGATGGATTCAGAGCTCTAAGAAAACACACACACACACACACACACACACACACACACACACACACACACACACAGCACTGTGCAGAGAGAGAGAGAGAGAGAGAGAGAGAGAGAGAGAGCAACTTTATTTATGATCTTCCAAACACTTTCATGTTTCCTGATGGCATACTTCTGCTCCTGGTTTAATACTACTATACTTCTTCCAAAAGACATTAGTAAACATGTAGAGGTTATTATTTTTTTTTTTTTTCACGACGTTTCGTACACTATGTACATTACCAAGAGGCTGAGACTCCAAGTGGCTGCTTTATGGCTGAAGGGCTTGGCCATTAAGGCAAACTTTTTATTATTTTATTGCTTATTAATGTTTTTTTTACTTCTATATTTTTCTATTAGTAATAAATATTTTAGAAAAGCAATCTAAGAACCTAATACTGATAATAGTAACAAACAAATCGCTATCTTACTCCTAAGCCTACAGATACAAATAGCTAAACAGAACTAGTATAGAAAACACCTCGTCCAACAGAACACTATCGACTGCTTTTCTACATTACACGCCTACACCCATCACCTGCTGACCGTCAGTCGAGGCACACAGATTGAAATAGGTGACAAATATAAGAAAGATAACCCGAGGAGTCAGGAACTATTCCATAATTATAAGTAAACTATCCACCCCAATTAAAAGAACTTATACAAGAGGAAGTAAAGCATTTACAGAAGTACAAAAAAATAAAAACCTCTGCCAATAAAACACCATCGATTACAAGTGCCCAATACCTCTATTATACTGGGCACTGTCAGGAGAGACACGTGGTTTAATATAGGGGACATCGATATAAGAAACAAAACTGTCAGAAGCAGGAACTATGTCAAGTACATCAACATTCATCCCTACTAACATTATACAATATTTACATATATAAACACTCAATAAAAACCGCACCCAAACAATAAAAAAAAATGTTACATCACTCTCATCAATCCGGTCGTCCTCAAGGAAGCCACCAATTAATGTCATAACAATATCCCCATCATCTGTGATGGTGGAAAGGGTGAAGGGGACGTTTACCGTGCTGCAGTAATTTACAGGTGAAGCACATTCAAAATTAAATTGATGATAGCGCAAGATTATACGAAAGACAGACAACACCACACTATAAATATCTCGGTGAGGTGGAAACCGTCTTCCAATAATTGATAACATATGGATAAGACGTGTACAGATAAACCGCAGTTGTGCCAGTATTCTTTCTTCCAGGCGACTGGGATGATTTGCAATATCCCAGACGCGAAGTAGCGGCTTACAATTTGAAATACTTTGCCTGGTCACTGAGCGTGCCACTGATGATTTACTGATTTCTTTCCGAGGGAGAGACCTGACCGTAGATCACGAGAAACGTCCCAGGTCATCTTGTTTTAGACATCCAACTTTGCAAGTAAATCAGCCTGCTCATTGCCGTACATATGACAATGACCAGGCACCCTTATCAGCGAGAAAGATTTGTTGCACGAATGCAGTTTATTAATGATGCGCTCTGCATCTCATTAGAATCATTATCGTAATAAGCAATTGCCTAAAAGTCTCATTTAGAACCTGAAAATATGGGAAATGAGTAATTTCGAGAATTAGAGCATAGAGTATGGCTTTGTTAACCGCAAAAGCTCACAGGTAAATTCAGATGTATAAGACGGCAACGAAAAACCGATGGCACGTTCAGTCAAGCACACACGAGCACCCACACATTCACTCGACTTGAGGCCATATGTGTAAAACTGCTGCGACCCCAAATGATGCACGATAAACAAGTTGTGGACTTCCTCCTCCGGTGCCTTGGTCTTCCGTGCCGGGAACCATGAATCGTCAATTGTATTGTTTGGCGGTTCCCAAGGGGCTACATATTTAAACACCAACTGTGACAGTCATTGTAGTTCACACCAAGATCTGGAGGCAGTAAGTCGAGGAGAATGGCAAGTGGTCGACGAATTTCCAGCAAAAGATCATGACGAGGACACAGGGGAGTACAGGCCACAATGGCGATATCAAATGTTCTCATGGTCCTTTTTGTGTACGATAAAACTAAATAGTCTCTGCAAACGCGGAGGTGGGGTACATTCGCCTCCGCTTCCATGCGAGCTACACATTTACAACTCAGGGGTCAAAGACACATTCACAGACATTTATTCTTCAACACACCCAACCTCCTCAGTGTGGCATTAGATGCCAACACACACACCTGTGAGCCAAAGTCCAGCCTAGACCTAATAAAGGACTTGTACACCATTAATAAAAGTTTCTTGTTGGCTCCCCAGGTAGTACCAGCTAGGTACTTAAGGACATTCGATTGTTTATCACAACGATCAAGTAAATTAATGACATGATATTTAACGTTCAATCCCCGTTCTAAATGCAAGCCGAGAAATTTGATCGATTTTTGAAAAGGTAACACCTGATTATCCAAAGTCAAACGCAGATCAAGGGCGTTACATATGGTAAAAACTACAGTGGTACACTTAGGGGACAGAAAACTTTTATATCCCCATTGCAAGGCCCAGTGGTGGACGGAATCAAGGGTTGCTTGAATCCGCCCAGCCGAAAATTGTGCTTTAAGGAAAAGAGTGCCATATTTCACAATTGTCAGCTTAGAGTGAGTATTTAAGATTCCTCGGGTTGGGAGCTGATGACAGAATACCGTTAATCAAACCACTGAAGAAAGTGGGACTAAGCACACTTCCCTGAGGCACCCCATTTTCTTGGATAAATACATCCGATGTTACGTTATAGGGCAGTTTGACAGAGAAAGTTCTGTCTCTTAGAAGATCGGAAATATAATACAGTAGGCAAATTACCTCTTAAACCATAAGCATGGAGCTTCATCAGCATATTGTGTCACCACGTCATGTCATAGGCTTAATGGATGTCCAAGAACACCTCTGTCGTGCATTCTTTATTGACAAATGCTTTCGAAAAGCAGTGCTCCAAATTCATTAAATGATCTAGTGAACTTCTGTATCTATGGAAGCCACAATGTTATTTTACAAATTTATTTAACTATTATTTGACAAATCCTTCTACTCTAAAACAAAAACAAGTCTATTATCAACCATACATTCTATGACCCTACACAGACAAGAAGTCGACACATGTATGCCAATATTCTTCTTACGCTGTATGCTGAGGTGCTGCTGCTGATGTGTTATTTAGAAAGGGATTAACTTATTTTTTATACATAGACACTAAGGTACATGCTATAAAAAAAGTTTCGGCACCCTTACGACACGATACATTATGATACACCACACGAAGCATTCTGAATCACCTCCTAAATTTCGGTGTGTGCTTGGTATCCATGGCCCTGTGTTGCTGGTGTGTGTTACTTCGTTCGCTAATGATGAAATCCAGTGGGAGAGTGAGAGAGGTACAGGGGTATCAACCACACCACGTATTCTCGCCGTCTGTAACAGTGATCGTTGCGAAAGGTATCAGAGCAGGGGGTGCCGAAAATTTTTTTAGAGGGTGTACATAACTTTTGCTTTGGTATAAGTATCTATAATTCTGAAGGACTAAAAACTTAGTAAAATATTACAAGAAAATGAATGTTCCCTCACATGTGCTTAAGAATGTTTGTGCACAAGTAGACCGCTTCTTTCTGATGACCCTTCTGCTCCGTGATCAGAACCATGAAGCTCATATTGCGCTCCTAGTATACCCTGCCTGGCAGCGAGGGCAAGTTAAACAAAATACGGCTGAGGGGCTGTGGAGGTGGGCAGACCCGCCAAAATTATGGTGGAGTATTTTGTACAGTGGATGATATTATCAATGAACCACAAGAAAATGATCCCATCTTTCTTCACAGGACTGATAAAATATGTTGCAACCATGTTCCATTACTTTCAGTACTAGAAGTGTTTGAGAATTACTTACAGAAAATGTATGTAGGAGGCGAGGCAACTTTAATTTAGACTCAATCGTTCGGCGACTGACAGACAGATGATGTTATTCCTTGTTAAATATTTCATTGGAAAACCTTAGCAGATGAATATCTAAAATGTCAGATGCACTAACAAGGTTGGTGAAGTTACAGACATACGAAAATTATCATCAGCCATGTAACTGTTTAGTGACGAGTGAAGTGGGAGGGATGCGTTTAGAGCCTGAGGAGATCTATGGCCAAGATATTTTCATTACCACTTTTTGTGTGAAAAAAAAAAAAAATGCATTCCAGCGATCAGATGGTGAGACCATAATCCTCAAGCTGTGTGTGTGTGTGTGTGTGTGTGTGTGTGTGTGTGTGTGTGTGTGTGTGTGTGTGTGTGTGTGTGTGTGTGTGTGTGTGTGTGTGTGTGTGTACCAGGTCCCCAAGCCAATGTTTCTTTATGCATGTGTGTCTGTGTATAGAGGATATGATTGTGTGTTAGTGTGTACGTGTGTGTTTTTGAGCTATGCATGTGAGTGTGTGTGTGTGTGTGTGTGTGTGTGTGTGTGTGTGTGTGTGTGTGTGTGTGTGTGTGTGTGTGTGTGTGTGTGTGTGTGTGTGAACCAATAGTTTACTTTTGATAATATTTGTACCCATTTTTTTGAAAGTGTTGAAGGTCAGAAGAAAGGATTTGATCCCATATAAAACAAGCTTGGGGAAAAGAGTTGATCGTTAAGAGTTGCTGAAGCCATTTTACTTTTAGACAAACCAATCAAAGGTCAAAGTCACATATTAATGCAAAACGTTGGACTCAACAGTTGAAAACATTTAATAAAAATTTGCACACTACTTTATTCAATGGCCATCTTGTAGTGCAGTGATTTTATATTGAAATTTCAACGACAAAGGTCAAGGTCACAGGCGAAATTTAAGTTATTTATTTTCAACGTGATATATAACGAAGTGCTGAAAAGTGTGAGGGTAAGGTAAGAATGAAGTGGAATTATTTTAGAGCAATCATTGGTCATGGCCACAGCTCATGGTCACTGTTTCCACCCTATACTCAAACAGAGTTAATAAATATTGGCTGGGATTGATGGAAAGGTAGGACTAAGTCAATGAAGAAGAAATTTGATTCTGAGAATAATAAGTCAAAGAACAAGGTCACAAGGCAAAGTGAACTCTAACAGTTTTTATTCGATCTGAATCAATGTTGATGGAGGAATAAGAGTCCAGCAAGGATAAAGAAATCCGGAAAAAAAGTTAAGGATGGAACTCACAGGATAAAGTCAAATGCCAGGTTAATATAACAATAATAGTGTATGAGCTCATGTGCGTTCTGTAAGTGCGCCTTCTGGTTGTACTATTCCTGTATTTGGTTACCAGTGTGTCACTAGGTGTGGTACCGTTCTGAGCGAAAGAAAATACTGACCAACTTTACGTTCTTGACAATAATTCTTTTACACTTGTGAAGTTCCTACCTGTGGAAGTTGCTCTAATGTATCGCAATACTGTTTAAATGTTTTAGCAAGACTTCATCAAAATTTCTGCACAGTTGAGAGAGAGAGAGAGAGAGAGAGAGAGAGAGAGAGAGAGAGAGAGAGAGAGAGAGAGAGAGAATGCTGAAAATGTGCTGGGTGGCAGTAATTCTCTACACATCGGAGATCCGAACTAATAATGAAAAATTCAAGTTTCATTTACTGACTCATTAGTTCAGCAAATTCTAAATATCGTCACCCTTCCGAACGAGTGTAAGAAAAATAGTAACCCGGTCGTACACTAAACAAGGAACAGTATGGTGAGTGAGTTTATACATTGTGTGTGTGTGTGTGTGTGTGTGTGTGTGTGTGTGTTTGTGTGTGCCTCAGGTGCGAGAGGGTCAGTATATGAGCTCGCAAGTGGGTTTAGTTGCAGTGCCTTGAACCTTAATGTATATTAGAGCCAATAGAGTATGCTCATAACCCCATGTTAGTTGCTCTAGCTCCCTGGTTCCTGCCCCACCTGTCCTACCTCTACCTGTTTTTCTTTGTTGTGCAGTTCCTAAATGAAACTTCATCCCTTCACTACGATGAAGTACTTGCTGAACCCAATTAGAGGTCTCCCTAGAAACTTCTAGTTCCTGAATTATCAAGGGGATGAGTTACTGAAATACGGGCTTTTCGTTACCATGGATATATAGAAAATTGGCCCTTTGTTGTCCGTCACACGTCTCCAGGACAGTTACAGGCAACTTCCTAGGATCCCCCTAGATTATCCATAAAGGCATTGTTGTTTAAGGTTCAGAGTTATAGAAAATTGGAAATCGCAGGTGGCAAATAAGCGCGCCAGGCTCCAGGCATCATATAGCAGCCAGCACTCGCATCACGGGACTCATATGAACTTCTATGTAAACTAAAATAATCTTTGCCCGACCCCGCAAGTCATTTGAGGGGTCTTTTTCGGAATTTTATGGCCCGTTTTTGGCTGGAGAGGCCATTTACAGAGAGAACCCAAAGGGGCTTTTAACAGTACTCACTAATCCACTAATCCCAACAGCCTCAAAGATACGCACTGAATTTTTTACCGTTTTCTGCCGTAGAAATAGAAAACCGATTATTCCCGACAAAGCCACACACACACACACACACACACACACACACACACACCACGCAAGTTATTACCTCCGCCAGTGAAGTGGGAGGAGGTTATGTAATCACTTATGTTTGTCTGTTTGTTGTCCACACGATATCTCCAAAAGTTCTCAAAGAATTTCAATGAAATTTTGTGGAAGTGTGGGCCATGGGCCAAGAAAGAATTGATTAATTTGGGGGCGGATCCGGACCCGGATCCGGCACTGTTGGATGTATGGGCTCTCTGAGTGCCTTCTAGTTAGGTCTGTGAGATGCAGCATGCATTCCAGGAGCATGAATGATGACTGGCTGATTTATGTCACGAGGTATGCTGTTGATACGTCTCCAATTTTGTACTTTCTCTTGCCTTGCGTCAAGATTCTCAGGTGAGGAGCAACGTTCATGATGATGATGATGATGAAAATCTTGTCTCTATAAACTATTTTTTCCTCACGTATTATTCCAGTGTGTAGGTATCTATTAGTGATTTTGAATTCAAAGTGAAAAGCGCTACCTCTATTTCCATGGTGTGTGGTTATTTTTTGAGACTAATTTCATATTTCATATGATTTTGGTTTACTTATAAGGAATCCTAGAGTGAAAATCTAAACGTTTACCCCTTTAATAACCTCAAAGAACTGTATTTATACACTATCGTTGTTACCATATGAGAATGTTTCTTTGCCAAGGAGAGAAGTTTGAAATGCGAGGTCAGATACAGCGCTCATTTACCCATCCTATGCAAAGAATCTCCACTAAGCTGTATTATATCATCTAGACACAGCAAGAGTAAATCCTTAAAAGACGGTTTCTGAATTAAAAAAAAAAATCATTACCATTGAGGCAGCGAAGTTCGATCTCCAGGAGGAATATCTCCCCCCACCTGTTGCTGCACAACTTGAAGCCTATTTCACGAGTTGCTGGGCACTGCTGCCGCTGACGTGTTTGCTGTTTCAGTCTAACTATTATAATTATCAGGTTGGAGGATAATTAATGTGAGGGGCAGGCCGAGTTAAGCAGTTTCTGTCGCATGCATAAGTTCAATTCAATAGGCATATTTGACTTTCCCTGTGTACTGTACTAGTCACATTCATCCTGTCTCTCTAAGTATCACATCCAAAGCTTTTCTGCTTGGCTATCTTGTCTTTCACTCATAGAATTGCAACATTAGTTATGAACTAATTTGTAACAAACAGCTTTCAGATTATCACTATGAAAAATGATGTTTGCCTTCTTCTGTACTCCAAAAATGTTCAGCGACGCTTCACTCAGCTCTGTGACGACGGAAGGTATTACATTTACTTATTTCCATGTGACTGTAAAAGGAACCACACGCGAAAAGACGATAAGAGAGAAGGATGCTGTCTAATGTTTGGAGAGGAGTGATACATATGGAGGGCAGGACACAGTGCTGGCAGGGGGTTGTCAGCAAAAATGCATTCTTGATGATACAGCTTAGGTCAATAACACTGCCCCAAACTATGTCGGAACTTAATTTATCTTGTTACTGTAGCCACTAATTCTTCAGTAGGTTGGAAGAGTTGTACTCGTGGTTCATTATTTACGTACTTTAAAGGCATAAAACGATTATTAACCACAAGATTTCATGTCTCATCCTCTACACTGTCTCTCCCTTTTGATCCTCACTTCACCCCCGACACTTCCTCATCTTTCTATCTACCTCACCCTCTACACTGCTACACTCTCTCTACTCCCTTCATTCCAAATACTGTCTCACCCCCCATACCTCCAGGCTTTTTAGGTTCGCTTGGTTGGGCATATGGGGGGGAGAGAAATGAAAGGGATGTCTAAATTTCTCTTCACACGCCTCACTCTCTGCACCTGCCTCACTTTCTACACCTACCTTAACCTTGTGCCTGTTATATCCCATGCACATACTTTATCCTCTGAACCTGCCTCACCTTCTGCACCTTCCACACCCCCGGCATCTGTCTCATCCACTGTACTATCATCAGCAAAAGTTCGCCGACAGTCCTCCACCAGCAGTGTGTTTCAGACCCTAACACACAGATGTCTCTCTACGCCAGGCTGGGGAGGAGGGAGAGCAGAGAGAAGGGGATGAGATAGTGGAAAGGGAAGGCTCCACGTGAAAATGACATAACAAACGGGGAAAGTATTATTTAACATCTAACAGATCCTTACAGATAGGGAGGACAATATCCAGTGTTTTGACGTGATCATTATGGCTAAGACAATAATAGACGTTAGTTATTGAGAGAGAGAGAGAGAGAGAGAGAGAGGGGGGGGGGCTTACTAGGTAGTTTGACAATTGGTGCTAGTGTTATGGTTGGAGGAAAGGTAGGAAGAGAACACACAGTGATTGTTAGAAACGGAAAAAAGATTTTAAGTCACGTATACACAATGTATAAATCTGTTAATGGTTGTAAATATATGGATACTTGTGATCTGATGTGGCCAGCAGAAAATGACTGTAGTCTTTACATTAACTTATACAGATAATAAGCATCCGACCACTAGAAAAGTATTTCGTGTGGTAGTTTTTTTATATAAAGAAGGGTTTCACCCGGAGAAACGGCGGCACCTTTGGAATATGGCAACAAACTACACATACCCACAATTCCACGTGAGGAACCAATTATTGAACCAGGTAGATCGCCGCTTCACAAGCCTCACTAAAACCGAGGTCATATGCTACTATCGTCTTGGTATCCGGTAATGTTTGTGCTTTGTGGTCATACGTTTGGTGAGTACCTAATATGATAACATTTTGTCCTCTAATAATCTGAAATGATTTGCCTTACGTTATATCATACCCCAACATATTATGCGCAATGTTTGTAATACATTAGTGTAATAATTGCATTTAGCCATAGTAAAACTGCATCCATATCGTGTGAGTCCAGCCTAATACCAATATCGTCCCTTTATCAAATAACATGGTTGAGCACCGTCAGAATTCTCCCACTGTAATAGCAGGCCATGGATGGATTATTGGAATTTGGGAAGCTGGTATGACTGCACGGGAAATTTCACGTGAAACTGGTTTACACTGGTCCACCGTTTACTAGTGGATCACACGGTGGCAACAAGGAGCATAAAGGACAAGGCCTCGTAGTGGACGGCCAACGGTAACAGAGCGAGAACAGGACGAGGCTGTCGTAGAGACAGCACTACAACGCCCACTGACACCAGCAATACAAAAATGGCCCGACCTCCGCTTGACCCGCAGCGATTCCACAGCAAGACAACGCCTGCACGAAGCAGACATTTCCTGTTATGTCTCAGCTATGAAAGGGGAGCTGTTCCCTGCAAATAAAGAGACTCGGCTGGGTTTTTCCAGTCAATACAGTATAGAAAGCGATGATTTGGGGGAAAACGTGATCTTTACAGATGAGAAGTGTTTTTCGTCTGCGAAAGTAGGGGCATGGGTGTTCTGGAGACTCAAAAATAGTCGATATATGGAACAGCACATAATGCAGAAAGTACATAGTGGTCGTGTATCCACAGCCCTTTGGGGTGGATGAGTACATCTGGTCCAGGTGAGCTGATACAGACTGAGAGCAGACTAATCGGTGAGGAGTATGTTCGTATAGAAGAGGAGGTTGTGCTACCCACCGTGAGAATAATGGTCATTCCTGCTCCTTAGACAGTCTCTGTCGGCCATGATGTGAGTCCAGTCTATATGAGTCAGTGTGTGAAACGGTGGGGCTAAGCACATCCTGATAACACCTTCCTGGACTGGCCTCCAAAGTGATGCGATTTCAACCACACTGAGCATATTATGGGCTGTTACAGTAAGAGACTGGCGTGTCGGACACGAGCGCACTACTTCTATTGTGCACCATGCGCAGAAAGTGTGGGAGGGCATCCGCCGCAGCCCAGACATTTGTTCCAACCCTTCTAAAATCCATGAGGAAGAGGTTAAATGAAGTCACTGATGCTGGGGGATGGTGGATATCTTACTAAACCTGTATATAATGATATGGTATACTTTTACACACAGTTTGTTTTCCTTATTAATGCATACTGTTATATTAAACTGTTGCAGTCACATGTGTTTTTATAACACCCATAATATCAACTTCAAAAGAATAAAGAATGATAAGTGAACAGACTAATATTTTTCATATCCTGATCCTAACTAGTCCTATATGTAATCAGTACCTGAAATTAGTTACAGTATTACTGAATGAATGCTAACCTACAAAATGCCATTGATGTAGATGTCAAACATATTACGTTACATCCCACCTTACAGTAAAAGATAGAAACCAAAGTGCAGGTACCAAAGCGGATTTAGTGTAACTAATCATAATTACACAACGATTCATCCCTTTCCATACTGTAAGTCATGCAAGCGCCCATAATACGGCAACTAACTCACGAAATACGTTTCCAATAGTCAGATGCTTAATATCTATATAAGTTAACGTAAAGACAACAGTCAGTTTCTGCTGACCACATCTGATCTTCATTAACAAATATTAACTGACTTATTCGGTGTGTAAACGTGTGTGGTGAGGTTGTTGTGGAGTGGATATGGAAGTTGTGTATATTGGCTTGGGAAGAGGGATGGGCTCCAGAGGACTGGAAATCAGGTATAATTGTTCGTTTATGCAAAAGGAAAAAGAGAGAGAGAAATATGTGGTAACCATAGGGGTATTTGCCTTCTTAGTGTGATTGGAAAAATATATTATGGTAGAATAATTATTGATAGGGTTAGGCATATAACAGAGGAGCTAGATGGAGAAGAACAAGGGGGATTTAGGAAGGGAAAAGGGTGTGTAGATCAGATATATGTTCTAAGATGTTTAATGAAGAAGTGTCTAGAGAAGGGAAAGAAAGTGTATGCTGCCTTCATGGACATGGAGAATGCATATGACAGAGTAGATAGGCAAGGTATGTAGAAGGTATTAAGAATATATGGAGTGGATGGGAAATTGCAGAGTGCTGTGAAGAGTATGTACGAGGGAGCTAGGGTTGGGTGCAAGTGGATGTTTGAGCTGAGTGAGTTCTTTGATCTCAATGTGGGACTGAAACAGGGATGTGTGAAGTCTCCATGGCTGTTTAATATATTCATGGATGGGGTTGTAAAGGAGGGGCAAGGTAGGGCAGTGGACATGGGCGTGGCTCTAATGAATGAGGGTGAGGTGTGGAAGATTCCGGTGTTGCTGTTAGCTGATGATACAGCATTGTTGAGTGAAGATGAATTGGAGTTGCAAGGTTTGGTGAATGAATTTGGGACACTGCATGAGAAGAGGAATCTGACAATTAAAGTAAGCAAGAGTAAAGTTATGGTGTTTGAGAGGAATGAAGTCACAGAATGCACACTGAGGTTGGACGGTGAGGCTATGGAGAATGTGAGTGCATTCAAGTACTTGAGTAGTGTGATGAGTAAGGATGGAACTTTTGGGGATGAAGTGCTTGAAACGGTACAGCAGGGAAGGAAGGTTGTTGGTTCACTGAAAGCGGTGATGAGAAATAAGGAGGTGAGTATGGAAGTTAAGAAGTCACTGCATGATAGAACTGTGATCCCTACCCTGACGTATGGAGGCGAGGCGTGGACATTGCTAGATGGGAACAAGTCAAGAGTGAGAGCAGTGGAAATGAGTCATCTGAGAGGAGCATGTGGAGTGACATGGAGGGACAGGTTGACGAATGAAGATGTGAAAGAACGTTGTAGGGTGGATGTGGATGTGGATGAGAATTTTAGGAAAAATACACTGAGGTGGTTTGGACATGTGGAGAGGACAAAGAATGAAAGAAAAAGAGGGTGTATATAGGTGAAGTGGAAGGAGGGAGAGGGAGGGGGAGACGGAGGACGAGGTGGAGGGATGGAGTTGAGAAGTATATGAGGGAGAGGGGAGTGAAATGGGGGGAGGGCAGTCACATGGTGGGTGACAGAGTGACTTGGAGACGTTTTGTCTGTGGCCACCCTTCACGGTATTAAGGCATCGGGTTATAGATAGATAGACAGATAGATAGTAAACGTCAGCTTATATCTTTTTTTCTCCTTTTCCCACAATTCCTGTGCCTTCTCTTCCTACCTCTCCTTTGCCCATAATCTTCCTCTACCAATAATCTTATGACCAACTGTCAAACTACCTGGTAAGCCTCTCTCTCTCTCTCTCTCTCTCTCTCTCTCTCTCTCTCTCTCTCTCTCTCTCTCTCTCTCTCTCTCTCTCTCTCCAAATAACTAAGCTTATTGTTGTCTTAGCCACATTTCTCACGTCAAAACACTGGATAATGTCTTCTCTATCTGTAAGGATCTGTTAGCTGTTCAGTGATACTTTCCTCCTCTGTTATATCATTTTCACGTGGAGCCGTCCCTTACCACTACCACCTCAACCCCTCTCCCTGCTCTCCCTCTTCCCCAGCCTGGCGCAGAGAGAGACATCTGTGTGTTGGGGTCTGAAACACACTGCTGGTAGAGGACTGTCGGCGGATTTTTGCCCACGATAGTACCTGTCTCAACCCCTGCATCGGCCTTAACTAATAATCATGCAAACACGTACAAAACAGTAGGAGTAAGTTCCCATCATCATTATCACGGCTCTCAACATCGGTATGATCATCAACATCACCATGATCATCGTCTTCGCTCGATATACAATACTATATAATAAGTTGGCTTGATCCGAGAAGACGAAATACAAAAAGACAATTGGAAAAATAAAGCATTAGAACAAGTAGAAACAATCACTCACAGATGCATGCGAACACACATGCATGCGAATACGTGCGGTAACTGATGTCCGTGTAATTCTTTATCTTGACTATACACTGCCTAAAAATTTTATCTGCAAGGATGGGTGCAGCTGTTTCGATAAGGAACGAAACATCGCCTTATGTCTCGGGAGGCCTGGTATGAATTTCTTAATATGCTTCATTCACTGGGCCGTAGTGTTTCATACAAATTGTGGACATTATTTTTTTTAAACAGTGTACTGTACACATACCCACGCATGCCCTTACGAAACACATATACATATATAAACTCTCTTTCTCACTCACACACACACACACACACACACACACACACACACACACACACACACACACACGCACACGCACACACACACACACACACACACACACACACACACACACACGCACACGCACACACACACACACACACACACACACACACACACACACACACACACACACACACACACACACACATCGATGACAATATGCCTTCGAGAATGAAGGAGCGAAGTCTGATGACAGTGGCAGACGTGGTGTTGGTGGGATGAAAGTAGGTGAGTAGGGAATATTCCCCCAGTATAACTGAGGCTCACTTTAAAGGAGAGTCAACGTTTTCACTCCGCCATGGTTAAGGAGGCGCAGGGTAGGGTGTACGGGTGTCACAATAGTTCCTTTACACTGGCAACTGTGGAGCTATGTGGTTGAGAGGTTAGAGTACCCCGAGCCAGGTATCGTATTCTGTAATGGACGTGCCAGGTTCGAGTCATAACATGCTATATGCTAAGTTTCTTGTATCAGTCAACATATCATTTTTTCTACTTGTATACTTCTGTTTCAATGACATTTTACCAATTACAACTGTTTGTAAGTGTTTTCAGATGTTTTCATACATTATGATGACATGCAGCATAAGTCTAGCGCACATCAGCTTAGTAAGCGCACTCGCTATGACTACGTTTCACCCCTATACTGAACTATATATACTTACTGGCATTATTTATTCAAGTGAGCGTGAGAATATCGCATGAAAATACCCTCGCAATGAATGTTTCGACCAACATAATACTCACACACTTATATACTAATTCATTCACATAGTGATTACACCCTCTACTTTGGTCTGTTCAAGTTTCACTATTACGTGCCTTATTCATTCAACTGAGCGTCAGGAACTTATATTATACCCGTAAGCATTTCCAATTCGCTATGTATGTGTTCCACTTTTTATACACTTACATACAATTTTTGCACTTATGTTATACCCGTATGCACTTTATACTAATATTTGGAGTAATCAACATGACTGATAATTTGACAGAGCCAGTCTTCTGTCCTTCATGATATTACATTATTTCCCTAATGCCCGTCGACCCATCCTTTTTTTCTTCTTCTTCAGAGTCATAGCGTCCTGTCGCATTCTTCTTATACCACTTCTGGTCCTGGCACACTCTACCGTCGATATCATGGAGTCTGACTGGTCCACGAGGCGCATGTTTATATTATAGTCCATGACACACTCAGGTTTCCAAATACGATGCCTGTTCTCGCTACGGTAATCAACTGAATCAGTACGGTGCATCAACTTCGATCTTCTATTATGTCTGTCTGTGCACCGGTGTACAAGACTATGTCTTGCACATATCCAGTCCTACAGTGGCACATAACAAAGATCTTGAACCCAAAACGGTGCCTTTAGCTGGGTATATACTGCCTAAATGAAATATTGCCTCTCCACAACACGAGACTCTCGTCTATGACGAGGTCTCTATAGGGATAGAATGAGGAACGAAAGGTTTGCCTCATGTGATCAAAGATCAACCTAATTCGCCTCATTTTATCAGTGTTGTTCGCATTTGCAGGATCATGAGCAACATAGAAATGGAGGTGACTTAGCATTTGTTGAAACCGATTACGGCTCATCACTTGACCAAATATTGAGGTAAACATAACAGGGTCCCTTGTCCAGTAAGCAGGAATTCTGTTCTTTCGTATAATACCCATCAAAAGGACCAGGGCAAAAAATAAGAACATTTCTGAAAGGGAGACAGGGTAATCATAGATGATAGAATGCCTACTCCTTGTTCCCAATCTTTCACTCTCAAGGCACTGGGTGCTTGCAAACAGGTTGGTTTGGTATACAATCTGCTCCACAAATGCCTCACTAAAAAACAGGTAGAAAAAATCCAACCTGGTGGAATTACGGTGAATTCCTGGAGCAATGCAGCCAGAGCACCCCTGCTCAGTGAAGGGGTGAATGAGGGGAGAAAAATCACTCCCATCCTCCCAATTCCACGCCACATATCCCTCGTCCCCATCATCCCCATCACCGCCTTCGTCTGGGTGGGGAGGAGATCCTGGTTGGGGAGGTGGGGGAGAAGGAGTGCGGAGGGCTTCCCCACTGTCACTCCTCTTCCCTCTGCATTTACCCTTTCCCTTTCCCTTACCCTTACGGCCTTGAGGAACATTAGGGGGCTATGGGGATGAAGTAGGGGAATACTGGGGAGCAGAAGACGTGCTGGGGAGTGGTTCCTCCCCACCTTCCCCCTCCATGACAACACCACGTGATTTCTCACGCACCCTAGCTCGACCACGTGTTAGGGGATATTGGGGAGCATAAGACGTGCTTGGGAGTGGTTCCTCCCCACCTTCCCCCTCCCTCACAACCCCATGTGATAATGAACGCACCCGCACACGCCCACGTGATACACTACGCCACCTCACACTACGTAGGGAGAGCAATGACTCACTCACGTCACTCTCACTTTCCCTAATCCTTCCTGTACTTTCCCTTTCACTCCCCACTCCCTCCACTTCACTTCCTAACTCCCCAAACAAAATGCTAGGCCCATACCTGCTCGTCCGACGTGGTGTGCGCTCAGGGCCACGATGAGTGATGACCTCACGTCCATACCACGTGGCAGCACGTCCCACGGCTTCGTCATCGTCCTCATCCTCGTCCTCGTCCTCGAATTCTGGTTCCAAATCACGTTGGGGATAGGCATAGGATGTTGCACGTGCCTTCTTTGCCTGCTGCCCCTCTCTAGCAGCACGGTAAGTCACGTACTGCCGCTTCCTGGGAGACGGAACTTCCTCGTCACTGCTGGTGGTTTCTTCCTCCTCTGGCTGCACATAATCTTTATCAAC
The DNA here is from genome assembly GCF_032717465.1 of Coenobita brevimanus. NCBI lineage: Eukaryota > Metazoa > Arthropoda > Malacostraca > Decapoda > Coenobitidae > Coenobita > Coenobita brevimanus. The sequence goes on from NC_137020.1 coordinate 2,988,013, forward strand.
AGCCTCGTCGTCCAGTGGGGAATCACTGTCGCCTGTAAAGACGTCCAGGGCGGCTTGAATTTCACCGTCTGAGAGACCTCTCTTAGCCATGTCTGAGCAGGACCGTTGCTACCAGGTGAGTGGATGAGTGGCGGGTTAGCGCGGGTCGCGCGGGGTTGCTGAGTGTCCCCACCTGGTGGCAGGTAGGGGGTCATGTGAGGATACGTACAGCAAATCAAGCGCGAAATTTGAAAATTGTCGAAATTATGCACATTGCAATTGCACAACGTACTGGTACGTCGCCGGGACTGGCAAATGCAAATCGTTGCAACGTGCCCATATGTCGACGGGACGGGGCGGGTTAAATAATATTGTATTTATCCTATCAGCTCGTGAAGTGCATCATAAGTTGAATGATACTGTTTGAAGGTAGCAGGAATAACCCAAGAAAACGACGGGGATCAGCTTAGTGCTGCGGTTATGGAAGACTCCCAGCTGTAATCTAAAAAAAAAAAAAAAAGTGAAGGAGTCAGCAGGCCTAGTTTCAGACTATTTTTTAATGGAACAGTTATATGGTAAGTTAACTTGCTAACCTGTATGCCATGTTACACAGTGTATTCAGCAGCAAACCAGAGGGGCGCACTGCAATTTTCTCTCACCCGAATATTTAAATTACTCTGAACTTGATGGCCATCCAAATTCTTGCCTTTTCAGATTTAAGCCTTTCAAAATTGATGTTCTTAAGCATCCTTTCTCAAGACCTTATTGTTAACCATAATATTGGCTATTAGGACTAGAAAATTAGACATAACCTTCATGAACACCTTCAATACTTCGGTGTTTTCTGAATTTGAATGGAGCTGTCTGGAATCATTAAGAAGAAAATATAATTTACCTTCTCAGGTTATAGGTGTTAAAAATGCAACCCTTAAGGCCCGAGGTAGCTGGTACAGGCAGACTAAAATGTCCAATGATCGACTTCAAGGAAACTGCGTATTCTTTTCTAACAACTCTCTATAGTGATATGCGCTCCATAACCTTTTGGACTTTAAGAGACAGGAAAAGAGAGAGCAGACTAAAGTATAGAAGTTAAAAAAAGAATAGAAATGGAGGTGGGCAGGCCATGTAGCAAGAATAAGGGATAATCGATGGAGCAAGAGGTTGACTGACTGGACACCAAGAGATGGTAAGCGTAGCAGAAAAAGGCCAGACAGGAGGTGGAGAGATGAGATAGAGAAATTTGCAGGGAAAACGTGGCAAAGATTGGCTCAGTCAAGGAATTCGTGGAGAAGGTTGGGGGAGGCCTTTGTTCAGCAATGGACTTGTAATGGCTGCTGCTAATCTATCTATCTATCTATCTATATAGATAAATAGATAGATATAGATAGATATAGATAGATAGATAGATAGATATAGATAGATAGATAGATAGACAGATAGACAGACAGATAGATAGATAGTTAGATATAGATAGATAGATATGTAGATAGATAGATAGATAGACAGATATTAGATAGATAGATAGATAGATAGGTAGATATAGATAGATAGATAGATAAATATGTAGATAGATTGATAGATAGATATTAGATAGATAGATAGATATAGATATAGATAGACAGATAGACAGATATCCCATTGGATCCCAGGGGTGCTGGCCGAGGCACTGCACTGGGAGGGTACTAAGCGTACCGCCCTCCGCCTATAGGCTCATAGTCGCGAAGCTCCTAGGTTCCTACCCGGGGGTTCCCTGCTTTATAAAGACTTGAAAAATCCAAGTTCTGTCCAATACTCGGGACACTGGGCTCCAATGGGATATATATATATATATATATATATATATATATATATATATATATATATATATAAAGATATCTATCTATCTAGATAGATCTATGAAATAAATTGTTTTATGATGTCAGCTGCAATACAACATTCAAAAACTGTTGTACTGTTTGGATAAATGGACTAAGCTGGCTTTCAGTTCCCAGTTAAACTTGTTCTCTCTTTATCAATATATGCAGGTAATGGTGTACTGGAATGAAGCAGATTAGCGGCCAATGGTTTGTGCTTTTCATTTTCCTGTTCATGGATCCTACCCACAACATTACAGAAGTGGGAACTGAGTAATGATGATAAATGATCAGGCAATGCACACTTCCCTGAGGCAGTCATGCCATTCATCTTTATTTGGAATGCATTAGGTTGATGAAACACTGAGGAATGGAGGGATTCAAAAACAACATAAGTCATGACTAAAGGGAGATGTAAACTAAATGTGTGCTTTGAAACACTCCAAGGAAGAAGGAACCATCAAAATAAGTTAGTGATTACAACTGCAAAGGACATTCACAGCCATGTAGTTGGCACGTCGTAATGGAGTTCTCAGATCAGGATGAAAAATTGACTGACACAGAGATCACAAAATATAAAAGATATGCACGAAGAAGTTTACCATTCATTTCACTGAAGGTGGACTCTCATGGTACTGGATAATTTTGGAAGGTAAAATGCCAAAATATTACCTTGATCATGGAAATGTATATTTATTACATTGCTTTCTGTAAATATGACAGAGACGTTTTTTTTTTCTTAATACTTGTAGAGTCTCTGTAATGTGCAAAGGTTTTAAAGAAAGCTGTCACAAATGGAAATGACCTGACAAACCACACATGGGCAGAAGTAATGTTTTATTTAAGTTCAACACTGGTTCACATTCAAGTAGTGAATTATGGAAAATAATCTTTTCGTTGTCTGTGTGTTGACATGTATCAACTGAAACTGTAAACAATATGAGAACCAATCGTACACAAGGTATGTAACTTATGTTAAATACAAATGTCACTGCTACCATTAAAGATATTCGCAACATCGACCTTTCCATTGCTGTCTGAGAACGGATTAATTTATTTTCCATCGATTTTGTCAGTTTCTAGGTCTAACAACAGTACGTCATAGCTGCAATTATACATTCGGTATATATTTTTCGTTTCATATAAACTGGCAATGTACTTTTCATGATGTCTCTGTGTTTACCGAAAGCTTTCCGTCCAATTGTAATGCGTCTTTTTATTTCGCTATCATAGTTTTTCGTTAATTTAGTAATTGCCCTTGACTACTTCAAGGATTTCTTCGCCTATTCTGATGACGCTCTTTGGTGTATTTGGATTAGACATTAGTTTTACGCTGGTTCATCTTTAGCCCTACTTTCAGACTTTCTCTGTTCAGGTCATTTAACATTTCTTGCAATGTCCCTGCTGTTTCTGGGATTAGGACAATGCCATCTGCAAATCTTAAATGGCTTAGCTTTTCTCCATCTGTGTTCACTTCTTTGTTTTCCCAGTCTAGCTTTCTGAAAATACTTTCTAGGCATGCTGTAAATAATTTTGGTGAAATTGTATCTCCCTGACGCACGCCCTTCTCAATCTTAATTTTCTCTGAGTCCTTATGTAATTTAACTGTGGCAGTTCCCTCTTTATATATGTTTTCGAGCAGTTTTACAATGTTCTCATTCACTCCTTGTTCTCGCAATGAATTTATAATTGCTATGTGCTCCACTGAGTCGAAAGCCTTTTCGTAATCAACAAAACCTAAGCACAGTGGTTTATTATATTCTGTAGTTATCTCAGTTAGTTGATTCATTGTATGTAGATGATCAGTAGTGGAACACCCGCTTCGGAATCCTGCCTTTTCACGAGGTTGGTTTTCCTCCAAATTTGTTGTTGTTCTGTTCGTAAGGACTTCAATGAAGAATTTGTAAATGACTGACAATAAGCTAAATGGTTGAAAGTTACTAAGATCTTTTGAGTCACCTTTTTTGTAAAGTAAAATAACTATTGCATTACACCATGTTTTGCGAATGTTCTCTTTTTATACATTGAGTAAATAAGTTGCTTAACTTCGCTGATCGGACGGGAAGCGGTGTACTCAACGTGGCATGGCCGTTAAGCAACGTTGGGTCTGGTTAGTACTTGGATGGGTGACCGCCTGGGAACACCAGATGCTGTTGGCATCCCTACGTGTCAAGTGGGGTTGGTGGAGGATTAGTGCCCCTCCCTGTAAAACAATTAACTCTAAGCCCTTGACCACCCCGTTTGGGATACATGGCGTCTGGCAATGGATGGATGGAGTAAATAAGTGAGCAAGCCTCTTTTGTACTTCTACTTCTGCATCCAACAGTAAAATTGCTACTATTCCATCTTCTCCAGGAGCCTTCCATCTTTTCATATTCTTAAGAGAAATATTTACTTCGTCTGGTGGTAGGAAAACCTAATACATCCAAAGCAAAGAAGCATTCAGAAAAGAGACTCGAGCTTATGAAAAAAAGAAAGGAAATGAAAGTAAAAACAATGAAAGATGAAATAGAATGAGCTGCATTAATTAAGCTTATCAGCAATAGACAAACAGAAGAAAAAAGAAAGAGAAGCATCGATCAGATAAAGGAAACCATCAAAAAAGAAAAAAAATTCTAAACAGGTCCGAATAAAATGGCACTAGAAAGCAACAAATTACATCATTGAAAGAAAAAAACGGTAAAGTTACAATAAATGCAGAGATAACATGGAGAAGAGAGTTGAAGAATTTTACAAAGAACTGCATGCATCAAAAACAGTAGGACCAATAGCTAACTTTTCAGTTGAAAATGATATATATATATATATATATATATATATATATATATATATATATATATATATATATATATATATATATATATATATATATATATATATATATATATATATATAGATATATATATATATATATATATATATATATATATATATATATAAAGGCAGAATAGCACATACATGCATAATTGTGTACAAAGAAACACATGGATATATGTATATGTCAGCCCATTTAAAAATGAATACACAGAAAGATAAAAAATCCCATATCGAAAAATCACACACACACACACACACACACACACACACACACACACACACACAAGGTCTTCCAATAAAACCGGTCGACAGGCTGCTTCCCTTGGATCACCTCGATACTTTACACCAGCGGCGAAACATCAAGGGAGGAGAAGGAGAGAACAAACAGAAACGTTATCTACAGCATGCATAAAAATCTCATGTATCATGGAGGGGAATGAGTTAGAGGGAGCAGATGCGTTCAGTACATGCGGGACGGTTCTCCCTTTCTCACTTTCCTTTTCTTACTTTGCTCTCTCTCTGTCTGTCTGTCTGTCTGTCTGTCTGTCTCTCTCTCTCTCTCTCTCTCTCTCTCTCTCTCAAACTTTATTTCCATTTTATCACCATTTCTTTCCTTGTTTCCTTCTCTCTCTCTTTTTTTTTTCTCAATCAATATTTTCGTCCCAGTCCCTATTTTATTTTATTTACTTTTCCTCCAGCCCCTTTCTACTTCTTTCCTTCAGTTTTCCTCCATTCCGCTGTCTTTTTCTTCTCTCTTCCCACCTTCTCCTCTGCCTCCACCGTCTCCTTTATTCCATCATCAGTCCTTCCCCCCACCTTGTTTCATTTCCTTTACCTACTGTACCTTCATCCTCACTCCTCCATCCTTCCATCCACCCTCCTTCTTTCTTACATCTTCCTGCCTTCCCTACCCTTTCCTTCCTTTCTTTCTCTGTCCATCTTTTTCCTGTAATAACCCTGATATATAATTGCTTCTTTCCTTCCCTTCCTCCTTTCCTTTTCTCACAATGTCCCCTTACCTTCAGACTCTATTGGTCATCCACCTTTTTTCCTTTCATACATTTTCTCTCGACCCTTCCTTCATCAACATTCCCTATTATTTGAGTTTTATTCATCATCCCCACACCTTCCTTTCTTTCTTTTTATCATCCTTCCAGCTCTTCCTAATCCGACTTGCCCTCCATCCTCCATTTTCTCCTTTCTTTTCCCAATTCCTCTTTCGTAGCCTCCATCCCTCCTTCTTAGTCTTCATCATTCCTTCCTCCTTCTACCCTTCATCACTCCTTCTTTCTGCCTTCCATCCCACCTTTCCTCCTTACTACCTTCCACTCCTCCTTCCTTCCTACCTTCCTTCCCTCCTTTCCTCCTTCCTACTTCCCGTTTATCTTTTCCTCCTTCCTACCTTCCATCCCTCCTTTAATCCTTCCTAACCTCCATCCCTCCTTTCATCATTTCTAATCTCCATCCCTCCTTTCTTCTTTTTCCTCTCCACCCGTCTTTCCTCTTAACCTAGCATCAGCTTCGTAATAATGACTGCAGATAAAAACTAGAACGATGAAAACTCATAAAAAGGGTATCAAAGGAACAAAAAACCTGATACACATCTCTGAACCAAAAAAATATGAAGGTTAAAGAAAAGGACACTCAGTCTAGCTGTAAAGGCAAATAGGAAAATAGAAAAACGCGGTGATTCCTCTTAATAAAAATATCAAGATGGTTGAGAGTGACAACTCATGAAAATGGACAGTGAAATATCTAGTGAAAATATCAGGAAAAGGAGGAATGAATCGTTTATTTTTGACATAAGGAAGAAAAAACAAGTACTTTACTTCTCTCTCTCTCTCTCTCTCTCTCTCTCTCTCCAGTATATACATACATACATATATATATATATATATATATATATATATATATATATATATATATATATATATATATATCAGGAAAAGCCTCTACAGTGTAGCTAATTTGTAAGAATATCATACGAAAAAGGGAGTAGGCGGGGGATCAAAGGAACCTAATAATACCTATGCTAATGAATAAGAAGAAGCACTCAGAGATATCAGCTCCCGTGTACTACAAGAGCACTAAGACGTCTTTGATTCTGGAATGTGGTGACAAAAAAAAATAAATAAATAAAATCTTTGGATAGACGTTTTCCTTTCCTGCTTTTCATCTAATGGTTTTAGTGAGATGTGTCACGATACTTCCAAGCATATTAGCATCGTTTCCTGGCACGACAGTTGCCCACTAATCATTTATTTGACCAAGCATTGACCCCAACCTGTGCCCTTGACCTTTGGACAGTTACTCTAATTACGAATTTATTTATTCTGACTGTACCCTCGACTCATCCACCAAGTGTGAGTCAAATCGGAACCCGCCCTCTAACTCTGATTTTTGAGCTATTGTTTTACAGTAATATATCTTCATCCTTGAACCCGTCCACCATGTTTGAGAGAAAAAATCAATTCAAAGGGTTGAGCTTTTTACCTTGTCCTTTGGCGTTTACCTCTAACAGCTGTTCTGAAGATTAAAGCACCTCGATTTTTTTTTTCCCTATCCCTGCACCCATCCACTAAGTTTTGTCAAAATCGGATCAGGCTACGTGATGTGACTTTGTCCTTGACCCATGACCTATTACCTTTTTTTCTGACAATAAGTACTCACTGTTTCCATAATGGTCGTTACTCAGTATGCGAGAAGCGGTGCACTTCCATAAGCAAGTTTAATATTATAATAACCCTGCTAACAAACACACAGACGGAATCATACCTAAACTAAAACAGACATAATTCCCTTGGGTTTTGACAAATGTGAAACCTCAATCAAATAATGAGGAGAAAAAGGGAAGAAGCAAACAATCATTATTATAAAGCCTCCCACCCCTTTAAAAAATAATAATAATAATAATAATATGACATTTTTACCGGTCAAGCGAGATTCACTTATTTTCCGCAATATTTCTTGCATACATATGACTTGTTCTTTTTCGAAGAACAAGAAGTATTATATATACCAAAAAATTCTTCGTGTTTTTTCCGCCAGTATCTGTGACGACAATTATTGATTACAATGTCTGCTAACCCTCACTTTGTTTCCAAATTCCCGAAATGCAATATGTTAGACTAGGCTGGGTTAGGTTAATAACCTATGTCTGATCTATCATTTTTTTGTAGTTTACAGTTTCGTGAAACGTACCGGTGCTTTATCAACTAGAATTAAGAATTTTACTGCACTGTACGTTCCAAGGTTCAGTATGGAATGGCTGTCAGCTCAAAACCAGAGAAAGTTGAAATAAGTACTCTAGAGCTTAACTGACATACGCCATGGCCAATTACTCCATCATCGTTAGGGACTAGAAACTGGTTTTATGTTGCTTGTCATACTGATTTACTTTGCAATGTGGGTCGGGCCAGTACCTTGCAGGGCAAACTTCGGCGATTGCACTGACAACACCTTTCGCCTCAACACTAACAGTGAAGCTGTTAATACGGTTGTACCTAACTAACAGAGATCCACACGTTCCCTGCATACACAAGATATTTCGTCACGATGAGACAGTTTTCCTTTTAAGAGGTGGTAAGGCTTTGCTAGGATTATGTGAACAAATGTGAACATGCTGGAAAGAGAAAGTAGCTCTCGGTACTGAAATGGCTTGCTGTTGGGAAAAACTGGGCATTTTGCTTTTTTCTTTTCCCTAACAAATCCAGAGCAAAATACACGATGGCCACACTTACAGCGAAAAAGAGAGACACACATAAATATCTCAGCATCGGGATCCAGTAAGCCTCACGACTTCATCACTTCTTTGATTTCCACAAGTTCGGTCCCAATGAATTGAACGCGGATTACAGAGATTATGGATGAGACAGCGTGTTTTTTATGGGGATGGTGCTTGAGTGGTTTTGGAGAGTGATGGTGGTGTTTATGTTAGCATGTCTGCCTGTCTTCTGGCATCATATTTATTGCAGCACGGATATGAGACTGGATACTGTGTGTGTGTGTGGGAGTGAGGGTGGCTGGTGGGAGTGGGAATAGAGGGAGAACAGTGATGGTATGTTGTGCAGGGTGTCATATATAACAGTGTATAGATATGAAACTAGATTGTGTTGGCTTCGTTTGGGTGCGTGGTGGTTCTATGTATGGGTGTGCATTCATAGAGGAGATTGCACTTTGCTCTGTACTGTCATCTGTGTGTGGCTGGAGAGGGAGGGTGCTAGTGTGTGTGTGTGTGTGTGTGTGTGTGTGTGTGTGTGTGTGTGTGTGTGTGTGTGTGTGTGTGTGTGTGTGTGTGTGAATTTTGTATATCGACTGTGATTCAAATATTTGTGATGCCTCATGCATAAAATGAAAACCACTGACTGGAGGGCGAGTTGAGACACAGTGCTGTATTTCAACGATTTGTAGATTAGCTTCACGTTTGCCCAAAATTGTACCCCAATCTCTTTAACCCTTGACGACTGGTGGTTTACTGGGTAGGAAAGGCGCTCCAGTCGGATTGAGCCTGTGAGGTTCATATGCAAAGGATGGTTGGGGTTTATTGCCCACACAGTGCCACTCAGGGATGAGTGACGCTGGTCACTTTCATCTTAAATGTCATGACCATCTTGCCTGGCCCCGGGCTCCAACGCTGCTTATGGGGCAGCACAGGATTATAAATATATATATATATATATATATATATATATATATATATATATATATATATATATATATATATATATATATATATATATATATATATATATATATGTATATATATATATATATGGCACTATACATGGTACTACAGTGTTTCCCTAATCTTCATAACAGATTGAGGTACTCTAAGCTCTTATTGGTTGTATTATTCGTTCAGTGAGAATGATGGTGAGGATTGTGGAAGAAACTGTGTACCAGTAGCAAGAACATATAGGAGACGTCATGGTAGTTAAAGGCGTGATGAAGTATAGCCATAAACTCTGAGATATACTAACGTACTCCCGATTAAGGAAAACTGATTATACTAACGTTGTCACTACCGGAATGGTCCCGGCAAGGAAGCTAAGTAATCGAGGGGTTTAGGGCAATCAAGAAGCAATACATAAAGTTAACGGGAGAGTATCGTCATGATAATGGCGGATGGAGGCGAAGAGGAGGGGTGAGAGACGGCAAAGAATCACTGATTTATGTCTCTTTCGTTTACGGAGTTTTGCTCCATTCCAGTACCCTCTTTCTTGCCTAACTCACTCAGAGACAAGTCTCTCTCTCTCTCTCTCTCTCTCTCTCTCTCTCTCTCTCTCTTATATAGTGGTCATATAGTGTTGACTGATGAGTATTAAGTGCATTGGTGAGTTAGCAAAACCAGTGGAATCTTTGTGTGTGTGTGTGTGTGTGTGTGTGTGTGTGTGTGTGTGTGTGTGTGTGTGTGTGTGTGTGTGTGTGTGCTTTACTTCTATCCTACTCTGGGGTAAGCTGGTGCTGTTGTCTTTCCTTCACTCAAGTTGTGGCTTCATTCTTCCTCTCCTTTTCTATCCTGTCTTTTCTTTGTTCTTGTTTCTTATTCTACACATTGGTTTATTCCTCTCCGTTTTATCGTTTTCCTCTTTTGACATCTCCTTACTGGTGAAAAAAGAAAAAGAAAAAAGAGAGAAACCATAACAATTACTTTTTTGTGCGTTATTTCTGATTTGCCACCATCGTTCTCGATGAATTTCTATACACGTCGATGCTCTCATATGATTATTTTTTATCAGGAATGGATGCTTAAATCTAGACTGTTCTCGGGGAAACTATTGTTACCAGCTCGATGGCGAAGCTGGTATTGTTTTCAGTTTGTGTGTGTGTGTGTGTGTGTGTGTGTGTGTGTGTGTGTGTGTGTGTGTGTGTGTGTGTGTGTGTGTGTGTTAGCACGATAACTTCGCAATCGCTCAAGATATCATCACAAAAATTTAAAGGTGTGTAGTAGGGATGAAAATCTCCTATTAGTTCGAAATTGGTGAGAGTAGGTCAAGGTCAAGGTCATATACCGAGCCGCGCTAGATATGTATTGGCTCACGGCTGGTGTGATTCCCCCTTGTTGTCACCTTCGCCCAGTCCAGGCGTGGTTTCCTTTATTTCTCCTTTTTCCCTTCCTGTTTTGTTCTTTCTTTTTATTTTACCTTTTCATCTTACATTATTTTATTAATGATTTCTCTCATCCTTTTCACTCTATCTTCTTGCTTTGTTTCCTCTTTGTTTCTTGCTGTTACTTTCAGTCGAGTCAGGGTTTCCCTGTCTCTTGATTCCTTCTCGTCCCCCCATCTTACATGCAATGACACCTCTGCCTTTTTTTGTGCATGTAAGGAAACTTGCAAGTCATCTAGTTGTGGTTGACAACAGGCTGGGTAGCTCAGTGACAAAAAAGTGGGCAGGGTGAGTGGGTTAGGTGGCTGGGTGGGTAGGGTGAATGGGTTAGGTGGCTGGGTGGGCAAGGTGAGTGGGATAGGCGGCTGGATGGGCAGCGTGGGGTAGGTGGGTGGGCTGGTGAGGTAAATAGGATTGAGAGGCTGCCTTGGTTTCGTGGGGTGGGTATGGGTGGAGTGAGGTGTGTTGGCTATCGGGGTGGGATGGGGTGAGGAAAGTGAATGCATGGGACAGTCAGGATGGGTGGGTGGGGTGATCAGATGAAGTGGGATGAATGGGCAGGTGGCCAGGCAGTCGTTATGGGCGGGTTATTGGGCCTGGTGAGCAGGGTGGGTGGGTTAGGTGGGGTTGTTTGGGTGGGTGGAAGTGTTGGGGTGGGGTGGGGTTGGTATATATAAATAGCTGGGTATTACGAAAATAGTTCCATGGTAGGAACAGGGCTATGTGAGATAGAGGAGCCATGAGCAAAATGTCCATGGGAACATAGGCATAAGTCAAAGCATCGATCCACTCAGGCAGAGTCAAAGTTCGACCCTGTATGTATGTGAATAATTTAACTTCCACATGTTTTATTCAATCTGGATCAGATAAGAACTCAGCAATGTTTTGTGACTCTAGGCACGGAGTCTCTCTCTCTCTCTCTCTCTCTCTCTCTCTCTCTCTCTCTCTCTCTCTCTCTCGTAATCCCATTCGAGTAATGAACTCCTCTCAGTAAATATGGCCAAATAATCCTTTCTCCTCCTTTCAATTACTCTCCCTCCCCACATAGAGGGTATTGGCAAAGCATCTCTCTCTCTCTCTCTCTCTCTCTCTCTCTCTCTCTCTTTTTCTCTCGCTCTCTCTCTCTCTCTCTCTCTCTAGGTTTCTCACAGTATGTGATACTTTTTCGCCTTTTTCAGTCATCTTTGCTATCTCTTTATTCATTGTCTGGTGTTCCATCCTGCGAGGGGAGGCCTCGACTGCAAGGGACTCAAGGGTCATCTATTCATTTCTAGTGATAACCTCTCATTCCCTGACAAATCGTTCTTCATCATAAAATGCCATAACTTATCACTTCAGCCTGTCTTTACCATACCCTAAATTTATTGTTTGTCCCTAAATTTGTAACTCATTCCCTCCCTCACTCACTCAAACTACAACAAAACTTTACTGAAGAATAAAAAAATAAATAATAAAACTGTCCTGTCTTAAGAAAGTAATTTATCAGGATTTTGGTGCATTAAGCCGACATCGTACTTCCTTCATAACTTAAGCAGCAGTCCCTATAGCGCTGTATTATAAGACCTCTTATCAAGTATGATTTCATACATTATGAAGGTAAAGCCTATAGTGTTCATTACATGAACATCTAACCAGTTGGAGTCTGAACTTTGTCGCAACTCTCCTCTTCTCAACGACTTCCTTCGAGTTGTCTCAAACTCCTAGATCTATATCGGCCTCCTATGTTATTGCTGTTTCACTTTTTTTTTTTCTTCTAAACATTCTACTCGGATGTTTACCCCTTTATGACAGGCAGACAACATCGGTCCATTTGCGTACCCTTATCTCTAATCTCAGCTTTCTGCTCCAAGATTTTATCGGAAGTTTATCTGTATTTTCACTCGTCCTTGTACACAACACACTGACGGAACATTTATTACATTTTCTTGAACCACAATTCAGATTTTCACTCCTTAGCAGAAACTCTTTCAAAGAAGAGGTGTTATAATATTCATTAACCATTCCACTACAAGACGTTTTATCGGAGCTGAATAATATCTCTTGTAGGTAGTAAATACAAAATAAGAAACAAAAGAAGAACTAAGAGATTGGACTATCCGTGTCCTCCAGTCGGTTGAACACGGAATCTGTCTTGTGGCCTTGTGCTTCGATTGTTTGGTCTCAGTGACTACTTACTTAAAGCTTTCCTTACCTCTGAACTTCCACAGATGTTTGTCCTTATCAGACTAATTCCGTTTGAGTTAATGTTGCCTTTTGACCTTGATACCAGACCTTTCCGTGTGACCTTGATCTTAGACTCATAGTTTACAAAACCGAATCCCTTTTTCCTTGCAGTATTTTGAAGCCTTGCACAAAAACTGGTCCGAGTAGGATCAAAACACTACCTAGTTATGTGATCCTGACCTTTGACGTTTTTGTGTGATCCTCACCCAACTTTGGTCACCAACCTGATCAGAACGAATTATTCACACTTAGAAAAATTGGCAGAGCTTTGACTTTGTCCTGTGGATTAGACCTCTGGTGGATTATTCTCAAAATTATAGCCTTCGTTCTTGCCTTACTAAATTCTGTTACGTCAGTTTGGTTTAAATTCGATAAAAACTCCATTGATTGACCTTGTTACGTCAGACAAAGAAGCAGCCTGGTGACCTTGACCATTCACGTACTGTTCTCAAAAACAATTTGCCAACCTCTTTGGGTTACTTATCACCTCTGCCTAATCCATCAAGTTTGCTGAAATCAGATAAAGTGTTTATTTTGTTGAAACGCGCGCGCGCGCACACACACACACACACACACACACACACACACACACATATGGTATTAACACGTTGACCGCTTATCGGGCCATCGATGTACCGAGCAGAAGTTTCCCCCTCAGCGTATTGGTACATCCTTGACCCGAATGTCCCTTTTCAAAAACTTTTGAAAACGTGAGTATACAGTATAATCAATATTTATTTCCATTTGCATTTATTAAAGCTACAGATGTGCTGCAATGGTATTATTTAATACAAAAATACTTATACATAGGTAAGTTATTGATTAATAATCAACTAAAAATTTATTTGTTTTTCGTTTATCATTTTTTATACAAAATCAGTTTTCACACAATACAGTTAGCTCAAATGCATTATAATCAATATCATAGAAAGGCAGGTATCAAATATAACACTTATGAATGCATTTCTTGTATAAAGAGTAAAAAATCAGCACTCCGTTTTAAAAAAATTGAGATAATATTTCATAAAATAAAACATAGTTCCTAGATGCACAAGAAGCCTGGTAACAATTTATAAGCAAAGTAAATGAATTACATAATGTAACAGTAAGTAACTGTAAAGGAAAATACTGCTAAATTAAAAAAAAAATCTAAAAATTTTAAATCTTATGATAAATGAAGGTTATATAAAACATACAAAAATAATTAACTATTACTCTATATGACTCGTAATTTGCAAAACTGAATATCAAAATATCTAATTTTTGCCCTGTATTATATAACCTATTAGTATGAAGCTGCATGCTTTTCATTGAAACATGAAATACAAAGGTGGGGTTGTCCATCACACCCAACACAGAAGGTTGATACTCTCCTTGGAGAGAGAGAGAGAGAGAGAGAGAGAGAGAGAGAGAGAGAGAGAGATGTGCAGTTTATTGAAATAATAAGACATATTTTATAGGTACTAACAGGTATATACATTAGAAAATACACATTTTTCTAAAGTAATGAAATGGTACATCAATGCACCAATTCGCAGAGCAACAAGATATCATCAGTAGGTCGCGTATTGGTACCCAGATGCACTGAGGCAACCTCGGTACATTGATGCACCAATACGCGAGGGGAGAAAAATATATTAGTGGTCGGCGATTCGGTATACATATGTACCACGACTTTTACTGCTCTGACCAATGCACCACCCTCTAAGAGTGAATCATACCTCCTCTCCCTCCGAAAGTCCGACGGACACTGGCAGGGGAGCGAAGTGAAGTTGACGCTGGGAGGGCGAGAGTGCAGGGTTGCCAAACGCGGCGAACGTGTTAAATCCTACCCGTTCTCTCTTCACGAACACTGGTGAATTAATTTTCTAGCTGAATGGACTAACAATGAAAACATCTTTCTTACTCAGTCCAGCTGATCACAGACCACAATCTGTCCGCGAATTTCGTAGTTTCAGTTTTAAAAGTCATTTTCGAAAGGAATCTTTAATAGGTTTTCAACCTTTGTTTTCGTCTAAAAAAAAGGAAAAAAGCTTTCATTACTTCTCTTCTTCCACTTCACCTTTTTCTTATGTTGTGGATTTTCATTGTCATCCTTTTATCTCCACCTCCTCCTGTTTTCATTTTCATGCCTTTCATTTTTGGAAATCTGATTGGATTCGCAGACTGCTTCAGTTCCGTTTCTTTTATATCTCTCTTTCATCCCTCCATTTTCTCCCTTTCTCTTTTATTTCCACTGCTAGTTCCTCCCTGGTCTGGTCGGAACACATTCATGCACATCACAAATCTCTCTCTCTCTCTCTCTCTCTCTCTCTCTCTCTCTCTCTCTCTCTCTCATTTCCTCCACTTCCCGGCCCCCACCTCACTCTATTGGCCCCAAGTCCCATTATACCTGGACACTTTAAAATTACACGGCGATTTCATGGCGTTCTTGTTCTGCCCGAACCATTTGTTGTGGCGGCAAGGAGCAGGACGTGGAGGGAGAGGGGGAAAGTGTCCTGAGGGGAAGACTGTGTTTCTAAGGAGGGGAGAGGAAAGGGGAATGTTTTGGGGGGAGGGGTGACTAAAAGGAGGAAGGGACTGAGGGAAGGATAGAACTTTAAGGGAAACTTTTATGGAGAGTGGAAACGGGGAGAGCCGTATGGGGGTAAGGAGATAGGATGTTTGGAACGATGGTGCAAGACGGGGAGTATCTTGTTGGAGGGACGAGCCGAGTTCCTAATGACGAGAGGATTAAGAGCAGAGTGCAGATTTAAGGTAGATGGGAGAGGGAATAGTGCTCTGGTGTCCATTACTAACATCATATGCCATATATTGCCGTGATTTCAAAAAAATTTACTGGACGTGGCTTATAACCCCAGTTGGAAAAGGCCCGCTACAGTTGGTGATGTCACCCCCCTCCCCCATATATTGTATAATGGCCTGTTTCGAACACTGGTTAGAACAATGAGGACACAATTTATGCGAGACATATTTAGGCCAGTCCTATGAAAAAAGGAAAAGAAAATCTATAATGTATTAAAGAATACATTTCTACATGGCAGACAATTCAAGCGATACCAGGTCACCGATGATGAAATCTAACACTGAGCAAGAATGAGACAGTGGGCTTGTGGTAAAGTAAGCAACTACAAGAAGCATAAAAAAAAATGCCGGTAAATCAGTGTAAATGGTTAAAATCGGTGTGTTTTTCTTGTATTACTTTCCAGATCTGAAACGAAGAATTAAACATGATGTTATTGGCATCCAGACTTGAAAATATGTAATGTATTCGTGCAATCAATTTTGCTAATGCTCCCTTTGTAGTTTTCTAACAGTATCCGGACGTCTGCTGTATACCTGTAAATCTGTGAGATAACCCAGATTTTTTTTTTTTTTACGTTCTCAGCAACGTGGTAATCTATTGCGAGATAATGCGTCTAAGTAACACATTTGTTTATCTACAAGGTTTCCAGCGATGTGAGCAGGTTCACTCTAGCTTTCATAATTTCTGAAAAGGCAGTTACGGTGCAAAATTTTACGTACTAGGGTAACGAATTTTAAGAAAAGTAATTCAGGTACCGAATGCCACTTTTCCGTCATCTATCCGACTGTGTGTGTAGGCTGACTGATATTTCAATGACTTTTCGTGGTTACTCTGTGTATATCCATATATATATATATATATATATATATATATATATATATATATATATATATATATATTAGACTAAGCTATCAAGAGGCAAATAAAAACACAAATACACTTACGGCATTTTTAATATCCTCAGTTACAAATACAAGCACATACCTTCAAATACAATTCAGTGCATATTCAATTGTTCAGGCACTGTGTCGGTACATTCCATCCAAATATTCCATGACCAGTTTAAATGTTCTGATGCTGACTTGTCGCTCGATAAAATAACCACTCCATTGCATTTTCATCATATTCTGTTTAATGCATGCTTTTCATTGTTAGAATGGTTCATATGGAAAAAAAAAATAATTCAGTGTTTTTATGATAAATGAGATTATTCCTTATCCATATTCCGAGCAAGCTCCGAGTCTGGCTGAAAAATGAATCTAATAAGTCTTGTTTAGTAACTTTTTACACAAAAACTGATAATCATTAATTTTGTAAGTGTTAAATTTGAATATCTCGTTTGTGGCCATGAGCAGGCCACTGCACTAGGCGGGCCCACCTCTGGGCAGAGGAAAGTTTTGCGTCACATTTGTGTCATATCACAAGTCACGTGGCATGTAAAAGCCAACATCGTATTGGATATAGCAATGTAGTACAGTAATGCTAATTTATTGATGGCACCTTAGTTACATTAGTTTTTTTCAGACAGTGAATCACTTAGATTAAACCTGTCAGGTCGAAAGATCTTTCCTGCAACATTAAACAGTCGTTCCACAGGGGCAGAGGAAGCTGGTATTGACAGGTACTCTTAAGCCAGTTGAGCAAATTGTGGGTACCTCATGATTTGTTGGTGTCAGTATTGTAGAAGGTCATCAAATTCAGCTAGACAGGGCAAAGCCAGGTAGTTGTCTAATAAGGATTCTGCAGATGGAGCTTCCTCTTTTGGCTGAGTGATACTGACTTGAATCGCCGGGACCGTTTCGCAGGTGGGAGTGGGGCAGTAGAAGTGGAAGATGAAGAGGCTGTGGCAGAGTTGTATGGAAGGAAGGTGGCAACTTCATCAAACTCCGATGGAGGTTGACTACCTCTTCAGGGGTAGACCATGTGAGTTTCCAACGTGCATCGAGATCAGAAGAAATGGTGACAAGATTGATGGTATCATACTGTGACAGACGGCGTACCACAGAAGCTGCCAAGGTTTTGAAAAATTTGCAAGTGAAATTTTCTTGAAGATCAAAAAATTCAGCTTGAAGTCCCCTAATACATGGCAGAACTATACTTTGTTACTTGGTCTGGGCTTGAGCAAAGTTAGTGACAGTCTCAAATGGTGTGAGTATCTCAATGACTTCATCAAGGATAACGTTTTCATGTTGTGAGACTTTCTAACATCGTTCAGCTTCTCCATGGTCTCTGGACTCACCAAACGGAATTTCCGAATTATTTTAATTTGACTTCCACCGCACTGCAGTATATTGTTCAAGCTTCAGTTGTCCATCAAATAGCATTGTGGCAATGTTGTAATGCTTCACACGACTAATCAAGAAAGTACAGAATTCGTCATTTTTTTCTCCGCAACACGTTTTAGGGAAAACCATAAAAGCTTTAACCCGAGATGTCCCGTCAATGTATGGATATGTTGCAACATTTTGCATTTGCCAGTCCCAATGACGTACTGGTACGTTGCACAATTGCAAGGTTCATAATTTGCACAATTTTCAATTTCCCACATGATTTTTCGTACGTATACACGGGACACCTTCCTCTATTCCTCTACAAGATGCCAAGCAGGGACAATACCTTACACCGCATAACCTCCCCCCTCCGAAGGCCATTGTCTCGGCAATTCACCTGTTACCAGTGACCTAGCCAATAAAGACGTTCAGGGCCGGAGTGATTCCCCAATCGATGACAATGTGGAGGACAAAGTTTACATAGCATCAGAGGAAGAAACAGTCAGAAATGATGATCAGGTAATGTGGCAAAAAAAGGTCAAGTATGGTGATGAGTCAGTATGTGAAACAATGCTTATAATGCCTATATTACTGTTTGAAAACCAATATACTCTCGGACTACATATAAATTCGTACCAAGTAAATAAATAAATACCATTTATGAGTGGTGTGAAATAGTTACCCTCCCATAGAACTCGTTTTCTTTGGTGCCAGCCTGTTAGAAAACCCAGTAAGGTAAGGAGGTACTGCTACCTGGATCAAGTATTTTAAACCTCAGGTGAGCGATTTCTCTATGAATTTTCGATGTTTCTCACCAAAAGCGGAGGTTTTAGCAAAAAAATTTTTTTCGACAATACCTCGGGATTGGGGGGTGTCGGAGGTGCGAAATAGCTCGGGACATGACGGGTTAAAGCTGTAACTTTCCAGGTATATAGCTGTGGTTCCTCTTATAATATGAAAGTACAGTAATATAGTTGCAGTTAAGCATACAGTTAGTCAGTTATTTAGACAAACGTAACATTCACAAATGCATTCTTTGACACCTTTGTCATCAGATCTCGTTGATGTTACAGAAGAAGTTGCCTCATGGTCTTCAGATCTTGCTTATATTACACATACCTTATATACCTTAAATAGTTAGGACAAAGCTTCTTTAATGCGGCTACAATTTAGAATAGTTATATAGTTATTATTTTTCTTTGCACTTCTTTTTGCTTAGATATTGAGGACATTATACAGGAAGGTGTCCTAGGGTAACCCAAGTACTTGTACCAAATATTATTCAAGGCCATTTACTCATCTATGATACAAAAACTGCATAACTGAAATTGAAATATCTCAGAATCTAATTGAGATACAAATAGTTGGTTGAAAATCCTATAATGAGACAGTTTTTTGAGAATTTTGGCTAAATATTATGCAATTTAGCCAAATGGAAGGTACCGAATTCAAATCTGATTAATTTTTGTAACATGTTTAAGAGAAAACCACAAATGCTGTAGAGCTGAAACTTTACATAAATATGCATGTGGTCCCTATTATCATAAGAGAATATGGTTACAATTAAGAACCTAGTTGGCCAGTTATTGAGACAAATGTAAAATGTACCCATGCTTCATTTATTTCTTCCACATCTTTGTCTTCAGATCTTGCTGATATTACACAAGAAGCTACAGTACCTTAGGTTAATTGAAGTACAGGTTCCAAATATGAATGACCTTGAACTACTTTTAAAGGTCACAGACTTGTTCATGATGTCAAAATTTCGTATCTCATATATCAGAAATTGTTATGGTGAAGCTTCCTGATTGTGGCTACACAGTAAGTAAATAGGTAGCAATTTATTATTATTATTATTATTATTATTATTATTATTACTACTAAGTTTTGCCATATATATTGCGAAACATTTTTTTTTTTTTTTTTGGGGGGGGGAAGCTTTATTATTTTTATTTGCTAAATTTTTCCCTTGGATCTTGATGATATTGTACAAGAAGGTACCCTAAGTACTTGTGCCAAATATAAATGACCTTGACCTATTTTTGAAGGTCATATACTCATTTTTGGTGCAAAAATGCCTATTTGGAAATGAAATATCCTAGACTTTAATTGAGATACAGCTGTTTGGTTGAAAATCCTATGATAAAAAAAAAAAGTTTGCTAAGAATTTTGGCTGAATATTTGGCCATTTAGCTTAGTGGAAAGTATCGAATTCAGATCTGCTCAGTGTTTTCTGTGTAACAAGATTTTGGAGAAAACCACAAAGGCTCTACTGCAAATCTTTAATTTTACAGAAATATTGCAGTGATCCCTCTCATTATCTGATAGGAATATGGTTACAGTTAAGCATACAATTAACCAGTTATTGACACTAATGTAAAATGTACCCATGGAGACAAGGATAATCAATACCATAAATAATTATGGAGAAGCTTCTTTATTGTGGCTACACAATAAGTAAATGAGTAACATTTATTATTATTATTATTATTATTACGAGAAAGAAGAAGAACAACTCCACATTCTGTAGTTCTTACTGATAGTGTAGATATTTCTTTTTTGAGGGTCGGGGGGGAGGCGTTCTAGAAAGCTGGCATGCCAATTCTGTTTGAGATAGGGACTTTAAATTTTTAGGAGTGATGTATCCTGCGTGCAGGCGTCTCTTGGCACAATTTTTTCCCTACCACTAATACTGCACTAGTACCTTCTCTCTCTCTTTTTTTTTTTTTTTTTTTTTTGCTTTCATGTGCGGCAAAAACTATGGAATCAGTTGCTTCGCAAATGTTCTAGCATGCAGGCATCAACATATACCAATGCACCCGGGTACTGATAGTGATATCCAGCAAATACTTTTAGAGATATTGAGGACAATCAAAATGGCCGCCTTATGCCTGAAAGTGCTAAATCGGAAACCATTTGGCCGATTTTGGCCAAACTTGCTGTAGGGGTTCATGCGTGAACATGATCTGCATAGTATGAATGACCTTGACCATGACCGTGACCCTAAAGTCACAGGTCATAATTCATAAATAATCTTGAGCTATGGTAAAAGCCCCTTAATATTAGGTCTAAAATATGCGAAGCTTATTGTTTTGGTTAGTATTACTATTATTTTTATTCGTACCTTTTTCTCAGATCTTCATGGTCTCGTACAATAAGGTACCCTTACGTAACCCAAGTACTTTTGCCAAATATATATGACCTTGACCTATTTTTTAATATCATATACTAATTTTTGGTGTAAAAATTGCATATTTGAAATTGAGGTATCTCAAAAACCAATTGAGATACAGCTAATTGGTTGAAAATCTTATTATAAAATAGTTTGCTGCGAATTTTGGTTGATTACATTGCCATTCAGCCCAGTGGAAAGTACCGAATTTAAATCTGTTCAGTGTTTTCTTCGTAACACGTTTTAGAGAAAACCACAAAAGCTGTAAAGCCGCAACTCTGTAGAATTATAGCTGTGGACCCTCTTATTATCTAAAAGTACTTATGGTTACGGTGTAACATACAGTTAGCCAGATAAATTTGTACAAATATCTATGTTGTGTTCATATCAAGTTCTCATTCAGTGAACACAAAAGCAGCATTTGCATAGCTACCAAGACAATAAATACCATAAATAGTTATGGCGAAGCTTCCTACTTGTGGCTACACAATAAGTAAAGAGGCAACTAGTTATTATCTTTATTGTTCCATCACTTTTCGTCTCCAATTTTCATTATACTGATGATATACAGCACAATGGCCCTATTACACTGACTTACTTTCAATGCCCTTGACCTGCATTTCAGGGTCACAGCCCCAATATCGTCCAAAAATCGTTAATTTTCAACTTAATTTACTTCAAAATCATTGTAGATACATGGACATGGAAGGAAATCCCGTAATAAAATTATGTTCCAGACGTTTTTTACGGAATGAATTGAAGTTCACTCATGCGTGAAATTACGATATTTTGGACACCCCGATTTTAAACAATTTTCAATTTCCTCTTCCATACAGGAAAGACCAAAACATAAATGAGGCACTTCCTGGTCCTAGAAGTTTCATCTGGTCGTGGACAAGGCCTTTATCCTGTTTGGTATCAGTTTGACCAACGGTTTCGAGTTATTGCAAAAAGAAAAAATATATATTCTCATATGTTGAGGTCAGTATCTGTCTCTGACAGTTACAGCCTTTTGGTTATTATTAAATTTATTCATCACTTGAAAGCATGATAGTGCATACCTATTCCAGCACCAATATAACTTATGATTTCATGCTGTAATTTCTCATTCCTACCGGGCATATACTTTTACAGTCCCACATAATTTATTCTACGGACTTAACTTCCTTGTCACACAGTCTCAGAGAGCTCATACATTAACATCAATTAAATATATGATTACCTCCACCCATGACCCTGGGATAGGTTATTCATTCATCCATTGTTGTCTATCTTTCTGTTTGTCTGAAACCAAGACATCTCAAATAGCAGTAGTAGTTGTTGTTGTTGTTCCCTAGGCAGTCTGGCCGAACAGCCCCGATTCCTTAAGGAAGGCCGTGACTATGACCAGGTTTTCCCACAGATCTCTCAGGGAGTGTATGCTGAGTTGTCGGTGCAGGTAATTGTGTGCAATGCAGTCTTCTACCCCCTAGAGGACGTCGAAGCAGGGGAGGACAGCATGGAAGCCAAACCACCGGAAACCCCTCGCGGCCCCTCACGTGGCCAGAGAATCTTATTTCAAATAGTTGCACCCGGAGGTCGCTGAGATATGGTGAAGAGCAGTGCGTCAGGGAAGAGTTTACTCAATTTTGAAGTGAATCCAGATCTGGATCCAGGAATAAATCCCAAATTTCATGGGCGTCAACGAAGATATGTGATTTCTGTAATTCAGTAAAAAGACAGAGTAAAACCGTGCAATTAACTGATATATGATGTGAAACTGTACTATAATTCATCTTGTAGAAACAAGGAATTGCTGCTGTAATTCTTACATTTCGTTGGCGTTGGCGGATGTATGCGTTCTTTGATTACTTCCTAGTTTATTCGGGCACCTGTATCCACTCACTTCAAAATCTAATACATTCCTCTTTGCACCACTGCTCATTTATCCAACATATTTTGCTGAAATCCAATAACACCGTTTAAAATCTCTTGTACATTAACAAACAGACAAGAGTGAACAAAATAGTTTTCTTTCAACTTCGTTGGCGGAGTCAGTAACGTGATAATAAAAGAGGACTTGAAGAGTATCAGTCACAAACCATATACACTGTGTAGACCTATGTCTAACACAATGAGTCGTAATTATACATCAGCAATTAATAATGCAGCTTTCATTACCTCCCCCCCCCCACACACACACACATTGTTATTATTATAATGAAATTTTCCCATCCCTCTGTTTCCCTGTCAGTGCCTTTGCATTAGTAACCTCTTGCAGTCGAGTTAGGTTTTCAGCATAAATTCCTCATTTCTCCTGGCAATATGGGGATATTATGATGCCCCCTGATGTCTGCAGCCAGGTCGGTGGAGAGGTAGTCTACTGATCCAGTGGACAAGGGTTCGAATCTCGGCTGGTGCAAGGAACAAGGGTTCGAATCTCGGCTGGTGCAAGGATTTAGTAAAGACCCGCCGACATCAAAAACATCCTTACTATTACCGATACACCAGTATTTTTTGACACAGCCCTTGCAAGTATTCAGTATAAACACTGGGCATTGGCGCCGAAGTGGTGACATGTAGTGGTGCACGTTACGTAGGAGGACGGCTGGGCCTTAGGAAACGGGCTGTTAAGCCTATACCCGCTGTCGTGCACATTTATAATAATTCTTGATATATTTTGGGGTATGCTCTCGATTACCTCAGATTAATAGGGGGAACTATCTCGAATGGAGTAAAGACAAGTTCAGTTATTAATTGAAGGGTGAAGGGGGTTTCCTTCAGTGTAGTAGAATCATAATTATGACGGTGGCGGAGTAAAAAGGATTCCTGCCTTCTAACTAGTTAAGTCTTTCAGTAGGCTATGATGTCGAATTTTCTTTTGGTTTATTTTTGATATCTTGTGAATTTTTTCGTAAGTGTGCTCTGTCTGTGTTGCCTTGTATGATCTTGGATTATTAATCTGGGGGCGGGAGTGCTGTGACCCGAAGACAACATGCAAGCTCGCGTTTTATTCAGGGGCTGTGAGCAAGTCCGTTCCTGAGGGGAGGGGGGGGGCGAGGGCTGTGGCCTAGAGGTCATGGTGGTGATGGTGAGGAGGTAAGTTGAGGTTTGCCTCATCACCAACGCGTTCAAACTACAAGGTGCCTGACGAAGAGGGAAAATGTAACTGGTGACATTTCGTATTAGGATCAAAGTTGATGTCAAAGAAACCAAACTGTAAATGCTGTATATTACTTTGACTATGCATGTAGATGACATCCTTTCATACAAACTCACGAATGAGGCAAATTTCACGGTACATTCAACAACACACACCTACCACGCTTTCTTTACATAAATCTGCTCTCGGCATGACTGACCAGAGTTCATTTTCCAAGGAGCTCCAAAGACTGCATGGATCAGATAGGGTCAACGAAAGTCGCCTCTCGTCATTCATCATCAAGAGAAGCCCTCCCTTGTACTCCTCTGACTCCTGTAAACATAGTTCAACCAGTTTTGCGATTTCTATGGCAGCATCAGTCAAAGCAAATGCTCGGACCTGTGTGTGGCTAGAACTCCTTCCAGACAGGAACAGACGTTGTCTGTCCTTCAGTCTTTCGGTCCCTTGGAAAGGAAGATAATGTCCTTTATTCCATAGGCTTCCAGACAGGAACAGACATTGTCTATCCTTCAGTCTTTGAGTGCCTTGGAAAGAAGATAATGTCCTTTATTCCATACGCTTTAACATTCTTTAAAAGAAGGTTGATCTCATGGGCTGCAGCATACCTTTATCTGAGAGATTTTCAACCTTGTACGAGTAATACGAAGTTACTGTTTCTGACAGTACTAGCGGGGTGAGTCATTTAACCAGCCCAAGCAGTATTTTTTCGATCAAATCGGCCCACATTTTCAAACGAGCAAGTGTGAGTGAGTGGTGAATGACAGTGAATGACTGATTAAGAGGGCAAGTGAATGAGTGTTTGGGGAATGAGTGGGTGAGGTATAAGTGAGAGTGAATGACAGTAGTGAGTAAATGACTGGGGGAGTGTGGACGGGGTGGCTGAGTCATTGTGTAAGTGAGTGGGTGTGTGAAAGAGCGAATGAGAAGGGAGTGAGTGAGTGAGTCAGGATGGTGATTGAGTGAGTGGGTAACCGAGTGAGGGTGGAGTAACTGAATGAGAGAGTGATATAACCTAGGTATGAGTGACAGTGAATGACGTGAGTGAGTGGAAGGTAAATGAGCGGAGAATACGTGAATTACTGAGCGAGTAAATGAGTGGGTGAGGAGTGAGTGAGTGACTAGAGAGTGAGAGGCCGAATGAATGAATGAGTGACTGGGTGAATAAATGTGTGAGTGTGGAGTAAATGAAAGGGGAGTGAGAGGTTGAGCGACTGCAAGTAGGTGAATGGGAAGGGAAGAAGTTAAAGAAGTAGTTGTACAATGAGCGGAGAAAGAGTGACTGCGTTAGGGAAGAGGAAGCGAATACATGGAGAGGTGGGGGAGGGGGCAAGTGGGAGCAGAGTCATGTGGAGAGCCTGGATGTCAAGTGAGAACGTGAAACGGGAGGGAGTCAAAGTGGGTTGTGGAGGGGGTAATGCTGTATGACGAGTTATAGCGAGATGTGAGAGAGAGAGAGAGAGTTGGAGGTAGTGCGTGGAGGGCTTTGAGGTGAGGAAAGAAATAAGGAAAGGGTGAGGGTTGGAGACAGGGATGGGTCGAGGAGAGGGAGGGGGGAAGTAAGGAATGAGGAATAGAGGTGAAAAAGAGGATGGCAATATGTTTGAAAATTTTCGTTTGATATTTTGATTAAAAGTGGTAGTAACAGTGTACCACTAATAACAGTAGAGAGAGAGAGAGAGAGAGAGAGAGAGAGAGAGACTGATTGATTGATTGACTGATAGACTGATTGACTGATTGATAGATAAAGATAGAGATAAACAGATAGATAGAGATAGATAGCTTTAGACAGAGAGATATAGATACACAGTGTAAAGAGAGAGAGAGAGAGAGAGAGAGAGAGAGAGAGGAAAGTCTCCTGGTGATGGTGGATAAATAGTAGCAGATTTACTGTCGGATGAACGAGTATAAGTTCCAAACCGGATCGCTCACTTATGTACTTAGTGTATAAAGAAGAAAATTCCCGAAACATGGTGTAATGCAATGATTATTTTGCAACAAGAATGGCGACTCAAAAGATCTTATTAATTATCAACCCAATGGCTTATTATTAGGTATTTACAAATTCTTCACTGAAGCTTTTACGAGCAGAATAACAACCAGATTTGGAAGAGAACCAACCTCGTGAACAGGAAGGATTCCGAAACGAGTATTCGACTACTGACCATCTACACACAATGAATCAAGTAGCAAAGAAATACACAAAATATAATAAACCACTGTGCTTAGGTATTTTATCGATTACGAAAAGATTTCGACTCAGTGGAGCACAGCAATTATAAATTCATTGCGGAAACAAGGAGCAAATGAGAACATTGTACAACTACACGAAAACGAAGAGGGAACTGCCACAATTAATTTATTATAAAAACTTAGAAATAAAAATAAGATTGAGAAAGTTGTGCGTCAGGGAGACACAATCTTATCAATATTATTTACAACATGCCTTGATATTATTTTCAGAAAGCTAAGATGGGAGAACAAAGCAATAAACATTGATTGAGTAAATTTTCAACCGTTTACGGTTTGTAGATGACACAGTCATAATCTCAGAACGCGCAGACATTGCAAGAAATGTTAAATGACTTAAATAGTGAAGGTCACAAAGTAGGGCTAAAGATGAACTGAAATAAAACTAATGTTTAATAGAA
Organism: Coenobita brevimanus; assembly: GCF_032717465.1. Lineage (NCBI taxonomy): Eukaryota > Metazoa > Arthropoda > Malacostraca > Decapoda > Coenobitidae > Coenobita > Coenobita brevimanus. Next base: position 3,015,031 of record NC_137020.1, read on the forward strand.
ATACAACAAAAGGCGTCATCACAATAAATGAAAAGATTCTTGAAGATACAATTACTTGGGGCAAATCCTAAAACTAACGAAATGCCATTTAACGAAATAAAAAGATGCATTAAAACTGGATGAAAGACTCTCGGAAAACATAATGAAATCATGAAAAGTAGATTGCCAGTATGTATGAAAAGAATGGTACCGGTATACAGTATACAGTAAAGGCGGGGGCGTTCATCATCCACTCACTCAGCTTAGTGATACTCCAGGGTGACTCTACCTTGTGTGAGAAGCAAAATGATTTCCTGGATGTCAGGAAATCATTTAATTCGCTGGGTGGTAACCTTACAACCAACCATTACGTGTTCCTTACGTGTCAACAAGTGGGTTGGCGAAGGGTAAGTGCCCCTCCCCGGAAAACACCTAAATAAATAGACAAACAAAATGCCTCGGACCAGGACTGACCAACAAGTGATGACTAAGGAGCATACAAAAGGACATAGCCCGGGTTTCAACGTGGAATGTGAGGGGTGCATATGATGAAGTGAAAGAGAGATTGACCAGGTGCTTAAGGATGCAGAAGTGGATATGAGAACACAGTAGATGGACTGCTGAGAGTGTGAGGGAGTGGGAGTATGGATGGGGTATATGTACAGGAGTAGATGAGAATGAGAGAGCAAAGAAGGGTGTGTGTATTGTGTGCAGGAGATGGAAGGAGAATTTAAGGGAGTATGGATCAGTTGATTCAAGGACTGTGTGGTTAAGATTGAAAGTAGGAATTAAAGCGTGGGCGATTATGTGTGTATATACGCCAACTGAAGACCATGTGAACAGAGAGAAACAAGAGTTATGGACAAATGTCGAAGAGTGCATGGAATGTTGAGAGACAGACAGACAGACAGACAGACAGACTTTGATTCGAGATAAGAAAGGAAAAGTAGGGAACGCAAAGGTGGATGGAGTAGTTGGTGAGTGGAATGTGCCTGCAGAAGTGGATGATAATTTTTTTTTTATGTGTCCGACTCTGGACATAGGTTTCACAGCCTGCTCCCAAGGCCCAGTAGTCCTCCTACATACCATACACCTCTACACGTCACCACTTCGGCGCTAACACCCACCGTCCATACGGAATACATGCTAGGGCTGTCTCATACAGGACTGGTGTATTGATATTAGCGAGGGTATTTTTACGACCTGTCAGCGGGTCTTCTGGTAGATCAGTAAAATCTGTTTTTTATGAAATCCATATCTTTAAACTGTTCGCTGCCCCAGCGGGGATTTGAACCTGGGTCTGGTAGGACTGCAGATTACATCTCTACCGATTAAGCCAGTGCAAACCCCCCCCCCCCCCGCCACCCACAAAAGGAAGTGCTCTGACAGAGATTTGTGAGGGGAGAGGGTTGGTGATAACCACTATCCTCTTTAAGCACAAAATGATCTACAGCTTTATATGGCGAGTGATGAGAAGGGTGGGTGGTGAACTGAATGAATGGAACGAAATGATTGATTATGTGTGTGTGAGTGAGAGAAAGGGGTGTGTACTGGATGCGAAAGGATACAGAGATTGGGGAAGTAGACTTTCTGACCGGCACTTGATGGTGGTGAAAGTCAAGGTACTGCTGATCACAATAACCCGCTATACCCCCAGTGACTGACGGCGGTTTCTGGCAACTCAAACGTAGTAAACTGTGGATTCCTGTGAATTATTTTCAGCATTTGTAATGGTGATGGTGACTGGGTGATCTATTTTCGGTTGTATTCGTCAGGTGAACATGGGTTTATCATTAAAGAAAACACACACACACACACACATATATACACACAGTATATTATATATATATATATATATATATATATATATATATATATATATATATATATATATATATATATATATATATATATATATATATATAGTTTCCTCTACACCAGGAAACCATTTACCACGCTGGGTGGTAACCATATAACCAAATTTTGGCGCCTGGTGGTTTAGTGGGTAATTATTGGGCTCCAATCGGATTGAGCCGGTGAAGGTTTATATCCATGGGGTGGTTGGGGTTGATTGCTCGTGTATTGCCACTCAGGAAAGAGTGAGGTTTGGTCACTCTCATCTTAAATGTCGGGACCAACTGCCTTGCCCCGGGCTCCTACGCTCCTCATGGGGCAATGTAGGATTGGATGATTTATATATATATATATATATATATATATATATATATATATATATATATATATATATATGTGTGTGTGTGTGTGTGTGTGTGTGTGTGTGTGTGTGTGAGGTCTGATCGAGAAGGATCTAAACCCATTTTTTTTCTCTCTCAGAAACTAGTAAGAGCAAGGGGATGGGACTCAGTAGAACATGACCTGGAATTATTGAACACTTGCCTTACATCCTACTATTGCCCAGCCCACTCAATGCCAAGTGGGATGAGTTTGAGGACTCGTTCTTCTTGCCTGTCATATTATCATCAAGTTATCAATCTGCCCATCCTTTCATCTACTGATTTCCCTCTTCTCCCTTTATCCCTCCACCCATTCATCCAGTCATTTATCAATCCATTTATCCTGTTTTTTTCCCCTTTCATCAATCCTCGTATATATCCATCTCTTCTTCCATCCACCCCTCCTTTTACACATGTCCCCTTCCATCTATCCATCAGCGTGTTTGTTGGTTTGTTTGTGTATAGAGGGTGGAGTGAGTGTTGTTTAAGTGGTCAGTGCAGGTGTGGGAGGCAGAGCACTGGCAGCTTCACCACAGCAATGATTCAGCCCACTCATCCCATCTCTTCCAGGATTTTTGGGCCAAACACGGGAAAAAAGGCCCAGCAGACTCCCAAGTCTTCTCACAAGGCTCCCGGCAACTTTTGGCTCTTTCCTAAACTGCTGCTGCTGCTGCAGGTTTGGAGGTTTTAAGACACAAATGGGATAAAGACAAACGCGAGGAAGACCCTGTTGGTGCTCCCAGACACTGACTTCACAATATGTTTCCTGCAATGGGAGAAGAGCTGGGATAATTCTGCTGAGTCACACAGGGCTCAGTTTGAAGGGGATTAAATTCTTAACTCAGTACTTTCTTTTTTACTAACTAAAGGTCGGATACATTCATTGCCAGACGCCATGTATCCCAAACGGGGTGGCCAACGGCTTAGAGTTAATTGTTTTACAGGGAGGGGGCACTAATCCTCCACCAACCCCACTTGACACGTAGGGATGCCAACAGCATCTGGTGTTCCCAGGCGGTCACCCATCCAAGTACTAACCAGACCCAACGTGTCGGATACGTTTCGATCAAACCTTGTGTTCACACACACACACACACACACACACACACACACGGCATGACCTCTTATTCATTAGCCAATGATCCAGTCCTCTTTTTCCTATCAAGAGCTTAAAAGTCTGGGTTAGGCTACTTATTCCCGGCATATAAGGAGAGGGTGATCAGCCTCAGTGGCCGGCCTCACTAACCCCTGAGTTACATCATGAAATCAAAGAACCCCAGCCGCCTCTTGTGTGTCAGCCATTATGGACCCTGCCCGGTTCGAACGCCTTAACCCAGTAGACCACCGCGAGTCATTTGGTTATTCAGTAACCGAGATACGTAGTAAATGGTATTCCATATTATCAGAAACCATTTGGCTTGTCACATATTGTAATTTCACAAGAAGAGACCAGCGCAGTAAATGGTTTTCTGAATTACAAGAAATCACATGTCTTGCCACTCAGTGTAAATTCACAAGAAGACAGCACTACACCGAATGGCTTGATAGTGAACATCGCCATTAAGTAGAAGTGAGAGCAGTTATTATTAAGGAAAATAATATATGCTCCTTAAGATCAGATATAATTGAAATTAAATGGCATAAAATTATTCACTGAACTATAGAAAATCTAAATCTCGTGAGGTATAAAATACCACTATATCCAAGAGGCTGTTTATGTACATCCCGCTGAGGCTCCATGCATCCCAAAGGGTGTAAGCACTCCCCGGTTGACCATCCATGCCTTAAGGGAAAGGAAGTTTATGTACGAACTTCCGGGGCATCCAGTGGATATCCTGTTCTGAGGTATGTCGTCTTTATTTTGTTTCTTCTATATTTTGACGATAGATTTGTTTTCAGGCTGGAGAGGCCAGATTTAAAACCTCCTGCGGTACCAGAGGTATTTCTGATATTGAACAAAAGCGTTGAGGGGGTTACTAAAATACAGAAACACAAAACGTGCTGCCTAGGGTGCTCTTGTAGAAATTCCTAGACCGTTGCTGTCTTGCCCCTCAGTGTGTGGAACCAAAAAGTTAACACTGCATAATTTAAGATTTATTCGGCCTGTGTGTTGGAGTTACCAACTTCTGAAACGGTGACAGGAATATGTGAATCTCTTCCCACCCACCCAAAGCACTGTTGTATGTATTAGAAATTAGTTGTTTGCGTTGTTTTAGTTAGCAGGGGTGAGGCTTCCATGTACTGAACTTAGCTTCTAATGGTACCATTTTGGACGATAGGGCAACAAAGGAAAAGGTGACTAGGAATCTATATCTATATCTATCTATCTATCTATCTATCTATATCTATCTATCTATCTATCTATCTATCTATCTATCTATATCTATATATATATATATATATATATATATATATATATAAATTTTGGACAAAAGCTTAACAGCACGTTATCTAGGATCCTGCAGTCCTCCCACGTCCTATACACCTTCACATGTGATCTGGGCATACCCTGCCACCCATATCCAACACACCACCAGATAATTAAGTTGCCATCATTCTGATGTCTGAAATACTGAGGCAACGAAGTACTAAAAGCAACACAGAACTGCTGAAGTCACAGAAGCAAATGAAAAAAACAGCATAACATTAATGTTCTCTGACTAGTAGGACTGTCCACGAAAATCATGTTCCAAAATATCATTTTCAGAAACCTACTTTACAGTACGTCCCTCATGAGGAATGAATAGCACAGAAAAATTTCGATATAACTGATTCATATACGGATATGCGACAAAGCCCCGAAATTTTTGGTTTGCTGGTGAACCACAATGGCCAAAGCCCTACCACTAGCAGGATGAAATATTATTAAAAACTGCATGCAACAAGAGTTGAATAAGCTAACTACTGTCTGTGCTCCCCCTTTCTTCAAACGTGGGGTTCTCATGGAAGCTGACACACTTCCTTTATCCTCGGTAAAGCTAAAGCTTATGTTAGAATGTTGGATGTATACAGCGGTGATGAGGCACAGCTTGCATTAAGTAAAGCTGCTTATTGTTCTTTGTGTGCCTTCGCATGCATTAAGGCATGAATTCAGCCTTTCGCTTGGCACTATAATTTAGGGCTATGGCGTGCTTAAATATCTCTGGTCCATTCAGATATATATATATAGATATATATATATATATATATATATATATATATATATATATACAGAGAGAGAGAGAGAGAGAGAGAGAGAGAGAGAGAGGAAGAAGGAACAAATGGCTAGAAACCCGCAAAGCCGTTCCTTCCATGATAAAAGAAAAAACAATACAACAGAGAGCCTAACTCAAGATCCGTTCATTTCGAGATGCCTGGGCACACTGCGTTTGAAAGACTGGAGATCATGGGAAGCAGGAAATACAGACAGAGGGAGACAGTTCCACAGCTGACCTGTTGCATAACTGAAGGACTGGGAGTGACAGTTAACTCTTGCATTGGAGAGTTGGACAGAAAAGGGATGAGAGTTTGTTGCTGGATTGGTGCTATGTGCCCGCTGTAAAGGTTGAGGGGTGCAAGCAGATAGTTCAGAGAAGTAGTGACCATTAAAGTAGCGATAAAAAAAAGATTCGCCTCTGTGTAGAGTACAACTCTCAGGTGTGGGGAGGCTCCCTACATACAGCTCTTCTCAATAGGATGGAGTTGAAGGCATGTCGTGTCATTAACTCTCCTTCTCTTACTGGCTCCCTTCAACCCTCTGTTGCATCTTTTATCTCTTTTCTATTGCTACTTCCATGGTCACTGCTCCTCTGAACTGTTTGCTTGCATCGCTCCACCTCTACGGCGGGGCATAACACCCGTCCAGCAACAAACTCTCATCCCTTTTCTGTCTAACTCTGTTACTCCCAGTCCTTCATTTTTGCAACAGGTCAACTCTGGAACTGTCTCCCTCTGTGTTTCCTGCTTCCTATGATCTGCAGTCTTTCAAACGCAGTGTGTCCAGGCATCTCGAAATGAACAGATCTTGAATTTGGCTCACTTTTGTATTGTTTTTGTTTTTTTCTTGGAAGGAATTGTTTGCTGGCTCCTAGCCTTTTGTTCCTTCTTAATCGCATTAAAAAAAAAAAGAAATGCGGCGAAGAGACAGAGGTTAAAGGGAGCCAGTAAGACTAGAATTAATGAGACGAAAAGCCTTTGACTCCACCTGTTGAGAAAAGCTGTATGTGGGGAGCCTCTCCACACATGAGAGTTGTACTCGACAAAGGGGCGAATAAAACCTCAGGATAAAGGCAACAACTATGCAGCGGTAAAGAAGGTACCGATATGGCTTAGCACACTTAATCTTTTGGAAGCAGATTTTACAAAAGATTTAATATGATCTTTCCAATATAAATCCCGAGAGAATGAAACCCCAAGTATGTTTGAAGATGATGCAGGATTCAGGTAGATATTATTAAACATTAATGGGTACTCCTGTGAAAGATTCTGACGGGTTGATAGGTGTAGGAACTGAGTTTTTGACGCACTAAAACCAGCAAGATTGCTTTTACTCCAGTCAGAGATAAGAGCCAAGTCAGACAGTAGGAGTGCCATAGCTTCACCATTTGATTGTTGGAGTAACTGCTGAGATAGACTTAGCAGGAAGCGAATGGAAAGGCGAAGGGTGAATCATCAGCGTCTGAGTGGGGAGTGTTAAATGTACAGCTTAGAAGGTCATTGACGAATAAAAGGAAGAGAGTTGTTCGTGATAGGACAGAGCCTGAGGAACACCACTATTGATAAATCTTGGAGAAGAACGGTGGCCGTGTACAACAGCAGCTATTGAACGACCAGAAAGGAAGCCATAGATGAAGGCACAGATAGAAGGATAGATACCGTAAGAGGGCAATTTGGAAATTAAATATATATGCCAGACTCGATCGAAAGCCTTTAAGATGTCAAGTGCAATGGTAAGGTTTTCGTCAAAGTCCCGAAAGGAGGATGACCAGGAGTTTGATAGGTAGGTGAGAAGATCGCCAGTGGAGCGTCCCTACTGACGATCAGAAAGAAGGTTGAGGTAAGAAAAATTCTTTGTGTGTGTGTGTGTGTGTGTGTGTGTGTGTGTGTGTGTGTGTGTGTGTGTGTGTGTTTTAAGAATAGACTCCAAAACTTTTGAGGTACAGGAGGTTAAAGCAATTGGGCGATAGAGGGTTGCTAAAGGTCACCTTTCTTTGGAACAGGCTAAATGAAAGCAAGCTTCCAACAAGATGGAATGGTACTGTACAAGTCGATAGACAAAGGCAAAAGAGTTTATCTAGGCAGGGCGTAAGCACAGAAGCACAGTTCTTGAGAACAATAGGAGGAAGCCCATCAGGCCCATATGCCATGTTAGTATGAGGCCAGCGATGGCAGATAATACATCAGTTGAAGAAATTTTAATGTCAGACATGAGGAAGTGACAGGGGGGAAGGGATGGAGGAACAGCATTAGAATCATTTAAAGTGGAACTGGAGAAGAAAATCTGAATGAAGAGATTTGCTTTATCTGTAGAGGAAATTGCTACAGAGCCATCAAAGTGGAAAAGAGGAGGGAAGGATGATGAGGTAAAGTTGTTAGAATGGTTTTTGACAAGGTTCCAGAAGGAGCGGAAATAATTCGAGTTGGAGAGTTTAGAGTATTTAGTACTGATGAAATTATTTTTAGCATAGCGAAGAGCATACTTAACACTGTTCCGGCCAGAAAAATAAAAAAGATGAGATTCGGTGGGGGGGGTTGCTCAATTATATATATATATATATATATATATATATATATATATATATATATATATATATATATATATATATATATATATATATATATATATATATATATATATATATATATATATATATATATATATATATATATATATATATATATATAATGACCCGCATTGCTGTTTTGTTTGATTGTCCTTCAATCACGTCCTCAAAAAGGGCCAGAGACCCACAGACCCTTACATATTCTGAATCAGGGCGACCCAAGGATGGTTTTAGAAGGGTCAAATTCAGATCTGGGTCATTTGAGGTCATTGGTAAAGTGTTCGCCTTTTTGTTCGGGGAAACGCCGGGTACCCCTGCACTCCAGTTTTAGGCAAGGACACTCACATAACCTCCAGTTCAGGCATAGGTTATGTGAGGTTAACCTCTCAGATCAACGGAAGTCACTGGTCAGAGGTCATTTGAGGTCACTGGTAATAGTAAACAAATGCGCACAAATACTGTGAGTTAGTCCGCGAAAACTGAAATAGAAAGCTCCTGGACTTCTTACAATCCCTGTTAAAAAGCAAAAGAGGGAGTACATGGTCTTTCTGCAGTAGAAAGAACGATTGAATTAGAACAGATTGGATTAGTGATCGCCTTTTTAGCCCAGGCAAGTGATTGTACCCCTGGACCTCTTTTAGAATTTCTTCGCCTATTCTGATGACGCTCTTTGGTGTATGTGGAATAAACATTAGTTTAACTCTGAATCATCTCCAGCCATACATTGAGACTTTCTCTATTCAGGTCATTTAACATTTCTTGCAATGTCTCTGCTGTTTCTGAGATTAGGACAATGTCATCTGCAAATCTTAAATGGATTAGCTTTTCTCCATCTATGATTGCTCCTTTGTTTTCCAAGTTTAGCTTTTTGAGAATGCTTTCTAGGCATGCTGTTAATAAATGTACTGAAACGCATGCCCTTTTCAATCGTTTATTTTTTCTGAGTCTTTATATAATTTAACTGCAACAGTTCCCTCTTTATATATGTTTTCGAGCAGTTTTACAATGTTCTCATTTGTTCCTTGTTCTCGCAATGAATTTATAAATTGCTATGTGCTCCAGTGAGTCAAAAGTATTATCGTAATCAGCAAAACCTTGTCACTTCTTATTGCTTTTCTTTCCTTTACAGGTGGCTTTACATTCAGTGACAAGCCAAATGATTTCCTGTCAGCCAGGAAACCATTTACAACGCTGGGTGGTAACCATATAACAAAACCATACGTGCTCCCTGAGTGTCAACAAGTGGGTTGGTGGAGGGTTATGTATCACCATCACCACCATCAGCCGTTTGAGTACCCACTGCAGGACCGGCCTATCCCGACCGAAGTCGGAATGATGCAGCCAATGTATCTCTACCAAGTGGCTTAGGCTGTCTGGTAAAGATTGTATGTAGGGTGAGAAGTGCTTGTAAGTGTTATTGTAGTGTTGGAGTGGCTTTGGATGTGTATGTAGTCCGTGAACCAAGTGTAATCGGCCCGCGCAAGCCGACTGGGTGCAAGCATACTTTATAGCAAGCGACACTGGTTCAACTACAGCACCCCTTGTGTCCGCCAATGCATTACGTGACCGGGTGAACACTCCCAAAGTTTATTATCCTGGCGGGGCGCGAACCCTGGCTCACCCGTGTACAAAACGCACACACTCTACCGTACTATATATACAGTATATATATATATATATATATATATATATATATATATATATATATATATACATATATATATATACACACACACACACACACACACACACACACACACACACACTAGTACAAAATTCATATTCATCTTTGAGGAGACATATTCAAAGGTGTATCTCTGGGATCCACTCGACTTTTTTTTTTTTTAGAAGCTTCACGGCCCATTTCTTTCTCCCGTGTGGCAAGTATTATTATTTGTCCGTTCGTATTTGGAAAACCTAAACCACCAAAAAAGTTATTTTTAACAGAGTTGGGGTACGTGTCCAGAGGATATGCCAGCTCAAGGACGATCGATGCTCCTGCCTTGAAATACCAGGTCACTGATGCGCAAGGTGTAGCATCCGTTGCTGCCCACAAGTTAATAGATAGATGGTTACCATGGTCTCATGAGGTACAATCATGGATGAAGTCTGGACCAGATCCTGGTAGCTGGCCTTACACAACACTCCCAGGCGGAGAATTCATATACATTTATTAAGCAGGCAAAGTCCAGGCTCAGACTACTACTCACATATGTCACCTATGCACAACTTCAAAGATCCTGCTCTGAAACAACAAGAACAAAGTGTAACACGATCGTCTGACTGATGCCAGAGATGATCACCAAGTTTGCTGGATGTTACTTTGGGAATTGGACCTTTATGTCGGGATTAGGGATTTATGAACGGCCTGAGTTTGTTTTGGAGAGCCACAGCAGGACGAAAATTAGAGATTTGCAGCAAAGAGATTGATATTTCGTAGGCAGTTGATTTTTTACGTGATTATGATCTTGAACTGTCTCTAAATACTTAAGTTTTGATCATGCAAAAGTTCTTTTCCTGATTAAATGACCCTAGAAGTTTGAAGAAGAATTTTTTAGACAGCCACCGGCAAGAAGTATGCAAAGTTCAAGAAATTCTGTATAGTCATCAGCGATCTCAATGTTATTGAGCTCATCAAAGACATTTGCGAGAAGCTGAGGTTGGAGTTTGCTCAGATAACAAATCAAGCCTTATTATCTCCTAGGGTGAATAAAAAAATGTATATGAAATGTCTAATATTAATGTAAGTATGTATGCATGTATCTATGTACGTATGTATGCATGTTGATCTAAATGAAGTTGTTACTGGCTGCGCTGTTAGTTTCAGTTCCTACATCTTTTTATATAGCTACTATATTTCAACCACTATCATCACCTTTATCCTACCCAAATTGTCACAAAAAATTGGATGGGTAAAGTACTCCACCCAACATCATTATATCATCATGGCAACTGTGTGCATGAACAATGCGTTACATCGTACCCTGTGACTGAGTGATAAGGTCTATGAAGTTGTACGAGGGGAGGTAGACTGAGGTGGTTTGGGCATGTGGAGAGGATGGGGGATAATAATTGGGTGCAGAAAGTGAGAAGCGTTAATATTGGGGGTGGGGTTGCGAGGGATAGACCGAACAAGACTTGGGACGAGGTCAGTAAGTGTGACCTCAGGGTTAAGGGACTGGACAGGGAGGCTGCCATAGATCGAGCAGCATGGAAAGCCGCCATTAAGTGACCAAGGCCGACGCATGCAAGCATGTTGGAGCCTACAAAAACGAAACGAAACGAATAGAACCACGTTGTTTTTTAGTTAGTTCGTCCTTCAGTTACGCCCAAACCAAGGACCAGAGACCCGCAGACCCATATATATTCTGAATCAGGGTGACCCGAGGATGGTTTTATGGGGGGACAAAATTCAGATCTGGGTCATCCGAGGTCACTGGAATAGTGTTCGCATTTTTGGCCCGGGCAACGCCAGGTACCCCTGCAGCCCAGTTCTTGGCACGGAGACTCACATGACTACGTCGGACAGCTATGTGAGGTTGAGCTCCGCCCCATTTCAGGTCACTGGTAGGAGGTCATTTGAGGTCACTGGTAATACGCGCTTGAACTACTGGACCCAGCAGCCCAATTTTTGGCATGGAAACTCACACGACCTCCAGTTCGTACATAGGCTACTGTATGTGAGGCTGACCTCCGAGTTCATTTGAAGTCACCGGTAATAATAAACAAGTGCGCACAGGTACTGTGAGTTAGTCTACTAAAGCTGAAATATCTATCTATCTATCTATCTATATATATATATATATATATATATATATATATATATGTGTGTGTGTGTGTGTGTGTGTGTAAAACTCTGGGGAAAGGCTTCAGGGCCTATATCTCAGGGGTAGTGGCCTATCCCAAGGCTCACTAGTCCTCCTACACCTCCACATGTCACCACTTCGGCGCTAACACCCACCGTCCATATTGAATACATGCTAGGGTTGTCTCATACAGGACTGGTGTATTGTTATTAGCGGGTGTATTTTTACGACATGTCGGCGGGTCATCTGGTAGATCAGGAAAGTCTGCTTTTTATGAAATTCAAATCCTTAAACTGTTTCCTGCCCCAGCCAGGATTCGAACCTGGGTCCATCAGGATTGCAGGCAGCCTTTCTACCGAGTCAGCCACCGCCTTCCCCTATATCTATCTACATACTTGTCTATCTGTCGATATATATATATATATATATATATATATATATATATATATATATATATATATATATACTGTATATATATATATATATATATATATATATATATATATATATATATATATATATGGTAAAGTTAATGATGATGTCATTTAAAAATTTACCTTGCTTCAATATCGCGATTTCTAAGCTCAAGAGTTACCTTTGGATTGCAGTAAATCAACAAAGCTCTTATATACCTCGTCAGTACAAGAGGTCTTCCCTGAAATGAATTAATTCATTGGTAGGTAAAAAAATAATGCAGAAATATGACACTATCGTTTTAGGAGCTTTCCGCAAATGAACAGATGCTAAAAATACTGTACTTGAACAGGAACTGAGGTTCGGAATGACAACGAGCTGATTACCGTAACGCTTTTAAGCACTAATGATACATCTCCAGTGACTAAATCCTTCACACTTTAGATGGAATAGAATACTAAAGATGACTTCACCAACAGAGGGTTAATGACTCCCTCCACTGAATACCTGTGACTGTTTTTGGCAGTAGTGTTGGCACTACTGGTGCTGCGACACTGAGGTGGCCAAAGGTACAATGTTATTACTCAAGCTCCTGTAACTTCCTCTCAGCTGACTAAAATCGTCTTATGTTTGCAGAAATAAAAAAGGAGCTGTCTTGAATTTCAGAGAGATAACTTGATTTTTCAGTGATTACCAGGAGATGCAAATGAGAGAAGATGACTCAAGGGTGAAGCTGGGGTAAGGAGGCAAGGCTGGATGAGCTGGATAAGTGAAATACATGAGTAAAAGGAAAGAATAATGAGGCAAGAGGAATGGATAGAAGGTTGGAGGAGGACGAGAGGTGTAGATAAAGAAAGAAGAGAAAGGTAGGGCAAGATAGAGAGGTAATGAATGAGTCAAAGACGAGGAAAGTTGACAGGAAGGAAGATGACGAAGTGGGGTAAGAAGAAAAGTGTTAATGAAGAAAGAGGTAAGGAGGGAAAGTAAGCAGAGTCAGGGCTTGATGAGCTGGCTGAGTGGATTACTCGAGGAGGGGCAAGGAGGGATGGAGGTAAGGGAAGCAAATTTCAAGTTAGAGGTGAAAGAGACAGAAGGCAGAGGATGGCACGGGAGGAAGAAAAAGAAAAGGGGAAAGGAAAGAAAGGAGAGACAAGGAGCTTGTGTGTTGACCAAGCACGAGGTAGAGGAAGAGGAAACAATACAGGAAAGATGGAATGGAAAATGTAGAAGGTAAAGAAGGAATTTAAGAAGAAAAGAGGGAAGTAAAAAGAGGATGGGAAAGGAAAGGGAGAAGGGAGGGGAAAGTAGGAAGATACCTGATTAGGAAGGTGAGTGACCAGCTGGACTGAGGGGAAAAGAAAGGAGAGAAAGAATGCAAACCTTGAAAAATGGGGGAAGAGATAACTGAATACAGGAAACGAGGTGGTAGGAAAAAAAACAGAGAGGAAGCGAATTAGATGAGCATGAGAGAGAGACGAGATGAGAAAAAAAGAAAAAATTCGGAAAAAAGGAAAGAAAGGACACACCAAAACAAAAACGTAGATTGAGACAAGAGATGGAAGATAGGAAGAGGAACGGATGGAAGAGACAAAGACGGAGTGGAGTATTTTGTCATGAGAAATAAAGGTAAGAAAAGTGGAATAATAATGGAGGAAGGTCCGAAAAGGAAGGGAAGAAGAGTAAGAAGAGGTTAGGAAGGAGAGAGTAAAAGAAGATTTAACAACCGGTATAAGAGGAAGAGAGACGACAGGAAGTTGGGAAGGTGAGGAGCAAGGCAAAATGGAAAGGAGAAAGTAAATGAGGAATGCAACATGGTTAGGAAGAGGAGGAATATCGGGGAAGAAGCAGAGGTAAAAGAAAGAGGGAAACGGCAAAAGACGAAAGGTAGGAGATGATGAACATAAGTAGAAGGCAAACCGGAACGATATGCTGCAAAAACGAAAGGTAGAAGGGAAGGAGAGTAGGAAGAAGGAAAATGGGAAAGGTAAAGGGAAAGGAGAAAAGGGTAAAGAAAAATAGGAAAAGCAGGAGGAAATTATGAAAGGAAAAAGGCAAGGACGAAGGACAGGAGGAAAGGAAGTGAGGTAACAAAGGAAGAAGGAAATGTAGGAGAGCGAGGAAACTTGGTGGTGCCGAGAGAGAATTTTTGCGGACGTGGAGCACTGCTGAGATGAAGCCATGATGGAAAAGTATGCCAGACTACTGCAGGATAGAGTAAATATGAGAGAGAGAGAGAGAGAGAGAGAGAGAGAGAGAGAGAAGTGGAAAAGAAAGCAGTCTCTGTAGGCATGCTTTGAATCTTTCATGAGGTAAAAGATGCTTCAGAGGGCCTAGGGCTGTTCACTGCATCGGATGGCCGAAAGATTGTGAAAAGCGACTTGCGACTGATCAGTACAAGATAAAATGATGTGGATGTGGTCAATAATAATGTCGTTAACGGCTCTCATAGCATAATCAATATCTTTTACATGTAGTTAGAAAAAAAAAACTCTTATCCAGTGGTAAGAATTGATAAAACATCTTGCTTTTATTGTACAGTAAAGAAAGAACCAAATGTTAAAAGCCTGCATATAGTATTCCTCTCTTTATGTAGCTGAAGAAAAGAGAGTAAAAGTAAAATCCACCTACATGCATAAATACATTACACCAAGAGTTTCTCCTCTAAATCCATTTTCGACGATTCCGGCTCCATCCCTCGATCTCCTTCTTTCTGCCTTTTTCCCATAAGTGGCCTCAGTTGTAAGAAGGAGTATGGGCCTTAAGGGTTCTCTCCTGTTCTTCTCAAGAACTGAGCTTGCCTACTTCCACCTTCCATAGGTAAACTCATTCACCTTTGTCTGGCAGCCTGTACCCTCCCATCTTCCAGAATGTTTGATCTTATCCAGCCTGTCTCAAAGAACAGTGACCGTTAGAATACACTTTCATGTTACGCGACTAGTTGGTCAACATACATCATCTGAAATCAAGATTCAATAGGTCTTCCTGAATAAAGCCACATTCAGTAAAAATAAAGCATGGCAGAATATACATCGACCCACTCCAGGCTAACTCCCAGGTATATCCCGTGAAATATCCTAGGCGAAGGCAAAAATATTGAATACCATCAATTCCCTTCTGAGAACACGACCCGCCCTAAGGAAAAAAAAAAAAAAAAGAAAGTAAAAAAGATGAATGAAAGAGCCTGGGAAACTTGTCAACTACAGAGAAACGAAGAGGCAGAGGAAGAGAGAAAGAGATAGAGAGAGAGGGGGGGGGTTACTGAGTTAGGAAGATAAGGATGGCAATGGAGATGGAAACAGGGATGGAGAAGTAAAATGAAAGGTTTGAAGTAATTAAGTCGCAAAGATAAGAGAATGTTTTTGCTACCGCTGGTAATGCTGCTGCTGCTGATGATGATGATGATGATGCGAGGTACAGAAAGAAAGGGTGGATAAAGAAAAGCACGAGGAGGCAGGTTGTTAAAATGAAAGCCAGGGGTGAACAAGGAAATGTGATATTTGGAATAGTCTAGGGATGATGATAGTGATAGTATTGAAAACGATGAGCAAAGGGACAAAAAGAATATTATGAGGTGGGGGGTGAGGAAAACAAGAAACAGAGCTTGAAGGACGTAAAGAATAAAAAATAACAATGAAGAACAGTGATAAGAAACATAGGAAATAAGAGAGAGGGAGAAGGGATATATATTCTTTTTACCATTAGATGTGGTTGTTTGTTTGCCTGTCAACCCTGTTACTGATCGTATGGGTATCGTCTTTGCTGCTATCTGAGCCACCGTCATGTTAAGGTCCGTCAGAATGCGTCAGAAGTGCTAATCACTGTCGCCCATTTTGCCACCGTAATTGGGTCAAAGTGAGTGGCAATTTCCAGCATTTTATTAACGTTTTCTAACTTTTTTTTTTCACATTTTTCCTAATCTTGTTTCGACCACTTGTTGAATACATATACCCATATATCAACATCCAACCCAGCTGCCTTTTCCACAACGTGAGTGAGAGTTATCAAGATGTCAAAATGAATGACTTGCGTTTACCTATTTTATCTGTTTTACACATGTGCTCGAGACAGCGAGAGCGGAGTATTGTTTAGCTCAGTGCTTGCTTGTGTGTGTGTGTGTGTGTGTGTGTGTGTGTGTGTGTGTGTGTGTGAACCAAATAACCCAGCTTCGATGCCATTTGGACTAAACCGGGTCTTCAGTCTTTCCTGAGGCTGATCTCTTGTTTTCAACGCGGCAAGGTCAAAGAGCACCGTTTCCATTCGATTTAAACCAAACTTGGTGAACGGGTTGATGGGAAGATATGGATGATGTGGTTCGCCTGTTGAGTGAGCTTGTCCGCAGTCGAAATCAGAACACAAAATCAAATTTTGGACCCATGAACTCAGATTTTATTCGAGTAGAGGCAAACTACGGCAGACGGTCTAGCAATTTTGAAGACAATAAGCCAGTATGAAAGTCATGGGGATAAGTCAGATGCTTGGCCCTGAGACTAAAATAATGTAATGCACAAATGTTGCAATCACTTAGCACCATTCCTTGTTTTATATTTTTTGTAAATGTTATACTATATATATATATATATATATATATATATATATATATATATATATATATATAGATAGATAGATAGATAGATAGATAGATAGATAGATAGATAGATAGATAGATGGATAGATAGATAGATAGATATAGATATAGATATAGATATAGATTTATTTATATTTATATACTTATTTTCATATATTTATATAAATATATATTCAAGTCCTACAGTGACTGTAGATAATTCTGGAGATTGTAATTACATTGTACCCACGGATATTCTGCCTTAAACTCTATGAGTGTTTTGTCGCCCTCTGTTTCGGTGTTATATCGAGATCCATCAGAAAAGTATAACATGCAAATGTGTGGTTACCACAGCGGCATCCACCATCACATACCCAGCAACCCCTGCCATACTTGTCATCACTGCCACCTTTGGTCCCTAGCCACGTTATTTCATTTTTAAGACTGCAGTTATCTGGCTATTAATATGAGAACTATATATATGAAAAGTTTTTAATGGAAGTTTTTGCATTTCCCAAGGCGTTTCTGAAGTTTTACCTATCCTTCGACCTTTTATCCAGCCTGTGATATGTAAATTAGCACCCTGTATATAAATTTTTGTCCCAGTAAACTAACGACCCTTAAAATTTTAACGCCCTTTTTCTAGCCTTTCCTGCAGATTTCCGTACCGTATGTTTTGACTGCAGACATTCTCTTCGATGATGAGGATGTCATACGTCAAGTTTGTCAAGCGGAGTATACAGTTGAGCGCCACCAGTCATCACCCATCCCGTCACCTTCTTTCCCATCTTCACTGCCACGTGAAATACACTCTCACAGAAAATGGAAGGCAGATTTCTTGAGGAGATGAGAAGGTATCAACCAGGAGGATTGGAAAGGGCTGAGGCTGGGACGGGAGGAGAAACGAACTGGAGGGTTTGGAAGGTAGGGAAGGAAAGAAGAAGGGAAAGAGACAGGGATGGAGAGATAACGGCAGGGTTTGGAGGTAGGGAAGGAGAGAGGAAGGAAAAGAGACAGGGATGGAGAGATAATGGGAGGGTTTGGGAGGTAGGGAAGGAGAGAGGAAGGAAAAGAGACAGGGATGTAGAGATAATGGGATGGTTTGGGAGGTAGGGAAGGAGAGAGGAAGGGAAAGAGACAGGGGTGGAGAAATCAAGGGACTGCGTGAAAAAGGAGGAGGGTGAGGAAGGGCCAAAAGGAGAGTAGTCGGGAGGGAATCAGAGACTGAGGAAAGTTGGTGGGAGGGAAGAAATGAAGGAGGGGACGTTTAAAATGAGAGGCAGGAAGAAGGGAGAAAGGCGTATTGGAGAAAAGAAGTTTGCTGGTGTGGGGATAGGATGCGAGATCAAGAAAAAGGTGGTAGGAGGAAGGGAGAAAGAGGAGGGGGATGAAGGACGAAGAAAGAAGATTTGGGAAAGGAAGTGGAATAATGCGAGGAGATTAGAAGAGAGGGGAAGGGAAGATAAATGGCTGAGAGGAGAGAAGAAATGAAGAAAAAGTGAGATTGCGAGTGGAAGGTTGAAGGGAAAGGGGGGTGGCTAGAGGCAGAGAGGAGAGGAGAGATCATGGGAAACAAGAAGAAATGGGAAACAAGGGGAAGGAAAATGGAAGAGGAGGCAAACAGGCAAAAGGAAGGGGATTCACGAAGACTGAGAGGTACAAGAGGGAGGAAAAGTTAGAGAACAACGGAAAGGGAATAAGAATAATATGGAAAAATAGAAGAGGATAGATCAATTGAATGATGGGGATAAAAGGAAGAGGGGAAAATTATGGACAGGGAGAAGAAGAAAGATCAATACTGTGAGGGAAAGGAAGGTACTGCACCACAGGAAGCATGAGCAAAGGGTAGTGAAGGGATGAGGAACTGAGAAAAAATGAGAGATGGGAAGAGGTCAATAGAAAGAAGATAAGGCTGAGGATTAGGAGAATGAGATGAAGGATGGAAGATTAAGGGTACAGAGAAGAGGGAAGATAAAGAAAAGTTGTGGGAGGGAACAATGGAAGGAAGATGGAGGGAAGAGGTGGGAAGAGAGATGAAGGAAAGTTATGGGAGGGAGCACAAATGTGTACAAAGGAATGCAAACAGCAATAGACCTAATGGTCCTTTCGAGGCTGCTTGTTTTGGAGATGAATACCTCTACTGGGGGAATGGTAAAGCAGGAATACTCCTCGCCGCCCACCGAACCTTCCACCCAAAGCCGGCAAGAAAATGTGGTGCGAACTGCAATGCAGCAGAGGAAAACTGCTATGGAAATTCCATTGGCATGGCTGAAAAAGTAACCTCTATTTTCTAAAGTAATTTTTCTGAAAGGGACCAATTATATTATCTGGTAAAAATGTTGTACTTCTGTTGCTGCAGTCTCCATTATGTGGAAGAGAAGATCAGTTACTGTAGTTATTTTTTTATATTACCATGAATGCGCATGACTATGGTCTCGATGCCAGAAATCCAAGAAACTTTTAAATGATATTACTGTACTGTAGTCTACCACATTCCTAGGCAAATTGTTCTATATGTTGGAAATCTACTGCACTGAAGGAAAAGTGCTTTGCCTTATTCGACTGGAAATGTTCGTCTAAAATTTTATAACCATCTTCTCTAGTGTAAACTGACCGACCTACTCTGAAGTAGTTAGTGACCACCCCACTGTCGTGCCTTTTTAATATTTTTTATACAATTGAATCAGATATCCTGGTAAACTCCACTCTGAACAGTTTAATAGGTTTATTTCTTCTAAGTGTTTTTTGTATAGTTTGTTCCGTAAACTGGTTGTCATTGTGGTTACTCTTCGTTGTTCTCTCTGATTTTTCAGTACGTTTCTTGTAATACGGTGATCAAAACTTAATACATTACTCTGGATGTGGACGTAATAAGAAAGAGTATAAAGCAGGGACTAAATTTATTTATCTGAATTCCAGTGCTGTGTCTAGAAATTCAGCTAGAGTATTCATCATCATCATATCTTACTATACCGCTTCAGTGCACTGTCCAATTGGGATTAAATAATTTGTTATAATTATTCCTACATAATTTTCTTTGTTTACATCCATGAGATGTGTATTGCTCATAGTTTAGCTACATTTTTCATTTTCAATCCCAATATCTAGTACTTTAAATTTGTATCAAAGTTCATTCGTCTTGTTTAAGCCCAATTGAAGAATTTGTCAAGGTCGCCTTGAATCATCAGTATTTGTTCTCAGGGGAAGGGGGTGGGGTAGATCTGCTCTATTGCAGACCTTCTCATCATCAGCAAAACTGGTTATTATACACCATGATCCTTTATTAATATCACTTTGGGATCCGAAGGGAATGTATCACTTAGTTTGTGACATTCATCAAGTATGATTCCTTCCCGTTTATTATACGTAATTCTTTGTTTATGTTCCATAAACCAGCTTTGTAACTACTGAAACAGTTATAACCAGGTAAATTATATTACAAAAATATATCTCTCTTCAGTATTTAGCCATCATTAACTCCATTTGTATCATAGTCATCAGCAATGGCTTACGTCTGTAATTCAGTAAAGTTATTTCACGGACTACAAGCATTTGCAACGAAAACTTTAATGCATACATTACTTCAGCTGAGGTAATTTGGGTGTACAGTATGTCCTACCATGATTACAGTTAAAGTTAACTTACCCAGTTACCCTGAGTGCTGTGCATTTCTTCTCCAGAAAGGGTGCATTGCATCATTCAGGAGATGGCCAAGCCATGGCAAACCAACTGGGCACAAGTGAAGACCATCCTCTGTATACAAGGCTGGCTCCTGGTAAACGTCGTTTCAAGTATTTAGGAAAACAATGCCTGCCTTATTATTATGAATGAAGGGTTTGTTGTAACATACGGTCAGAGCATCAGTCCTAGGAAGTACCCCTGATATCAGCACGATCTTAGTCCTCTTCTTGTAGTGCTGAATCACCAACTTAATAGTGCCTGTAGTTCCTCCTGTCTGGCCCTTACCACAACGTTCGTACCTGCTAAGACCTCTACAAGATTATCAGTCTAGCCATTCGTAACTTCACTGAGGGCCTCACACATATCGTCAGTCCCAGTAACTGGTTTGCAGAAACATTTTTATCTACCTGGTATTTTATAATCAAGAATTCTATGAGTCTGGCCTCAGAAAACATAGTCCCCCATTATCCACACTTCATGGGGTTCCTCTCCTGTGTCTGCAAGAAGCTAAAAGTTGTTTTAAGTTGTAGCTGATACAATGTCCTTTTTCTTTGCCGCTTTCAGTCCGTTCCACACCAGTTGGAATTGCTTTGACAAAGTACTGTGAATACTGGGAGGGGAAGAGGCTACGAAAATTTTGCTCAGGTTGCTTTGGCGTGGACCTGGGACAGAGACACTTGTTTGGACTGTGTTATCTTCATCATTTATATGACCGATGTTGTTAGAAACAAACTCCTCTAACGATTTGACTTTGTGAGTGAAAATTGCAGTTGGTTATTTTATTGACACTGGTTAACTTCTCCAGCTGACGTTAATGTTTTCACATTCAGTACAGGTAAATAAGAAAAACATTATGGTTAGCAAAATCATCGTGCGTGCCCGGTGCAAGTGTGGGTCGGCATTCTGGGATGAAGAAAGTAACAATAAATATAAACAGAATAATTGCCTGTAAGAATACATTTACCAAGCACTGATTTGGTGCTGTAACTGTATTAAAGTTATGCTTTGTCGGTGCCAACAGACACTGAAACACATATCACGAACCTGAAGCTCAACACGAATATTCATTCAAACGCACTCCTTAACTAAAATACAGGCTAAATCCTCAAGAGGGCAAGGTAAAGACGTGTAGACGAGTTAGTTGCCAGACACGGACTGTTGAGCGCTAGACACAGACTTCATACAGAATATGAGAGAAACAGAGAAGAGGAAAGTCGAGAGAGAAAATTGTAGGAGGGAATGAGGGAGGCAAAGGTAAGCAAAGAAAAAGGAGAGAGAAAAGGTTATAGGTGAGATGGATGAGGAAGGTAAAATGAGAAACAAGCGAAAGGTGCAAGAAAGAATAGAATTGGTAGGAATATTTGAAATTTAGGTGTTTTGCTACTCAAGGTTGGCACTAGCAGTCCTGCAAAGAGAATATGTGGTGTGATTTATGGTGACGAGAGAGAGAGAGAGAGAGAGAGAGAGAGAGAGAGACAGACAGACAGACAGACAGACAGACAGACAGACAGAGACAGAGACAGACAGACAGATAGACAGACAGACAGATAGACAGACAAACAGAGACAGACAGACAGACAGACAGAGAAGAGGGAAAGGTAAGGGAGGAAATGAGATACTCAGGAAACAGAAAAGACAGGCAACGAAGAGAAGGAGGGATGTGGGGAGAAGTGAATAGAGGGTAAAGAGAAGAAAATTAAATAGGGTAGAACAGAATTGCCAGGACGAAAACGAAAGGGATAACGAGCGAGAAGGTACTGACAAGAAGAGACAAGAAGGGGAAACATGAAGTGAAACAACGATCAGAGACGATGTTGTAAAAGCAGAAGAGGTAAGAAAAACAGCACAATGAATATTTGGCACAGAACAAATGAAAGAAGAAGGGAAATGGCGATTGAACTAAGGAATAAGGACCAGGAGGGTGACGAGAGAAGGAAATCAGAAGGGAAAGCAAAGTAGAGAGAGAGGAGATAGGAATAAAAAAGGGGAAGGGAAGTGGGGTGTAAAGAGAAAAGTGAAAATTACAAAGAGAAGAACAGTAAAATAAACTAGGAAAGCAGTGGACGGAATGGAAGTAATAAAGGTGAGGAGAGAAAAGGGAGAACGACAGCGATAACACTTAATAAAGAGATAAGAAGAGGGAAGAGAGAATGGTAGATAAGGTGCCTGAGGGGGTACAGTGATAAGAAAGGTGAGAAACATCAAGGAGGACAAGAAAGAGGTAGGGAAAGGCCGAAGGAGAGGTGGGGAGATGAGGGAAAGGAAACAGTGTGGCTAAGAAGGTGAAAAGATTTATGATAAAGAAAAGGAAATGTGAGGGGAAGGGCAGGAAGGGAAGAGGAGAGGACGGAGGAGAGGAGTAGTATGATTGGATGAATGATCACTAAGAGGACTGAAAGAACATGAGAGAGAGAAGAGAGAGAGAGAGAGAGAGAGAGGGGGGGGGGAGGAGGAGGAGGAGGAGGAGGAGGAGGTGGCTTAGGAAGGTGAGAATGTAAGGGGACGGATGGAGGCTGGTGTGATCTGGAAGGGAGAGGGATTATCAGTGAGAAGCAGTATGAGTAGGTAGGCCCATTCAGTAATGCCAAGACGAAGGAATGAAATGAGGATTATCTGGAGGTTTCAGTAAGACAGATCCCAAAATACGTACTAGAAGGGACTGTTATTTTAGTCTCGCTCATATACATTTGACTTCAGGTGTGGAAGTAATGATGTATTAATACATTATTATTCTACATATCGTACGTGTATACATACAGTACATATAATATGAAATATGAACGTGCTCTCTCTGTCGCTCTCCCTCTGCATATATATATATATATATATATATATATATATATATATATATATATATATATATATATATATATATATATAGATAGATAGATAGATAGATAGATATAGATAGATAGAAAGATAGATATACAGTATATATATATATATATATATATATATATATATATATATATATATATATATATATGGACCCTCTGTGGTGCAGTGGTAAAGTGTGCGTATTTGTACACTGAAGAATGAGGGTTCGCGCCCCGCCAGGGTAATAAACTTTGGGAGCGTTCTTCAGGCCACGTACTGCATTGGCGGACACAAGGGGTGCTGTGGTTGAATCAGTGTCGCATGGAGAAACTCATACAGTAGCTCTTGATATTTCTAAAGCTTTCGACAGAGTATGGCACCATTCCCTGCTGTCCAAACTCCCTTGCTATGGACTAACGTCTTTTGTTCCTTTGATTTCTTCATATCTTAGTGACAGAAAAGTAAGAGTAAAAGTAGATGATGTATATTCCAATTTCCACTCAATTAATGCCGGCGTGCTGCAAGGATCAGTTCTGGCGCCAGCCCTGTTTCTGGTTCATATTAATGATCTTTTATCTGTCACCCACAATCCCATTCACTCATATGCAGATGACTCAACACTACATAGTTCATTCACACTCAGAAACCCATTTACAAAGTCTAATATCTCTACCTCTCAACTCAGTACAGCCATCTCCATAAATCAAGAACTATCTACGATCAGTGAATGGGGACAAAACAACCTTGTCTCTTTTAATGCTAATAAAACTAAATATATACAGTTTACTAATAGACAGATATTGCCAGATTCGTACATTAGTTTCAGTGCTACTAATATTCCCATCTCCAAAAGTATTGAAATTCTTGGCATCTCACTTAACAATGCCCTCAGCTGGACTTCTCATGTCAGATCACTTGCTAAATCCGCCTCAAAGAAACTTGAATTATTGTAGAGTCCGTAACTTCTTCGCTGATGAGCAGTTAGCTATAATTTATAAGAGTCATGTGTGCTCTCAGCTTGAATATTGCTCACCCTTGTGGAATGGTTGTGGAGAGGTTGCATTAAAACAACTAGACAAAATTCAGAACAAAGTTGTTAGAATCATTAACAACCCTGCCATTACAAATAAACTCCCTCCCCTGCAAGTAAGAAGGAATGTAGCCTCCCTTGCATTATTTTACAGATTTTTTTTGGCAAATGCTCATACGAAGTTGCGTCCATGGTGCCACCTCTCCATGCCTTCCCTCGTGCTACACGGGCATCTGGTAGCGCTCATGACTGGAGTGTCACTCAGCCACATTGCAGAACTTCTGCCTATCAGAATTCTTTCATTCCCCGAACTGCGTCTCTCTGGAACTCGCTTCCCCAGAGTTGTTTCCCTCCAAATTTCAACCCACAGCTGTTCAAGTCTAACTGTTACAGATATTTTATGAACAGAGAACACCAGTAATCTGGTGTATGGATTATTTTTTTTTTATTCATTTGTTTTTCCTTCGTCCGTTCTGTTATTTAAAAAAAAAAAAAATACTATAAAGTAAGCTTGCACCCAGTCGGCTTGCGCGGGCCTATTACACTTGGTTCACAGAGTACACATTCATCCAAAGCTACTCCAGCACTACAATTACACTTACAAGCACTTCTCACCCTACATACAATCTCTACTAGACAGCCTAAGCCATGTTTGGTAGAGATACATTGGCTGTATCGTCCCCACTTCGGTCGGGATAGGCCGGTCCTGCAGTGGACACTCAAACGGCTGATGAGATTATAGATAGATAGATAGATAGATAGATTGATAGATATAGATATAGATATATATAGATACAGATATATATAGATAGATATAGATATAGATAGATAGATAGATAGATATAGATATAGATATGGATATATAGATAGATAGATATTTAAGAGATAGATAGATAGTTGCATATGAAAATATTTATATTGTGTGTGTGTGTGTGTGTGTGTGTGTGTGTGTGTAATTCACCGGGTCGGTCAGGATCACATGATGGTCGTGATCGTCAGCTTTTACCCTCCCGGAAGGGAGCAGAGAGCTCATATAGTCCGATCTAAGGGCATGGCTGTGACCTTCACACACGCACACACCCGTCCCCTTGCTCAAGGGGGACAGTAACCACCTACTTCGTCAGTGAAACTTTTCGCAACCTGAGCGAGGTGCAAACTCCCGTCTACCAGATGACAAGCGAGAACGTTACCACTGAGCCAGCGAGCGGTGTGTGTGTGTGTGTGTGTGTGTGTGTGTGTGTGTGTGTGTGTGTGTGTGTGTGTGTGTGTGTGTGTGTGTGTGTGTAAAAAGAAACAGTTATTGGCTACAAGCCTGCAAAGTCAATCGTTCCAAGAAAATCTAAAGAAAATGGAGCCAAATTCAAAATAAGAGTATGCTCATTTCGGGATTCCTGGACACATTGCGTTTAAAAGATTAGAGGTCATGGGCACAAGGGAATGCAGACTGAGGAAAACAGTTCATGAGTTTGCCTATTGCAAACATGTATGACAAAAAATTGCAGTTATCTCTTGTATTAGAGCGTTGGAGAGGAAAGAAGCGAGAGTATGTTGATAGTCTGGTGTTACGTGTACATTATAATGGCACAGAAATGCAAGCCAGTAAACAGTTCAGAACAGCAGTAATTACTGAAGTGGCGTACGTAAAGAGATGGAGATGCAGCAATGCAGTGTAGTTAAAAAGGTTGATCTGAATCAGTAGGAGAAAGAAAGTTGATGAGACGAAACGCCTTTGATCTGACCTTGTTTCCAAAAGCTGTGAGGATAATCCACCCCCTCCCCACACACACATGCTAGTTGTACTCCATATAGGGGCGAATAAAACCTATATACAAATTCAATGGCCCTACGGGACTCTCAAGGCGTGGAAGGTATGTAGAACTATATATTATATAGATAGATAAATGGATAGATAGAAGCAGGGAGTCAGATGATAAGAAGGTATTGTGTCTGCGAGAATCGAGCAGTGCTAAACATGCTTACACACTCTGACGCGAGGAATGCTTGATAGGCACACGACAGCGTCTAGTGGCCATATACTGTACACACATACACACATGCTCACACACAGGCTGCGGGAACTTTCCATCCACGAGGAACACACGTGACACACCCCTGCTACACCAGAATTTAGGAAAGAGAGCTCAGACGGAGATTAGCCACAGAACAGGCAAGAGAGAAGTAGACAGGCCTCAGAGGAGACAGGTGACGGAAGAAGGGCTTGGCAATTTGAGAGAGAGAAACAGATAGCGAGACAGGGAGGTAGCTACCCGGGACTTGTACTCGTTCGGTGTGAGAGACTTGTTAATATTTCCAAGACAAATGTCATTTGATGACATTTGGTAGCAGTGAACGTATACGAACCTCGTCTACGAATCAACATTAAATTCCTACAAAATATCAAGATTGAAAACAAGAATCTCTCTCTCTCAACCAACAACACAACCAGCTCCTGACGCTTCTCTCCATCCAGCCCCCTCCGTCTCCCAGATCATCATGCTGATGCAGAGGTCAAGAGATCACATGACGCCTTGCAAGTAGTTTAACGACGAACCAGCAAATCTACGGACATCGTCTCAGAATTAAAAGCAAATTTCTACAAAAGCAAGCGAAACTCTACAAGATTAGCTTCAGTTCTACAGTGATTCCTACGAAATACAGTCTACAACACAACTCTATAATCTTCACGTAACTTCAAGCAGCAACAAGAAGAATATAAAACAAAGCAAGTAAAGAAAAGGAAAAAGGACCACAAATACCTCGAGGAAGAACAACAAAACAAACGAAGAGTGAGACACGACTCATAACCACCAGACCTCACCCTCCTCTCTCTGCTACATCCACCCAACCCCCAACGCTTACACAGGAGTGCAGAGGTCAATACACGCAGCAAAACACCAAGTCCATATTCACAACTCGTCTTACTCACCCGTCTTCACTCAAGTTACTCATCGCTACTCATTCACTCACCACAGCTACCAGTGTGGGAAGCCGACGTCACCAGGTGCTGAGACGACAGCACGCCAATCAACCCGCGAAGGACAACGCTATCACCACGTGCAACACCACTCACACCATTTCCCACCACGGTAAAAATTAGTGAGTTACATAGTTACTTCATTTATACAATACACAGTGATAGACAATAAGCTGCACAAACATATAAAACGTACTGTATAGTTACAACTTAAATTCATATACCTACTTCAATTATCTTCATAATTCAATCATTAAATACTTGCACCAACAATAAATATTCTACACAGTATATATTCATTCATTTATTATAACATTTATTTACCACCAACGAGTGTTACCATTTATACCTACATAAAATACGTGTTTCATACATACAGCTATACATTATTACATCTACAAAGTAATAAAGAAAATATACAATCACAGTTACTCAGTGAGCAATTAAAAGAACTGCATTAAACATTTATTAATTAAAGCTACCTAGTGGAAACATATAAATTAAGTTACAAGGTAAACTAGAAAAAAAAAAAATGGCCAACACAAATGACGTTAGCAAGAGTGAACATCTTCAACACAATCGTGAAGACAATGATTTCCACACAGTGCTGACACACATATTACTCACGATAGGTACAGGTGAACAAGAAGTCAGTGTGTATAGTTAATACTGTATATAGTGTATATATTTTTTATATAAAATAACAAAATATGGGACTATATAATATCATTTTATAGTATCTGTGCAATATAAACTAAACTTTAAAAAAGTATCCCAAGGAAATTAGCCAGTAATTATGCAACCATGAACAACATGGAAAAAGCGTACACAAGCAAAGAGAAACAAACTATAGAAAATCAATACATACAAAAAAAAAAAAAAAAAAGAAAGAAAGAAAAGTAAGAAAGAAAAAAGAGAAATAGAGTAAGATCACATAACAAACAAATGAAAATAAGTGTAAGTGTTACTACATATGTCAAAATAACACATAAACTATAAACAAAAAAGCAAATTGTTGTCTCCACGAACAAGTGGCATGGCACATCATCACTATCATCGACCGCAGCATATGTTAGGACTGCAATTATTACAATTATGTTACTCCATATTATAATTATGTAACTACAAACAATATGTACCAATTTATGTAACAGTTGCATTAACAAGATGTAACTTTTATGTAACTTTAACTACAATAATGTACTTACAAACGATATGTAACAATTATGTAACGACAAACGATTGCATTATGTTACACTTTGCCAATTAACAGTTGCATTAACAAGATGTAACTTTTATGTAACTTTAACTACAATTATAAGGCCAAGACGCTTTTGTAACAGTTGCATTAACAAAATGTAACTACAATTATAAGGCCAACACAATTATGCATTAACACAATATTTTGTGACAATTCATAAAATGTTACAATTATGTAGTACCACAATGTTAGTACAGTATTATAAATCATACAATTATAGCACAATTCTGTATTACTGTACCAGTATCATCATACAAGTTAGGTGAAAGATTAGACATTACTAAAGTGATAACTCAAATATGTAAAGTATAACCTAGCAGTATTACCATTGCACAATTATATGCGTACGTCTGTTGTACATGCACGTCTTACATAGTGTTATACAACAACCATTGCATTTATTCAAATATGTATACAACTTGTTTAAATGTATTATTACTGAATAATCACTATTTACTATGAATATTATATGTATACAATATTCATACAACTATGTTACTTTTACAATATTATGTATTTCACTTAATTAGCTTATAAGTTCATTATAATGTATATATAATATGTATTAATATGTTATAACTATTAAATGTCGATGGTACGCCATTTTTGCGCGGCCGAGCAGTATGTAGAACTATATATTATATAGATAGATAAATAGATAGATAGAAGCAGGGAGTCAGATGATGAGAAGGTATTGTGTCTGCGAGAATCGAGCAGTGCTAAACATGCTTACACACTCTGATGCGAGGAATGCTTGATAGGCACACGACAGCGTCTAGTGGCCATATACACACATACACACATGCTCACACACAGGCTGCGGGAACTTTCCATCCACGAGGAACACACGTGACACACCCCTGCTACACCAGAATTTAGGAAAGAGAGCTCAGACGGAGATTAGCCACAGAACAGGCAAGAGAGAAGTAGGCAGGCCTCAAAGGAGACAGGTGACGGGAGAAGGGCTTGGCAATTTGAGAGAGAGAAACAGATAGCGAGACAGGGAGGTAGCTACCCGGGACTTATACTCGTTCCGTGTGAGAGACTTGTTAATATTTCCAAGACAAATAAAAATAGTCCCATACTATTCTTTACCTCTCCTGTCACTACATGACAGGTAATGTGATATTTTCATTATAGGTCTTATGAGAAAGAAACTCCAAGAGGACTGAGAAACAAAGAAGGACTAAGTTGTACATTGCTGAGTGCCCAAGGATACCAATGCAGAAGATTTTAACAGGTCGAAAAATGTAGTAACTGATTTTCGGATGCATCAAACGCTTTTTTTTTTTTTTTTTTTTTTTTTAATCAGAGATATGAACCAAGCCAGAACCTAGGTGCCCCATGACCTCTGCTACAGTTACGGCTCTGATGGCCGCTGCGAGAAGCAGTACGAAATGTGAAGGGTAGGGTCATCAGCATATGAGTAGATAGGGTTAGATATGTTGGTCAAAAGATTAAAGATGAAATTAAGGAAGAGAGATGGCGACAATAGAGCGTCGAGAAAGTTGATAGCCGTAAAAGAATAACTGTGGCCGTCTACAACAACAGCTAGACTATAGAACGACCAAAAAGGAAGCTTCTTGTGAAGGCACAGACAAAAGAATGGAAACCATAAGATATTGGTATATACACATGTAATTATATATTCTCAAAAATATGTTTCCTAGTTTCTGTAATGAAGTATCTATTGTAAACTTACAACAAACCAGCGCTTCATCGTTTACACTGTTCCTGAAGCCAAAACGTAAGGGAAGAAAGGCGTATCATGGTTTTTAGGGACATATGAAGTTTGTGAAAGACTGAAAAGTTTGATTGGGTACTACACAGAAGCTGTCCAAACATATCCGCTGCCATAGGCACTCACTCACCCTCCTTCAAAACTTTAATATCTCAACATTTTTTCTTTTTCTACCGAGACCTGGAAACTTGGTAAAAAGGTTCATCATATTTTTTATTAATTCATCTTGTTTTATCTTCCTTTTTTATTAGATTCGTAAATTATTAACTACGAGCCGTCCTCTGTAAAAAGTAAAAAGGCAGTCTTAAGTTGTCAGGGGTACAACAGAAATACTAGCATCGTTATGCTAAAGTTAATGAGGATATTTCTGCCCATTTTACTTTGACAGGTACATCATAATCTGTAATAAGATTGAGTTTGCATACATGCAGCAGAAACGAAATGGGGTTTTACTTGTTTTTCCCAGTTAGAGGCCATTCCTGATGGAAAGAAAAATCATTTTGGCTGTGGTAGGGGGTAAATGGAAATGACATGGCACTGAAAGCGTTAATGAAAACTATTTCAAACCCTTTCATTACCTGTGAGATGCTCCAGCCACCACTTTACCCTGTAGGGTGGTAACCATATGACCATCATAATGAACATCTGCTACTCTAGTGGGTTTAGGTTCTCTAACTAGGTGCGAGTTATTAGAGTTCAATTCTCAGGCGTGGTTGCAGTTTATCGTTCACGTAATACGACTCATGGAAATATAATTGGTTACGAACAGATGAACTCTTTGACCTAAGGTAGTCTACACCCGAATCCCAACGTTCCTGTTAGGGCAATGCGGGAAAGGATGAAGGATGAATGAAGACAAGGATGAAGAAATGAATTTTACTTATAAAAGAAATTGTATCGCAAGTTTGTTCGTGAGTCCTTACCCACGTATGACAATTCTAAGCTGTTTTCCTCTCTCTTGGTATAAAATCAGATAGGGGTTAGATCAGGGAACTGATCATAATCTTGTGAAGCTCATACCTGGATATAAGACAGTAGTTTGGGGATGGTATAAAAGCAAAGGAGGAACATACGATGTAACAGACTTCAACGAAAGCGGTTTTGCAATAGCTGATTGGTTGAAAAAAGGCAGCAGTGAGTGGAAAGACCAAAAGGAAAAAGATATGGAATAAAGAAGAAATAAGATATGTGACGATTTGTCAAGGTATTAGGAGACGACGTCACATTTCTTCGATAACATTTTTCTAAGCACGTTACACTTTCCTTTTATATTATTAAATTCTTTGCATGTTGGTAGTTATAAAAACTGGCAGAGCATGCACGAGAACATGCAAGGTAACTCGTGTCAAATGCAGAACTAACTGTCAAGTCCAGACTCAGAGAACCTCATAAACCCATGACAATACGGCCCACATATAAGAATGCACGTGAACGCCAACAGAAATAACACAAATAATTATCAGAGTATCCTAAAACCCCATCTGATTCTAATTCACGTGCCTTAAAGAAACACCATTCCTTGCTCTTTTTTACTTGTTCAGGGTAGGAAAACCAGAACTGCACATAAACTCAAGTGGAGTAACATGAGATGATATTTAACCATTTCTCAGGAATTATGACACTGAGGCATTATATTCAGGCTGACAATAGTTGATTTCCTCAGCTGACAAACATTCAGGTTATAAAATGAATAAAATGTGTAATGCGACTTTATATTAGAATGAAACTAAAAACACGATATACTGTGTTGCTGATAAAAATACTAACAGTCAATGCATTCATTCCATTAACTCATGCCATTCAGTTACAATTTGACTCCACCACAAATTATATTCAGCTAGGAGAGACACACTAAATTAAAGGAAGATACATTACGTACTGTGTCATGAAAGAAAAGATTACACCTTGTAACTCGAATAAAATGAACATGAAAAGGTGATTGTGCAGATGCTGAGAAATACTTTTATCGTCACAGCAAGTTATATTCCACTTTACATTGGAGGGTTCCTCACTACATTATCTTAATGATATACTTACTGTATGTGCTTTCTGGGGAGAGGGTAAGAAATAAGAATCTAGGGATAAAAGTCAGCAAACATGTCTTTTCCCCCAGTAAATAAAGAAAAACATGAAGCCCAATTCACGATCAACTTATTTGCCAGATTCTTAGACGTTCTGATTTATGCTACTGATGTAAACTACATCGATACTAGAAAGACTTGTTTAGCAAACAACCCATTAACAATATGAAAATTACAAAGATGTGCTACAAAGCCGCCCAATCCACCTAAAATATGACCTCTAGTCTAAATTTCAAATTCTCAGACTTATAGCACTGCCAGTGCCAGTACTTCAGTCTCGACAAAAATGATTAGGTATATAAATATAAGATAAAACAAAAAACCTACCAAATGAAACTGAACACAATTTAACCATTTTTCATACCAGACAACCACCTTTCCCCATGCGGTATCAATATTGGTAGATGGATGGATAGAAAGATAGATATACTATATTTTGGAGTTGTCTCAGTTGTTGGAGGAGTCTGACTGTGACTAAGGAGTGAAAATTGAGGAGGTTAGAGCCAAGGAATAGAGGTGGACTGGTGTGTCAACTTGTAAAGTGTGCGCTGTGAAGTGTAATAATTTAATTCATTTATATACAGTAGTGAAGGTTACTCCTGTGTTGCAGTAAAAACAGTTTAATATACTAATAATAATAAGTGAAATACAAACTCTAGTTTTATAATTTTATATATCTCATTCATTACTTTAGACAATTTCCAAACTTCATAAAGTCACCTATTATTAGTGAGAATGGAGTAAATAAAGATATAATTGTAGTGGATGAGTAACTAGAGATGATTTTTAACCTCTTGATTATGAAAAATATCGTCCTGACTTAATATAGTCCTATTATGGTGTCCAGAATAAAATGAATCTAAAGCGGTGGTACTGGAAGGGATAAAAATGGTTAACGTATGCGTTATTGCATTTATGTAACTGAAAATTTCAAGAATGGTGCGGATTTCTGATTGCGGAAGGCATTTTTTGAGTTTGCGGATTTGCACTGGGGAAATTATTTTTCTTTTGCAGTGTCCACCTGTAGCTCAGTTGTTCCTGATCGACATCTTCACACATGCCCATACCTGTGCCGCAACGTATCTTCTTAGAACAAAGTGAAAAATTGGTTGTAACAATGGGTACATCTTCTGCAGTACGGTCAACTAAGGTCCCGTCCACCATCACTCCCCCATCTATCATGCCAGGGCTCTGGTGCTCCAGCAATACCAAGGCAGTATGCAGCACGTCGTAGATCTTTAAGGGCATCAGCATCTCTGAATAAGAGTTTTTTTTTTTTGAGTCATCACTAGTAGCTTTCCGTGCTCTACGGCCCTCAGCAAAACACTCCTTCCTTTTAGTTGCAATTGCATTGAATGCATAGGTCCATGATGCTGGCAACACACACTGCCAGGGTCTCATCTTTTCCTTCCCGTGGCATCCTGACACCCATCGGTCCCCCAGGCCCAGCGCAGTGAACTGTAGCTCTCCACAGGCACTGTGAAGTCGCTAAAGCTACCTATGACCCACCACCTCCAGCTGCCTCACTGTTCCTGTGTCAAAGACCATTGGGCAAACTACTCCCTCAATCTCACCATCCCTCTCCATGCACCTGTCACTGGCACCTACGGGGTGTGCTGGGTACTGACCCTCAACCAAACACTGTTCAAGGATCTTGACACTGTTACTCACTTCCTGCATTTCACTTCTCACTCTATCTTCTATTGCACAAGGACCCTCTACTCTTACTTCTCTTTTCTAGTCACTCATTCTCTCTACCGTGCTGCATGTTACTTATTGCGCTTCGTGTTATCTTTTCTTCTTCAACATAATGTTTTTTTTCTTTATAATGTTTCTTTTGTTCTTCACAATACTTCTTTAGTTCTCCATGAAATTCCTTGACTTCTTCATATTAATTCATTTGTTCTTCATTATATATCTTTCGTTCTTCTTGCACATGTATGAACACTGCAAGTGTATTTTTCAGTCGGAGATATGTACGCTGTTTCATGAGCCTGTCCATACGTCTCCATTTCTCAAGATGTATCCCCATTCCTACCATCAATTGTTACGCCATTAGAGATCGTAGACAAACCAGAGAAAACACATAACTTCTAGAGTTATTGCAAGCGAGTGTAATTAAACCGTCTGGCAAGATTATAACTCATATGGCATTCCCAGCAAGAGTTAAGATCATAACTGTGACACTCTCCTTTTCTTCTTCCAGTCTTCTGTCCAAGCTTCATTTTCACCCGCCTATATTTGCGCATTTTAAATCGGTATGGAAGACAAGCCAGGAAATCTAAACCCACACAAATACTGTACACTGTCTTATTTGAAGGCTGGATTGAAACAGGGATGTGTTATGTCTCCAGGGTTGTTCAATCTGTATATGGATGGGGTTATAAATGAGATACAAGGTAGGGCATTGGATGTTGGAGCGGCCCTAATGAGGGAGGGCAGTGTTTGGAAACACCCTGTACTGTTGTCTGCAGATGATAGTGTGCTGTTAAGTGAAGACGAAGGGGAGCTGCAAGGCTTGGTGGATGAGTTTGGGAGAGTGTGTAAGAAACGGAATCTAAAGGTGAATGTAGGGATGATTAAAGTTATGGCCTTCGAGAGAAATGAGGTCAGTGATTGTACAATGAGAATGGATGAGGAGGAAATGGAAATGTGAGGGCTTTTAAGTACTTGAGTAGTGTGATGAGTAAGGATGGAAGTTTGAGCGTGAAGTGCTTGACAGGGTACAACAAGGAAGAAGGGTTGCTGGTTCCTTGAAAGCAGTGATAAGAAACAGGGAATTTAGCATGGAAATCAAAAAGTTACCACATGACCGTATTGTGATACAAACTCTAACGTATGGATGTGAAGCTTGGACCTTGCTGGAGGGACAGAAGTCAAGGGTGAGAGCAGTGGAAATAAATTATTTGAGAGGAGCATGTGGAGTCACATGGAGACAGACTGTCAAGTGAGGAAGTGAAAGAACGTTGTGGTGTAGATGTGGATGTGATAGGAAGCGTTAGGAGAAACACACTGAGGTGGTTTTGCCATATGAAGAGGTTGGAGAATGAGAGACTGACGAGGAGAGTGTATGTGAGTGAGGTGGAGGGGAGGAGAGGGAGGGGAAGGCCAAGGATGAGATGGAGGGATGGAGTGGATAGGTATATGAGAGAGGGGGGGGGGTGAGCTGGGAGCAGGGCAGTGAAATGGCGGGGGACAGGGCGACATGGAGGCGATTTGTTTGTGGCCACCCTTTACGGGATTAAGGCATCTGGCAATAGACAGATAGATAGTCTTAACTTCCCACTTATTTTCCCATCTTCACCTGCCTTTGTACCATGC
This sequence comes from Coenobita brevimanus, assembly GCF_032717465.1. Taxonomy (NCBI): domain Eukaryota; kingdom Metazoa; phylum Arthropoda; class Malacostraca; order Decapoda; family Coenobitidae; genus Coenobita; species Coenobita brevimanus. Next base: position 3,050,696 of record NC_137020.1, read on the forward strand.
GACCTCCTTTCTCGTTACCCAAGATTATTCTCTCTTCTCATAACTCGCAGGCCACCATTTCTCTTTCCATCCTACACCATAGGTTTGCCAAAATATTACATTTCTGACCTGTAGGTTACGATTTTTAATCTGACACTTCTCCTTGTGATTTTATTATTTTTTTTTCACTGATCGTCAAGTCTTCTAGGTAAAGTCTATATTTTCTTTTTTCTCAGGTCAAGTTTACTTCTAGTTTTCTAGGAACGATGCACATTAGATGTTATGTTTTAAACTCAACTCTTCCCACTAAATCAATTTTTCTCAAGAGTTTCTGCTTTATTCCAAGATGGAAAATCTGTAATGTAAAAAGAAAAATAATTTGTAAGAGTATGATATAATTCAGTCTATTTCAAAGCGTGAAAAAAGAACAAGCAGAAGCACTTAGGGGGTGCATTCACCGTTCAGTACAGATGGTCTAATTGCCTGTCTAAGTGATCAGTGGGCACTTGTGGTTTTGGAATGTGATAATAAAATATACTGGAAAAGAAGAGCGCTCGGAGTGCACTGTCTACGCCCAACAATTGATCTAAGGACCAAAACTTTGATCTTGCCCTGTGACCATGATCCTTTACAGAATGGTCCTAAAACCGAACTGCTTAAACTCTTGCATGATTCTTAACCCTTCAACCATCATTGGTCTAACTAGGGACAAAACTGTTTGCTTTATCTTTCTCTGATTTTGATCTTTGACTTATTGTTCTAAAAAATAAGTACTTTTGTCATTGGCTGACCCTCCGATTTTTCATCAAGCTTAGTTCAGATCGACTCAGACCATTAAACCCTGCCAGTGAGTATGACCTTTCACAGGTAATTCTCAAAGATCAAATTCCTTCATCCTTGCTTAACCCTGAATCCGCCCACGCACTTTGGTCTAAATTAGATTGAAACTACTTAAGCTGACCTTGCCATATGACCTTGATGTTTGAATTTTCTCGGAGACACAGAGATTTGCTAGATTTTTCTTTTCATCGAATTCCTTTAATTTCGGTCTATCCTAAAACCATCAGTAAAACTGGACCTAAACTCTGAAAGTTGCCCATGCCATGTGGGCTTTATCTATGACCTATTGTTCTTAAAAACTAGATATCAACACTTGGCTTACCAAGGTTGGTGACTACCTAACATCAGTCGAAATATTACCTTATAACTTCTCTCACTCGTCTTGGGCCGGATCCAGCTGTTCGGAAAAGGGGGAAGGGGAGGGGCGTGATTCCTAGAAGAAATATCACATGATACATTTAAACAATCAAGAAATTAAAATGAGCTATAATTTTGTTTCATTCATAATGGTACAGAAGTATAGAGGAATGCAATTACAGTAAGATATTTGCCACATATATTTTGGTATCTAACGCTCTAATTTTGTTAAAAGGAATTATTGGCCTGCAGAAAATAGGGAGGGCGTACCCCTCTAATTCCGTGCCCCCAGCATGCCCTTCTTCGCCACGAGTGTCCTTAGTTCTCATACTTGTCCGACCAGTTGTTTGTATGCAGCAGTGGGCAGGTTGGGGACTGGAAACAGGGAAAGTATGGCTCGTAGAGGACATATATTTGTGTTTCAAATTTCGTACTATATCATTTGTACTTTTCAATTGTGAATGGGTATCAGTTTGCACCAGAAAACGCAAACACACACACACACATTCCATGCTCAGTGGTGTTCGATATCTTTATTACATCGATATGTTATATATGACTTTTATAACAAACTACCTGTAACGAGCATAGTAAGTTGAAGTGAGTATCCATTTACTGTATGTTTCTCCCAGTTCCCTCGCGAAGAGAGAGAGAGAGAGAGAGAGAGTTCGGTTGTACTGTAGATAATGACTCCTTGATGAGGGCAAAACTCGGCGGGAACGTTAATTCTGCACAATAAAACGAACTTCCTGTCTTTTCGTAACATTATTCGGTTTGTTTCGGCGCTTTTGTTTCTCGTTTTCTCCAGCAGAATATTTCCTCGTCTCGCCCCAGTATCTCGCCACGTACGCTGTTTATCCTCGTTAGTCTAGAGGGCGTTCTCCGTTACCCGGGCCGAGCACTTGTTTTAGCCGGAATAAAGCTCGTGTTTTTAACTTGATACCACACATTCGGCTGGTTTCCTATGACCCATTCTCTCTCTCTCTCTCTCTCTCTCTCTCTGCTTCCATTTCACTGAGAACTGCACATTTAGCTCTTCTCAATTCCCATTTTTCACTTCAGTTCTTGGCATACTTTTCTTTTTACTGTTGCTGGCTGGTTAGGTGGAGTTAGGGTAATACACCCTGCTAAGATATCCAATTTGGGTGTGACGATGCTGCATTTCATACGTCTTCCCCAAGGAACAGGAAACTATACAAGAACACTAACAGTAATCCACGCTCTCATATACCTGGCGTCTCATGATGCCACTAAAACGATGTCCTTATCCTTTTATATGTAAGAACAGCATTTTACCCATTTCATACGAACTGGACTATATCGTGTGGAAGTAGCAACAATAAACTAAATTTGAGATGCCGCCATTCAGAAAGTGTAACGACCACCAGCTTCTTATGCACTCTACCTCACCGTCCGGAAAAATTTTGTACTCTTGATAATTTTGTGTCATATATTTCCCGTCCACTGCCTGTAAAGTGAATATGTGTGTGTGTGTGTGTGTGTGTGTGTGTGTGTGTGTGTGTGTGTGTGTGTGTGTGTGTGTGTGTGTGTGTGTGAGAGAGAGAGAGAGAGAGAGAGAGAGAGAGAGAGAGAGAGAGAGAGAGAGAGTCGGAGCGATTGCATTGAACAGAGTGACTTGTCTCCTTCAGTAGCCTACATTATTTGTCATATTTCAGGTATTTTACTTTCTTTAAAGATACAACTCAGGAAACTACCAATACGATTTTTTTTAAATTCCTTTGGTCTGGTGATGTCTCCTTACTTCATTCCTGCTTCTACCAGCCGATTATAGGAAAGACGTTTAGTATCAAGGGTTAGGAATATTATTCATAAACCTATCAGTGGGATGATTTCTTATTTTCATGTTGCTACACATATGGTGTATATATATATACATTATATATATATATATTTATATATATATATATATATATATATATATATATATATATATATATATATATATATATACACTCAAACCTCGATTTAAGGGACCTCCAATTAAGGGATTTCGGATTTAAGAGACTCCATATTCTACCTGACAAAGAGACAAGACCATTAAAAAATGATATGTAATGTCTGGGGTATACAAATTAATATGTTTCTTTATACAGTACCCATAAAATAATATTCATAATCATATAAATAAGTAAGATAAGTGAAACAATCATGCATTTCATTATAAGACTGTCTTTTTATGTGGTAAAACAATGGACATTTTCAAGTAAGGGACAAGTTGATTCCTCATTTCTAGTCCCTTAAATCGAGGTTTGAGTGTATATATATATACAGGAACAGGTTTCTAGTCCTGCAGACTTTGATGGAATCTGAAGACAATTATATTAATCAAATGTGGAGAGAGGTAAAAGAGGTTTTGCATGAGAGTGCTAAGGTTATTATTAAGAAAAAAGGAAAAGCGAGAAGGAAAAAGTTGATGTCAGATGAAACATGGAATGCAACTCAGAAAAGGAAAGAGGCTAAGTTAAGGAGTGAAAAAGAACATGTTGATGGCCAGGTAGTTGAAGTACTTAGTGCAAAGTACTGGAGTTTACATTCTGAAGTAAAAAGTCTTGTTAGACGTGATAAGGGGAGGCTATATGATGAAAAGGCAACAGAGACAGAAATTAAGCTAAGTAAAAATGACGGTCAGAGCACAAAAGCAGAGTATCAGGCCATAAAGGAGTTAACTGGGATTGAAAAGAAAAGGAAAGAAATACCTGTATGAGATAGAAATGATAACTTGCTGACTAAAGATTTGGATATAAAAGGATGGTGGAAAGAGCATTTTGAATCTGTTCTAAATAGACAAATCCCAGCTGAAGAGGAAATTTTGCCAGCCGAGAGAGATTTGCCGATAGAAACAGGGGATAAAATCTCGGAAGAGGTAGCAAAATCTATAAAGGAATTAAAGAATTTTAAGGCCCCAGGAGAGGATGGAATATTCTTGAAATGCTTCAGGCTGATAATAATGAGTTGATGAATGCTCTTTTGAGACTTTTTAATGTGGCCAGGGATAATGGTGGAGTTCCAGAAGAGTGGAAAAACGGAGTGATTATAAAAACACCAAAAAGGAAAGATTTAAGTGTGTGCGGCAATTGGAGGGAGATAACTCTGACACTTTTAGTTGCAAGTCTTTTCCAAAATTTTGTGGAACAGAATAGAGCCAGTAATTGATAAAATTTAAGAGAACAAGCAGGATTTAGAAAGGGTCGAGGTTGTAATGATCATATCTTTATTGTAAGGCATCTAATGCAACAAGCTAATGAGATGAAAATGCCACTTAGTATGTGTTTTGTGGATTTTGAAAAGGCGTTTGATAGTGTTTCACGAGGAGCTATGATGAAAATTATGAGATTCTGTGGTATACCAGAAAAGTTTTTAAATATTATTAGAAGCCTGCATGAAGGTACTTTTTGTAAGGTAATGGTGGTTGGTTCTTTGAGTGATCCACTTGAGGTTAGGTCAGGAGTGATTCAAGGAGGAGTTCTTTCGTCTTTGCTGTTTGTTTTGGTTATGAATTATGTTATGAGAAAGGTTGTAAGGAGAACAGGTGCAGGAATTAACTGGAGAGAAAATAAAAGGCTGATGGATTTGGACTATGCTGATGATATTGTACTGATTTGCGGAAGAATTTACGAGATGCAGAGGGTGCTTCATTGTCTGGTGGAGGAAGGAGAAAAAGTGGGATTGGTAATAAACTGTGGAAAGACTGAAATTATTAATATGAATGTGGAAAACCATATCGATTGTGTAACTGGGAATAATGTGGTGAAGAATGCAGAAAATTTTAAATATCTGGGAACGATTGAATCACCTAGTGGATCATTAAACAATGAAATTGAGGAGAGGATTAGACAGGCTTGGTGCGCTGTTGGAATGTTGAAATCTGTTTGACAGTCAAATGAGGTCGAATCCCCTCACCCTGGTCGGCCGCTTGGAGAAGATCATATAGGGAGGAGTAGGTTGAAATTCCCTGCTGGTACGACCGGGTGTGGGCATCGAGTGTCAGGAGGTGACGGTAGGTTGACACGTCTAGCTGATCCTCGTGGTCGATGACTGGAGGGCGAGATGGGCTGACCCCCTCTCCCGGAGGAGGGGAGGACTCATTGACCTCCTTCTCCTCAGCCGAGGTGCTGGTCGACGCATCCTCGGCCATGGAGACGGATGCAGAAGAGTCCCACACCTCCTTTGTCTCTGATGGCAGGTGGTGAATGTCAGCTGTGGTCTTAATCGAGTCCAATTCCAGAGCCAGGTCAGTAATCGGTAAGGCAGTTGTCCAGGTGAGGGGAGCCTCAAGGTGCAGCCTCTTGCGCTGTGCTGTGTGGGAGGTGGCAGGCTGCAGCAGCTGGGCCCGACATTCCCCTCGTCGAGGAGCAGAATGGACATTGCAGGCAAAGTACTCGGGGATGACAAGGTGAGGCAGCCCGTTCTCCTCAAAGACCTTGGGGAGAAGAATGCGCAAAGCCTCCTTGTCACCCCCACAAAAAACCTTCACCGTCGTAATGCACATCTCCATGATGGTGCTTATTTTCCCAAGGACTCCCAGGATCTCTGGCCATGAGATGCCTCTGTGCGTAGGTAGAACCCTGCACGGTCACGTCTCCCGGTCCAGTGACATCCCGAGCCTCAGGACCCTTGGGAGTTCCAAAGAGACTAAACTCCACCAACTCACCATCTCCAAGGGAGCGCTGGAGATGCCAAAGGTTTGGTGCAACGACAGTCTGGCAGTGCACGAAAACATTCGCATTAGTATCCTGGAGCTTGATGAAACTGTACCCTGCTCTGACGTTGAACCAAACCACAGTCCCCCTGATCATCTTCTGGGCCGCCGGAGACTGAGGTCTGCACTTTGCCCCCCTCAGCAGGTCGCAGGCAGTAGCAGGAGATGCATCCTTCATCGTTGCTCGTCCTGCTCTCCTTCTCAGGAGGAAGAGGAGGAGAAGGAAATGTTTTTAACAGCAGTCGACGCCTAGCAACCGTAAGCGCCCAGAAGCATTACAAAATTAAACTTTTAGGACTAACTATGTAATCTTATGAAATATCCTTTATGGGTAACTTTGGTATTATCTGCATTTGCTGTAAGCCCTTAGGTCTAGGATTCATAGAGGCTCATGTTGTAGAGTGGGATTTCACAGTTTTGCTGCAGTTGTTTTCATAACAATATCTGTTACTCTAATCTTGCTTTACCAAACGCCTTCCGACCCGTTCCTATTTCTTAACTAGATTTCCTACAATTAACTGAAGTGTTTGAACTATGTACACTCACGATCACTAATTTCTGCTCAGGAGTGCCCCCTTCGTACCCCTATATACCCAGGGAAGAGCGGGGGAGGGGATGAAACGAGTTCCACCCGCATCTACCCCAGCTCCCAACCCTCCCCCATACCCGTACCCCACCCAATCCACCACTCGTCGTTCTTGACTGGCAGTTACATCTCTAGCTAACCTCATACCTTACACTCATAGTCACGTTACTAATACACACAAAAAAACACTAGGATATGTAAAAAGTATATAATATAACTATGAACACACTGCAGCAAGAAAGTAATGCATTATGATCTTGATAGTAAAACAAAAACTTTAACAACGGCCATCCCAGGTTCCCTGCGTTGGGTGCTTGCGTGCACTTGCGTGTGTGCCAGTCTGTGACTGTGTGTTTGGGTGTGTCTGTTTGTGTTTCGGTGTGTGTGTGTGTGTGTGTGTGTGTGTGTGTGTGTGTGTGTGTGTGTGTGTGTGTGTGTTTGCAAAGCAGTGTACCCAACACATGAAGCCTGAGGTGGCCGTTGTTAACGTTTTTGTTTTATTGTCAACGTCATAATGCATTAATTTCTTGCTGGAGTGTGTTGATAGTTATATTATATACTTTTAACATATCCTAGTGCTCTATGTTTGAATTTACAGTGGGCCCAAGAGTGTTAAGCATGAAATCAACTTGAGATGTAACTGCAAGTTCAGAATGACGGGTAGAGTTGGGGATTTGTGTGGGGTATGGGGGAGGGTTGGAAGCTGGGGTAGTGGTGGGTGGAGCTCGTTTCGTCCCCCCCCCCTCCCTTCTTCCCTGAGTGTACATGGCTAGGAGTGGGGCACTCTCTGGCAGAAATTAGTGATCGAGAGTGCACCTTTTTCTTCTTCTTCTTCTTTTTTTTTTAACAATGTAGTTTTCAGTCTGCATCACTGTCATGGAAGAAAATACATAAAAGCATTACATAGGATTATGACAGAGGTGGATTGGTCTATACAAGGCATCTCCTGTCAGTTACTTAAATAAGACTACGAGAACAAGTTAAGAATAATAAAGACGAAGGGTCTCCTCCGATTATCAAACCAACGAGCAGGAGCTGGCGGAGGGAAAAAATATAGGAGCACCATACATTACATGATATCTATCAATGGATGTTCAGTGGTAAGGAGCAGAAGGAGTACATACTAGAGGTAAAAAAAAAAATGGAATTAAGAACATAGTAAGAAGGGACAAACACATAGTGCAAGACTCGTTCCTTACAATCGGTTTAATTACGAACAAATGATGCCATGCACAACAAACCTCGCCCAAAAGCAGTTAGCTTATTTTCACCCGTTTTCAAGTTATAGCCCTCTGAAAATGGACTGAGTTGGATATTTTAAACATTAGAAGGTAGTGAAAAAAAAATAGGAACTGAGTTTTTGATACATTAAAACAATGATTACACTTACCCGAATCAGGGATATGAGCAAATCAGACATTAAGTGTATATACCATAGTCTCATCCCCTGATTGTTGAAGTAACTGCCGAGGTGGCCGTTGCATGAAGCAGATATACAGGTGAAGGGTGGAGTCATCAGCGTATGAGTCGGTAGGGTTAAATGTGCAGATCAGAAGGTCACTGATGAATAGATGTAAGAGTTGGTGATGGGACAGAGCCCTGAGGAACACCGCTGTTGATAGCTCTAGAAGAAAAATGGTGATAGGTGTCACAGAACGATCAGGAAGGAAGCTAGAGGTGAAGGCACGGATAGAAGGATAGAAACTGTGATATGGCAGTTTGGCAATTAAAGATTTATGACAGACTCGAACGAAGGCCTTTCTGAAGTCAAGTGCAATTGCAAAACTTTGGCCAAGGTCCAGAAAGGAGAGTGGCTGGGAGTCTGAAAGGAAAATGATAAGATCGCGAGTGGAGTGTCCTTGGCAGAACCCATACTGACAATCAAAAAGAAGGTTGTTGATATGAAAGCTGTTTTAAAATTAAGAATAGATTTAAAAACTTTAGAGATGCAGGATGTAAAAGCAATTAGTCCATAGTTAGAGGGCTGGGAATCGTCACCATTTTTGGGGACAGTCTGACTGAGAGCAATCTTCCTGCAAGAAGCAAAGGTACAAGTTCACAGATAAAGGAAAATGTTTGACTAGGCGGGGTTTAAACACTGAAGCAGTTCTTAAGGACAACAGGAGAGACCCCTTCAGGCCCGTATGTCTTACTAGTATTGAGACCAGTGATGGCAGAATGGCAGAAGTCACATTAATTAAAGAAATTTTAATGTAAGCCATAAGGAAGTCAGCGTGGAGAAGTGATGGACGAGCAGCACCCTTATCATCTTAAGCGGAATTGTAGGAGAAAGTCTGATTGAAGAGTTCTGTTTTATCAGTAGAAGAAAGAGCTACTGAACCATCAGAGTAGAAACGAAGTAAAGTTGGTGGAAAGGTTCTTTGCCAAATGCCAGAAGGAGCGGGATGAATTTGAGTCGGAGAATTCAGAGCACTGAGTACAAATGAATTGTTTTTTTTAGCAGAGCGAATAACAGACTTCACACAATTATTCCGGGCAGAGACATAAGAGAGATGAGTTTCAGGGGTTGGTTGGCTCCATTACCTTTTTGTAGGCCTTTTAATTGTTGAAGACAGCATTAGAACAAGCGTGATTTAAAGCACACACACACACAAACACAATAAATATATATATATATATATATATATATATATATATATATATATATACATATATATATATCTATATATATATATATATTGTATCTATCTATATCTATATCTATCTATCTATCTATAATATATATATATATATATATATATATATATATATATATACATATATATATATCTATCTATTGCCAGACGCCTCAATCCCGTTTGGGGTGGCCACAAACAAATCGCCTCCAAGTCGCCCGGTCCCCCGCCATTTCACTGCCCTGCTCCCAACTCACACCCCCTCTCTCATATACCTCTCCACCCCATCCCTCCATCTCATCCTCGGCCTCCCCTCCCTCTTCCCCCTCCACCTCACTCACATACACTCTCTTCGTCAGTCTTTCGCCCTCCATCCTCTCCACATGGCCAAACCACCTCAGTGTGTTCCTCATAACGCTTCCTATCACATCCACATCCACACCACAACGCTCCTTTATATCCTCATTCGTCAGCCTGTCTCTCCACGTGACTCCACAGGCTCCTCTTAAATAACTCATTTCCACTGCTCTCACTCTTGACTTGTGTCCTTCCAACAATGTCCAAGCTTCACTTCCGTACGTTAGAGTTGGTATCACAATACTGTCATGTAGTAACTTTTTCACTTCCATGCTCACTTCCCTGTTTCTTATCACTGCTTTCAAGGAACCAGCAACCTTTCTTCCCTGCTGTACCCTTTCAAGCACTTCACACTCCAAACCTCCATCCTTACTCATCACACTACCCAAATACTTAAACGTACTCACATTTTCCAATTCCTCACCATCTAACCTTGCTGTACATTCACTAACTTCACCTCTCTCAAAGACCATCACTTTACTCTTCCCTACATTCACCTTTAGGTTCCGTTTCTTACACACTCTCTCAAACTCATCCACCAAGCCTTGCAGCTCCCCTTCGTCTTCACTCAACAACACAGTATCATCTGCAAACAACAGTACAGGGAGTTTCCAAACTCTATCCTCTCTCACCATGGCCACTCCAACATCCACTACCCTACCTTGTACCTCTTTTATTACCCCATCCATGTACAGATTGAACAACCATGGAGACATGACACATCCTTGTTTCAAACCAACTTTCAAAGAGAAAAATTCACTTAGTTCACCATCCACACGCACTGCAGCCTTCGCACCATCGTACATACTCTTCACAGCATTCAACAACTTCCCATCTACTCCATATATTCTTAACACTTTCCACAATCCTTGTCTATCCACCCTGTCATATGCTTTCTCCAAATCCATGAAAGCCGCATACAACTTCTTTCCCTTCTCTAGAAACTTTTCCACTAAAGATCTAAGAATGAATATCTGATCTACACAACCTCTTCCCTTCCTAAAGCCTCCCTGTTCTTCTCCAACTAATTTCTCTGTTCTTTCTCTAACTCTGTCTATAAGTATCCTACCATACACTTTTCCTATTATACTAAGAAGACAAATGCCCCTATGATTACCACACACTTCTTTTTCCCCTTTTCCTTTGTACAAGGGAATAATTATACCTGACTTCCAATCCTCCGGGACTCTACCTTCCTCCCAGGCCAATCTGCACATCTTCCACATCCATTCTACTACTATCTCTCCCCCATGCTTCAGCATTTCACCACACACTCCATCAATTCCTGGGGCTTTCCCCGATTTAACTTTCTTCATTGCTTCCACAACTTCTATCCTACTGATTTCTTCCTGTCTTCTCACCTCCCTCCTTCTCCCAGCCATTCCCCAGCCACTTATACTTGCATTACTTCCATCCTCTACGTTCAACAATTCCTTAAAGTGTTCTCTCCATCTGCTCACTTTTTCTCCCTTCTCCACTAGTAATCTACCATTTTTATCTTTCACTCCCCTGCTAACTTCACTTCCACCCTGTCTTACTCTTTTCACTTCTCTCCAGAACATTTTCTTACAGTCCCTCCACTTTACACTCAAATTCCTTCCAAATTCCTCATCCACTCTCTTCTTACTCTCTCTTACTAATCTTTTCACTTCTCTCTTCCTTTCCACATATAACTCTCTCTTCCGCCTCTCAACTTCTTCCACGCCCCTATTTCTCACCCATTCATTGTATGCTTTCTTCTTTTGTGCCACAGCCTGTTTCACCTCTTCAGTCCACCACGCTGTTCCTTGTACCCCCTCCGCCTTCTCTTCCTTCCACACACCACATCACATGCTGCACATATTTCTTCTGTAAATAACTTACACACACCTTCCACGTCTCCCATCTGCTCCAATTCATATTTGCCCAATCGTTCCTCCACTTCTCTCTTATACTCTGCCTTTTTCTCATCCTCTTGTAACCTTTCCACTCTCCTTGCAACTACTCCTTCCTCTCGTCTTTCCCTTCTTCTATTCCTCCATCTCACTTGCATCCTAATTCTGGCCACCACCAAGTAGTGGTCAGAAAGTCCACTCCCCCAACCTCTATACACTCTTGCATCCTTTACACATCTTCGCATCCTTTCATCCACACACACATAATCAATCATTGCCTTCCTTTCATTCAGTTCACCACCCACCCTTCTCATCACTCGCCATGTATACCTGTGGATCATTTTATGCCTGAAGAGGGTATTGGCTATCACCAACCCCCTCCCAGCACAAATGTCCACTAACGCACTCCCATTCTCATCTATCTCGGCAGGCACACCCCACTCACCAACTATTCCATCCACCTTCACATTCCCAACTTTACCATTCATATCACCAATCAAAAACACTCTCTCATTCCTTCCAAACTTTTCCATGCACATTTCCACATTTGTCCAGAACTCTTCTCTCACTCTTCTAGCACGATCTTGCGTTGGCGCATACACACACACAATCGCCCACATTTGTATTCCAACTTTCAACTTTACCCACACAATCCTTGACCCAACTGATCCATACTGTATATATATACACTATGGCATTATAATAAAACTATGAAACACGAATACAAACTGACGTGAATGCAGTACATAATAAAATGCGACTTGTCGTTACTGACCATCTGAGAGCTGAAACACAACTGAATTGCAGCTGTTGTGCGACAAAACACGCTCCTGTGAACGGACCCACAGACCCACGTAGCCACTAAGCACGTCTGTTGCGAGGCGGCCTTGCTGGATGGACGTTTTGTTGCTCACGTCTCGTGTGAACGATCTCATTTAACTGCATGTATTTCTGGGCCGCGCGGCATTTGCCACGCATCAAAAAACGATCGTGTTAAAGGGCCCCCGAGACAAGCTTACAGTTGCCAGTTTCCCTCAGATTGGGAAATTTTTAACCACAATAATTCCATTAATTTAGCGAGTTGAGCACAAATATTTCTTCGAGAGGTGCGTAATACTATTCCCAAGATGTTGATGCACATTTGATGTAATTCTGCAATAGTTTCTAAACTGGACATTCTGTTCTGCAACCTCTCAGCTGCATTCCACCGGTACCTCCAGCGTTTCTGAACCTCAAATAACTAAAGTATATATAAAAAATAATGGTAAAATGCTAAGTTACAATTTTATTAAATCCCAAGTTTCTCAATATTCTTCTCTCATGTTTCGCTGTCCTAGAGGAGTATAGCTTCAATAATGAAAAACCTATCACCTCACTTTTTTTTTTTTTTTTTTTTTTTTTACGCAGAGGAGTTTCATTCTGTACTGGCTATAATCCTTGATTCATATTGGCTGGAACTGTCACTGATCGCGAGTAATATATCAACTTTTACGGTTTTGATCTCACTTAGAATAAGTGGATGTAAATTAGGTGGACGGGTTGAGGGCCAGCAAGTGGTGCAGCCTTCAAGTTTGAGGCCAATTGATAAAAAGGTAAAGTTCAGAAGAATCTTTGAACAGGAGCGGATTATTGATACCCTTCAGTAACCTGCACACTCCTATGCTACTCTCAGAAATTGTATAAAAAATATCAAATCCTTCTAACATTTAAGTTAAAAAAAAAAAAAATCATTGAAACAAGTATCAAAATATATTTCACAAAATATATCGATTTGTATGGAGAGCTGAAAGACCCCCTCCCACCCCATAAAAAAGAAGGCTGACATGCATGCAGGCAGCATGGAAATGATCGATGAATTACTAGAATGCTCTGCAACTGCATGTTTAAGTGTTTATTTTTTTTTTCGAATTATAACATTAAAACGTACGAAGGCATCGTTTTTTCTTCGTTGATTTTTCCCGCAGAAGTGAATATGCTCCATCTCCACCCCAGTCATAGTGATTCCTTTTTTTTCCTTGCCGCCGATAATGCCAAGGTCAGGTTAAGCCTTTCTCTTTTCTATCCCTTTTTCATACCAGTTGATTAAATCATAAGGGTGGAATTAGCCTTTACTCCTAACAGATAACCTTATTACGAACAAACAGGCCTCCAGTTATGTTTCCTATTTCCTCTTCAAACCTCTATCCATCCTCCTCGAATCCCTAGCTATCAAAGCCCATCCCGTACCATTCCTCCAACCCCTCCCCACCCTCTCCCAGCCTCTACGGCCCTGTGTGCACCCCAGTAATACAGGGTGGGTCTGGAGCCCGAATAAAGACATGGATGATAGGATTAAGGAGAAAAATTGCCCAAAAATATTGAAAGAAACCGCAAGACCATTTTGATGAAGGAATAGAAAGAAGGATTATAGAAAAATACCATGATATATAGGCGGGGAGAACGGGGTAATTGGGTCTGGCTGTATATCAAAAGTAAATGAAGAAAAATCTAGGAGAAAAAAAAAATGCGGGACTGGGATTTATGTGAGGATGGCATGAAGGTGTATCGATTCAGAGAGAGAGAGAGATTTACCTCATATAAACTTGTGGCAGTGATAATGATTGAGGTGTCATCAGGCGTTAACACTCGTGTTCCGTGAGATCAACAAACCTCAGTTAGTAGGCGGACGTCAAACCTCCAATCTAGGCAACCCAGACTTCCACAGCCACGTCTGATACTATCCACCTGCTATACTCGTACCACGAACGGGACTATGGTCGCACAGGAAGATGAAAATTTATGTTTATGCCCATTGACGGAGCAAGTGATATTAAGGCAGTTTGATTTAGCCGTCTCAAGCTTCCCGTATAATACCAATCGACTTACCCAGTTCACATCTAGGCTTCCAGCCGTAGTGCTAAATGGACATGGACAAAAGAAAATCAAATGAGGACTAGATTCTACCCGGCCTGGGAATCAAACTACAGATCTTCTAGTGGCAGGCTGGGCGTGATAACCATAGTACCAACCTGCTGGCCGATAGAGGAACAGAAAAGTAGGTGACGGTATTGTGGGATGGATACTTGGGTAGGAAGGCTGATGTGTGTGTGTGTGTGTGTGTGTAATTCACCGGGTCGGTCAGGATCACTTGATGGTCGTAATCGTCAGCTTTTACCCTCCCGGAAGGGAGCTGAGAGCTCATATAGTACGATCTAAGGGCAAGGCTGTGACCTTCACACACGCACACACCCGTCCCCTTGCTCAAGAGGGACAGTAACCACCCACTTCGTCAGTGAAACTTTTCGCAACCTGAGCGAGACGCGAACTCCCGTCCACCAGTTGGCGAGCGTTACCGCTGCACCAGCGAGCGGTGTGTGTGTGTGTGTGTGTGTGTGTGTGTCCAATTACTGAACTTTTTCGTCAGAACTACAAGTATACAAAGCATTAGTACTTATGATGTAAACTGGGTCGTTATAACTGAAGAAGAGAAGGGAATTCTAGTTGACCGTCTATAAGGAATAAAAAGTAGAAATAAGATCGATATGAGAGAGAGAGAGAGAGAGAGAGAGAGAGAGAGAGAGAGAGAGAATTTCTGTTACGTTTGGCTAAGTTAGGTTACCTTAAGTAGGGTTAAGTTTGGCTAGGTAATGAAAACAGATTATATATATATATATATATATATATATATATATATATATATATAGTACTAGCCAGACCCAACGTTGCTTAACTTCGCTGATCGGACGGGAAGCGGTGTACTCAACGTGGTATGGCCGTTATATATATATATATATATATATATATATATATATATATATATATATATATATATATATATATATATATATATATATATATATATATATATATATAAAACGTAGTATGGCCGTTATATATATATATATATATATATATATATATATATATATATATATATATATATATATATATATACTGTATATATAAAACGTGGTATGGCCGTTATATATATATATATATATATATATATATATATATATATATATAAAACGTGGTATGGCCGTTTTATATATATATATATATATATATATATATATATATATATATATATAATGGCAATACCACGTTTGAGTACACCGCTTCCCGTCCGATCAGCGAAGTTAAGCAACGTTGGGTCTGGTTAGTACTTGGAAGGGTGACCGCCTAGAAACACCAGATGCCGTTGGCATAACGTTCTCCCTACGTGTCTTTTTTTTTGGGGGGGGATATTCGTCCCAGTTGCCGTTGGCATAACGTTCTCCCTACGTGTCTTTTTTTTTGGGGGGGGATATTCGTCCCAGTTGAACTGGGTGGGTTGGTGGAGGATTAGTGCCCCTCCCTGTAAAATAATTAACCCTAAGCCCTTGGCCACCCTGTTTGGGATACGTGGCGTCTGTCAATGAATGAATATATAGATAGATAAAATGAAATCCATTGTACAAATATTAGGAATAGCGAGTTATTACAGTAAGTGATTTCGTTTGGTAAAACATTTTGTGCATAGTGTCACTGTGTTTTTGTTGTTAAATGCTTGGTAGCAGGAACAGATTTTTTTTTTTTTACAAGCATAACCAAGCTTCATATAATGCACGTTCAACAAAGTTATTGAATACTGTTTCAGACGAAGAAAATATACGATAGAAGAGTCACTGAAAAAATATAAAATTATCTTTCACACAAATAAAGCTCTCATTTGGAACCCAATGAAAGATTTTCAGAAAAAGGAACATCAAAGAGGAGAAAAGGACGACGAAAGAGGAAATAAAACATAAGTTACACAATAGGCAGCAAAGTAAAAGGGAATCGATGCAGGAGGAACCAAGCTGGAGAACTGCATCTGCAGCAAATTTTCGTACTGAATTGATGCTAATCA
Organism: Coenobita brevimanus; assembly: GCF_032717465.1. NCBI lineage: Eukaryota > Metazoa > Arthropoda > Malacostraca > Decapoda > Coenobitidae > Coenobita > Coenobita brevimanus. Next base: position 3,066,915 of record NC_137020.1, read on the forward strand.
GACAGTGAAAACTTTTCAGTACTGAAATTCACTGATATTCTGTTTCTTGTGATAATAATTAGTCCCTTGAGGGTGTCGATGGGGGAAAAAAAAAAAAAAGGTAGAAACCAGCGAACTGAATACTAAAGATATTAGGCAAAATTATAAGCAAGAATACGAAATGGAAAATTGAACATAAAACACCATAGTGCACGAGCGAAAGATGAAGTATTAAAAGAATAATCGGATGAATCATGGGGAAGGCGGTGGCTTAATTGGTAGAGAGGTGGCCTGCAGTCCTAACGGACCCACGTTCAAATCCCGGCTGGGGCAGGGAACAGTTTAAGGATCTGAATTTCATTAAATCAGGCTTTACTGATCTACCAGAAGACCCGCCGACATGTCTTAAAAATACCCCCGCTAATACCAATACACCACTCCTGTATGAGACAGCCCTAGCACGTATTCAATATGGACGGTGGGTGTTATCGCCGAAGTGGTGACATGTAGAGGTGTATGGTACGTAGGAGGACTGCTGGGCCTTAATAGCAGGCTGTGAAACCTATGCCCAGAGCCGGACACATAAAAAAAAAAAATGAAAGAAAATAAAAAACGTAAACCAGCATTTTGCTTTTACTTCAGTCGCCTCATGGATTTAAAAAAAAATAAAATTAAAAGTGGGGAATGAGTGTGAGTGGATGGGTGATGTAAGGTACGATAGAGGATGGGGAAGGAGTGAGAATGGAAAGGAGTGGACGTGAGGGGGGGAGTGGAAGTGATTAAAAGAGAGGGGATTGAGGGAGGAATTAGAGAGTGGTAGCGAGAGAGAAGGGAAGCGCTGAAGGGAAGAGGAGGGAGATAAAAATTGAGTGAATGTAAGAGGGAGGAGGAATTGAGAAATATAGGTGAAAGACAGAGAAACGGAGCGAAGAAAGAAAGACGGGAAGAGGTGAGGATGATAAAGAAGGTAAAAGAAGGACAGAGTTAGAGGCCGAAAGGACAGATTGTGGAAAGAGGATGGGAACCAGGCTAAGGGAATGGGGCGAAGGAGGATTGATGAAGGTGGATGATAATGGCTGGAGGCGAGGAACGGACAACGGAGAGAGGACAGGACAGTAGGAAGCTGCGAGAAAGGAAACGAGAATAATGGACTGGGTGATAAGATGGTTGGATCGGCACTGAGGAAAAAAAAGAAAGGGTCGTGGTTTGAAGGGGAGGATGTACGAGGGGGTGAGTATCAAAAGGTTAAGGAATACAGCAGAGTGCGAGGTTCAGCAAACAGCAACAGAGGTATTCGTCATTTCGATGCTGTTTTATACAGGCCAAGTTGTGACCAATATAACTAAGTCAAAGACAGTAATAGTAAAGCAGGAAGACTCCCGCCAACCAACACTCACCAAACCTTCAAGTAAGAGCCACCAGAAAAAAGAAAACACTAAGCAGGAAAGAAAAACTTTAATGGAATTTCAATAACAAAGGATGAAAGACAACATTCAGTATTATCTTACCTGAGAGAGAAAGTATCTTCTCCAACATTAGGTATATATTATTAGTATTTGGTGATTGTCTCTTCAATGCTTTCTGTTTTTAGAAAATTTTAGGAGTGATTATGTTTAGCTGGGGATTTGAAGAGAACAAATAACGCAAGCTAGGAGAAATACAGTGAGGTGGTTTGGCCATGTGGACAAGATGGAGAATGAGAAACTAACGAAGAGAATTTATGTGAGTGAGGTGGACGGGAGAGAAGGAGGGAGAGACCGAAGATGAGGTGGAGGGAGGGAGTGGAGAGCTATATGAGAGAGGGATGTATGAGTTGGGGGGGGAGTGCTGAGTAAAGGCAGGGGACAGGGCGACATGGAGGCGATTTGTTTGTGGTCAATCCTTACGGGATTAAGACATCTGGCTATAGATAAATTGATAGATAGTACTGTATGTGAATTTGCCACACAAAAGGACATTTTTTTTTTTTTCATGGAATCAATACTCCGTTGATAAAATGCAGGCTTCATGTGAACAGTATGGCGCGTGACTATAATTTTATGACTAACGTTTAATGTAATTGAACCACACTCTGTTTTTTTTTTTTTTTTCTTTGTACAGATTATAACGTCCTTTGAAATTTTGGATACTTGGATTAAATCGTCTGATATTCTGCCCGTGAGGCACATGGGATTATTCAGCTCATCTTAAAGTCATTCAGACAGTTTATCGTGAACCCTGCTAGCAACAGGGGCCGGCATAGGAACACAATAATCTGAGAGTCACTCCTTGTACTTAGAAGAGAACTGGGTCAGAACTGAGTCCCCAAGGTAGCTCCGTCAATCTTCCCTGTGTCTACACGATGCTAAGCTGTCACGCCAGCTTTAAGTTGACTAGGGTTCTTCGGGGAGGTTGTTGTTGTTTTTTTAAGGCCCTTTTCATGTATCATACACCAGCCAGTCCTGTGTTCGTCGATCTGGCGGCGTACCTCTCTCTCTCTCTCTCTCTCTCTCTCTCTCTCTCTCTCAGTGTGGGTCTTCAGTTAGCCAGCGTTAGAAAAATACCCCACGTCAAGGCATACTAGGAAATTTCGCTGGATGAGGGAGGTATTTTTTTAATTTATATATGAATGGTGTACAGGTCAGTCCGATTCGTTCCATGACTTCCATATCACCCTGTGTACAGTACAAGGCCTGTTTAGTCTCAGATCATTTCTAAACGTGGCTCATAGATTTTTTTCAAGGGTTATAATATAAAGTAATGAATTATTCAATGTATAGGATGCATTTTTTAATTTTGCTGCTAGTAAACATCACTGTATATTTATTAACAGTGAAATCCATGTGCCACATTTGGACAAAGTTAAACAACTGATATAGGTCCGTATGAATCGCCTGCCTTTGTAAGGATGTGTCTGCTCTGTCAGCATTTTCGCCATCATTGTTAAATTTCGATGATTTACAGAACAGGCTTTCATCAGTATATATATATATATATATATATATATATATATATATATATATATATATATATATATATATATATATATATATATATATAAACACACACACACACACACACACTCACCAGGAGAGGACCTTAATCCCTTTGGCACTCCACATGTGTTGTCTTTCCAGTATGATTCTATTTCTATTCATTACAATTCATCATCAATGTTCAGTTAGCCTATTTGGATTCACGTGACCGCATTGACATTCATATTTTTCCTCCTGTATTACAAGCTCAGAAATAAATTTTTTTAAATAAATATGTAGTGATGATATAATGTCAAATTGTTTAGTATCTTGGTTGAGACAGTGGAAGCACATATCATTTCATCCTTATATATTTTAATAATAGTTTCATGCTCTGTTTGTAAGAAAAGTAACTTTGTATCAATCTTGCCTTTTCTTTTTTAGTTCATTTATGAATAAAATTTTCTAACACTATATGTATTTTTCTTGTACTATAAGTATACCTATGATCCTATCCTTCTTGTTCACCAGAAGTATTCCGATCTGGGACTAGACAATTCAGTACTGAAATGTAAGCCTTTGATGACCAGCCTCACTTACCCTCAGTGGCACTATAAAACCAAACGTCCCGCTCATGAGAGGAGAAAAGAAGAAAGATATTAGATATGAACCTAACATGACAATGTTGCCAAAAACACGACCTACGAAAAAGGATTGGTGTACATACTCTAAATGAAAGTTGAACCAGGATGAAATTAATAAGAGGCAAAACAGAGGAATGGTTTATAACTACATTCACCCAACTAATACATTTGAAGATACTGAACCAATGAGGCCCAAGGAAAGAACAAAGTAGAGAGTGACAGAAACGTGATGAACAAGTAGTTGTAGATGAGTCCTGCTGTCCGAGAACACGCTAGATTGATCCAGGGCTGGGGCAGAGGCGAATTTGATGATTAGCTGATTAGGCTATTAAAACAAATTTTATTTTCAACAAGACCCATTGGCGTGCCAAAAACCCGTGTTCAACCATTTTGTTACACCAGCGTTAAATGAGACAGCCTTTGCATGTAATCAATATGGGTAGTGAGTATTAGCGCCAAATGGGGGACATGACGATTTGTGACACGTTTGAGGACTGCTAGGTCTCAGGGAAAGAAATGACTATTCTATGAAGCCAAATACGCAAAAAATAAAAATGCACAAGATGAGTAACCTGTAATACCATAACCGATTCTTGTTCTTCTTTTTCATCATCATCATCATATTTCATTATAAAGGTGATATGTAGTTTTCAAACAATAAAAAAAATAACAGCTTGAAAGTACTGAGTGGGTCGTCATCAGTCCCTTTGTCGTACTCCACAAATTTCATTATTCTCATCATCAACGTCATCATCATCCTGACAATAATTCCCACTAATGAAATAATTGGCAGGTTCCACATACAACATACAGAAATCACAAAACTATAAGTGAATGAAGATTAAACGGGGGAAAGGAAATTACAGTAACAGACAAAGAAAGATGGTGTTTTTTTTCCTAAGAAGTGGGACCCGTATATTACAACTCTATGAACAGGGAAGATGTTCGTTCAGCCCTCTGAGGGAAACACATACACACACACACACACACACACACACACACACACACAAATTTCGTGGAATCAGCGAGGCAGAAAATAAAGGATGCAAAGATATTATGAGGCAGAAATTACACTTCATGTAACAAGAAAAGAATGATGGCTACTGGAAATTACCAAAAATAGAACTGAATGTATACCAATTCTTACCAGCATCTTTATCCTTGGGAAGACAGTTCTTGAAATGACCAGTTGCATAGATGAGTAAATTAGTGAAATATATATATACTGTGTATATATATATATATATTCATTCATTGCCAGACGCCATGTATCCCTAACGGGGTGGCCAAGGGCTTAGAGTTAATTGTTTTACAGGGAGGGGCACTAATCCTCCACCAACCCCACTTGATATGTAGGGATGCCAACAGCATCTGGTGTTCCCAGGCGGTCACCCATCCAAGTACTAACCAGACCCAACGTTGCTTAACTTCGCTGATCGGACGGGAAGCGGTGTACTCAACGTGGCATGGCCGTTATATATATATATATATATATATATATATATATATATATATGTAACTTGCAATACTTTGGTGATAGAAACTCCGTGTACAAACAGCTAGATAAGGAGTTTATTACAAGCTCACAGTAAAATAGTCTGCCCGGCTAGGCTGTCTGCTATCAACTGATGCAATAACGCCGTCTTCAGGCGTGGGAGAGCATACTGACCTAGCAAATTTAGTGGGGGCATGTATGCATTGGGGAGGGACATATATACATCGGGGGTAGACATATTGTGGAGGGGGTACACTACTCCCCCGGGTAGCTGAGACGGTGTCTCCTGACACCGGGAGTTAAATGGTGGGTGATGATAGTAGTAGAGCAGGACCGGGGAGGTTTGTACAAGGGATAAGTATGATACAGGGGCAGTAGGGGAGACATGGCCATGTTGAGGGGAGGGAATTAGAAGGATATATACATATAAGATATACAAGGATTAAGACATAATGGGAATTACACAATAATGGTTTGATACATGATAAACAAGGAGTAGATATGAGAGTTCTATTGTTGTTCTTCCTTCAAATTTTTTTTTTTTTTTTTTGTATTTTCTGTAGGATACACTGTCACTCAGTAATGCATGAAAGAAATACCATCATTTTCTAGTAGGCAGAGTGCTGTTCAGTTTGGTTAATTGTTAGATGGCAATGGTAGTCACGGAATGTGAGGGCACTAAGTACGGGGAGTTTCTATGTCCTGTGTAGGGCGTACTATGCCTGTAGCGACTCTGATTTCCTGGAGTCGACGTTCCATTTTTCTGACACAACAATGCACTGCACAGATGATGAGTAGAAAACCTATGAAAGCGATAACCACAGGGGGAAACACAACTGTTGGAGGAACCCATGAACGGCTGAAGGCCAGAGAGAATTGATCCATAATGAAATCACTGACATTGAGGAAGGTTAGCATGAGCAAGTTAGGGGAGGTGATGGTAATGTTAGCAGATGGTAGGGTAGAAGGCATGTCAAGTGGTTGAAAGATGTCATAGGAGTTATTACGGACAGCCTGGTGATAGCGAGTGGCGTAAGTGATGACAGACTCTGATTTGACGGTACAATAGTCAGGTGCTTTGTAGAGACCACTAGCGGGGACGGAGCGAACGGAAGAACCAGGACACATGATTGTGACAGAGATGGGAACAGCAAAGAAGAAATACTGGACATGGTTGAGGTGAGCATGGTGGACCGGGAGGTCAGGAGCTGGGACAAAAGAACAGGCCGAGTAGATGGAATGGTTGCGAACTAAAGCAGACTCACAGGGTGTAGCACTGCTAGGGAAGATATCGAAAAGATGGGCAGCACAGAGACGAGAGGTCGGAGTAAGGGAGGAACATTGCTGGAGGTCTGTGGAAGAAAGGAAGGCAACGGAAAGATGATCATGGGAGAGGAGGAAATATTCTGAAGGAACAGATACCTGTAGCAAGGAGTTGTTGAGGCAGAAAGGGAAGAGAATGATGTGGAAAAGGTTAAAGGTTATGGCAGAACGGAGAGGAATATGGACGACGACGTATGTAGTGAGAAGAGTGGCTTCGAGAACAGGATAATAATATTCAAGGGAGGAGTAAGGGAGGACTGGGGAGAGACCGAAGGTGGAGTGAGCCCATTCCAGGACAGAACGGAGAGCTGAGACAGGTACTAAGTCGGCAGTGACACGTCCATTGATAGCATCGACCAGGATACGAACCAAGGTAGAGACTTGAGACAGGAGAGAGTCAACGGCCAGTTGGAGATTATCCATGTTGAGTTTGAGGTAGAAGAACTGAGAGATAACGTTGAGATCTGAAAGGTGACGTTGTAAGATATCGGTGAAATTGTTTAGAGTGGACGTGACTTCACTGAGTTGGGTTGTGAGCTTCTGTAACATAGTGTGTTGGATTTTAATGACTCGGCGTTGTGATTCTAGGGCTGAACCTAAATGAGTGAGATCAGATTTGAAGCCAGAAATGTCACGGGCTGTAGCAACGCCAAACAAGCCACTCAGAATCTCACCGCCGAAGTCGAAGAGACCTCGTTTCACACGAGAATGACCCACGGGTGTCTGAATGGAAAATGTGTCATTGAGCTCAGTGAATCTGTTACTTATGTATTGCAATTGCCAGGAGAGTGGGAGGAAAAGGTTATAGAGAGACTCATTCGGGTTGTGTGTCCTCATGAGGGCCGTGAGATGGTTCCTGATTCCGTGGAGCTGGTGTGCGTAGGCAGGTAGGGCAATGGCTACGTCGGCCAGGGGCGCAAGATCGTAGCCCAAAGAGGCGATGTCGTCGATAAGCATTACCTCGCCTCCCGAGCCGACCAAGGCCCCGGGACGTACTCCACCATCGTCCTGACCTGACCCAGACCCCAGGAGGGTCAGCACTGCCAGCAGGGAGATCGCTAACATCGTACCTAGAAAATCAGGGTAGAGTTAATGGGGGAGGTCGTGAAGAGGTTGATGGGCAGAGCGCAGTTTGGACCGATATTGATTGATTGATGAATGAGCAGGTGGAGGTGGAGAGGAAGGAGACTGAGGGATAGGTGGAGACAAGGTAGACTGAGGGATGGGAGGAGGGGAAGAGGGGGCAGGAGGTTGTGTAAGTGACTCTTCCAACACGAGGCCATGGGGTGCTCGCTTTAAGTCATCGACGTGGACCCATCTGGTGTCCCTAGTGGACAGGTCCTGGAGGTGAAATTTGTTGCCTTGTTGAGTGAGGACGCGGTGGGGCCCTGTAAATTTGTCATCCAACTTATAGGAACGCGTATGGGAATGGGCAAAGACAAGATCGCCTACATTGATAGTGATAGGAGAGGCGGACTTATGTTGGCGCTGCAGCATGTCCTCCTGAGAGGAAGCCAAAGTGGATTGGACATACTGGTGGATTGTCTGGAAGTTGGCCAATTTTAGTTTAACATAATCATCCATGTTGTAGATGGGTTCTGGCTTTGAGGATAAGAGAGAGTATGGGAGGTCCTTGTCAAAACCAAAGAGGACGAAGAAGGGAGATTCAGCAATGGATGCATTGATGGAGCTATTGATGGAAGATGCCACTTGGGGAATCCAGTCATCCCAGGACGAACTATGGGAGCCTAGATGTCTGAGGCACTCTAAGATTTTACGGTTGTGGCGTTCTACAAGGCCATTGGAAGCCGGATAGTTAGGCACGACATTGCACTTACTGATATGAAAGTGGCGACAGATCTCATCGAGAAGGCTATTGTTGAACTCTGTACCGTTGTCAGTAAGAATGGTATGAGGGGTACTGAACGGGCAAATTACGTGATCTACAAGGGCACGTGCAACGCTCTTCGCGGTCTTGTCGGAGAGGGGTGCGAGGACACAGTAGCAGGAGAAGTGGTCGACCACTACGAACAAGTACTCAGCGCCAGATTCTGTGAGAGGTAGTTTTAAGAGATCGATTGAGACAGTTTCCCATGGTCGTGATGGGATTGGGTATTGTAAGAGAGGTGCTGGTAAGCCGGTTGATCCTTTGTGGCGGTGGCAGGAGAGGCAAGAGTCACAATGGGCATTGATATCACGGCGCATGGTTGGCCAACAGTATTTGAGACGTGCTTGGCGCAAGCATCGGTCTTTACCTGGATGGGAAGCCTGAGGAGTATTATGAACAATATGTAGAACCTTTGGTATCAGGGCAGTGGGGACAACAAGTTGGCGTACTTCGCAATTGGGCATATCTTTGCCTGTTAGCATTGTTTTCCTGTACAAGAGATCATCATCTAGCATGAACTCATCTAGTGATACTGGCAGAGTAGGTAAGGTTGAGGCATCGCCAGATTCTAGGAAATAAATGATTTTGGACCACATGGGGTCTTGGCGCTGAAAGTTTCGAACAACTTCTGACGTTAGTGTAGTATTTTCAGTTACTTCAGGCTGCATTGATGTTATAGCTGCTGCTACGTGACATGAGAGTGCGTCTGCAACTACATTCAACTTGCCTGGTACATATTGAAAAGTGGGATTAAAGTCCTGGATGATGACAGACCATCTAGCTAGTCTACCTGTTAGGTTGCGATTCTTGAACAAATCACATAGTGGAAGGTGGTCTGTTTGGATATGCACTGGATAACCATAGACTATATCTCTGAAATGTTTCAAGGACCAGATTACCGCTAGCGCTTCGAGATCTGTGACACTGTAGTTACGTTCAGCGGTTGTAAGGGTGCGACTAGCATACGCTATTACACGCTTCCTTGATGCTTCATCGACTTGCATCAAAACGGCACCAAGTCCAGTGCCTGAGGCGTCTGTGCAGAGAAGGAAGGGTGTGGTATAATCAGGGAACGCTAGAACAGGGGCATTTACAAGAGCTGTCTTTAGCTTTTGGAAAGCCTGTGACTGGTCGTTAGTCCAAACAAAGGGCACATTCTGCTTGAGTAAGTGGGTCAGAGGAGCGGCGATCTGTGCATAATCCCGGATAAAGCGACGATAATAGCCACTGAGGCCCAGGAAACTTCGTACAGCGTCGGTAGTGGTAGGTTCTGGGAAGTTAATGATCGCCTTAGTTTTATCCTCATTAGTATGAATGCCTTGTGCATCTACGACATGGCCTAGGAATTTGATTTTCTTTCGCAGGAAGTCACATTTACTGAGATTGATTTTCAGGCCTGCGAGCTGGGAGGCGTTCAAAGACTTGCTGGAGTTTGGTAAAATGATCAGGGATGGATTTACTCACAACAATGATATCATCTAGGTAAGCAAAAAGAGAGTGTCCCATCATACCGCTGAAGACTGAATGGATAAGTCGCATGAACACGGAAGGAGCATTTCTCAGACCAAAAGGGAGTCTCTTAAACTGAAAATGTCCGGAAGGGGTGCTAAAGGCTGTAACTGGGCGAGAGGACTCTTCCATTTCGACCTGCCAGTACCCGCTGAGGAGGTCTAAAGATGAAAAGACTATGTTATTTTCACCAAGGGATTCTAGCAAATCAGTGAGGACAGGTAACGGGAAACGGTCTGGAACGGTGACAGAATTGACCTTACGATAGTCGACTACTGGTCTAAAGTTGCCGTCCTTCTTTGGTACTAAGAAAAGTGGGCTATTCCATGGACTGACGGAGGGTTCAATAATGTCCTGGTCTAACATGTTCTGTACCATCTGATCTGTCTGCTTTCTCTGGCTGTGAGGAAATCGATACGCTGGTATGTAAATCGGCTGAGTTCCTGGGAGTAGTTCAATTGTATGTTTGACAAGGTCTGTTCTACCCATCGGTTCACCAGGTAAGGCAACCACGTTTCTGTACGAGGTCAGAAGGTCGAGGAGTTGAGGCGTATTTTCTGTGAAATCTGTGCAAGTGAGATGTGAGAGCATATCGGGTGAATGCGTCGGCGAAGATCCCGTAGAGTTAATAGTACATACACCGATTGGCGTATCATCAGTCTGAATAGTAGGAATTGAGGAATCCTGGCACACCTTTACGGCCACTGGGTATACTAGGAAGTCTCCAATCTTTACACCACTTTTAAGTTTTAGTGGAGCATTTGTGACATTGAGCAAGTACAGGTAGCATAAACTGTCCTCTAAGACTGTACACCACGCTGACTCATAAGTCAAGCCATTCACACAACACGTCTCAGGTAGGGTTAGTACATCCACTCTTTCTTTCGCACCGGCAACACAAACAGAGACTTTGGTGAACTCATGCGGTAACAAAATTGTGCACGTATTCGTTACTGCACGTTTCGTCTCTGCGTGTTGGAGAAGATCATTCAGACTGTGTGAGGTAGGTAACTGAGACATGTCTGAGTCAGCGAGAGTGTTGTCGGGAGAGGAGGTAAGAGCCATGTTCGAGGGCTGAGATGATGTATCAGGAGACATTGAGGAATTTATGTCCTTGCTCGCAGTCAGTAAAGGAATGATCTCCGTATTCTCAGATGATGATAGTGGTGGTTTGGGCTGGGCTGGACTCTTTGGTAGTGATAGGGACAGAGGTAATTGAAGGACTGATTTGATCGTAAGAACAGGACGGGGACATTCCATAGTGTAAACCGGGAATCCAGAAATGTCTATACTACCACAAGCAGGTAATAATGCAATGGAGTGTTGTGCCATGGTGGAAAAACCAATAAGGGCATCTGCAGGATACTGCAGGTCATTAGTGACATGAAATTCAATGGGGATGAGGGCAAACCTCTGTGGAGTTTGACTTCAAGGATGACTCTTCCCTTAACCTTAAACTCTGAGCCGTTGACACCACATAGGCGAATGTCTGGTGGTTCTAGGAAACTGACGTGGCTGTGATGGCGATGAATAATTTGTAAGGAATTTTCGGAGATGAGATTTACTATAGATCCTGTGTCCAAGAAGAATGACGTTGGTATGTCATGACTGCTTCCGAGAATGACTAAACCCGAGGATGTTATGGGACCTACATGGCGGATGGGGAGTTGGGTTTCTGGTTCTAAGTGATATTGGTCCGATACCCCGACTGTGGGCGGTTGAGGTAACGACATTCCTCAGTGGTGTGAGTCGTGCTTGATTTGTGGTATTTGCAGTGTGGATGACATGAGCGGGAAGGCGTACGCTGTCTGGTTTGGGAGTGAGGACGTCTGTATGTACAGTCGCAACTGGATGCTCGATGTCCAGGATGACCACAGTACCAGCAAAGAATCGAAGATTGTCTGTTCCGTCGGGCGCTAGATTGATCACGACCTGCGGTAGGAGAGCGATGTGTGCAGGTCTGCTGCATGTGGTGGGACGGGAGCGAGATTGGTCTGGGGTAGTGGAGGTGTGACAGACTGAGGAAGCCAAGGGTTGGGTGGTGCCCTGACGCGTGTAGTTTGAACCTGTTCTTTCATGAATGGCTTTAGTGACCTGAATAATTTTATCTCCTGGATTGAAACCGATTTCCAAGGCTAGCTCTCGCTGTTTAGGAGTTAGCCAGTGAAGGAATCTGAGGTAACCAATTAAGTCAGCAAAGTTGGTGAGTGAAAGCATTGGAACGCCATTCTTGTCTTCTAACCATTTCGTGCCTACCAGTAATTGGAGCATCTCGCTACTAGTTGCTTTCATGGCGGTGGCAGCTTCGCAGAGCTTGGCATATTGCGCTGGGACGCACAAGACAAGTCCTCATCTAATTGGTTAAGGAGATTAATGAATCCCATGAGAGACGCGGTATTTGAATGCTGGCAACAAAGGCTGATGAGTTCCGTACGAAAATCAGCAAAGGTACGAATGCTATTGAAATGTCCTGCACGGATCGCGGATCCAATGTCTGATTTACCGTGGTGCAAGCGACCGAGGAGGTAAGCTACTTTGAGTGATTCCTCGGTAATTTGTCTATTGTTTATTTCTGTTTCGACTTCTCTGAGGAAATCATAGACAGACCAAGTTGGGTCCTGGCCGGTAAATTTGGGACGATTGGCATCATTGAGATAGATAGACTGTGGAGGGTTGGCCATGGCTGGAAGTGCAGAAGTGGCGGCAGGAGAGGTGTGGGAGAGAGAGAAGGTAGTGGCAGTGAAGGGCGAGCAAGACGGGGTATAAAGGGAGGCAGGAGAGGGAACGACAGGGGAAGGAGTAGAGGAAGAAGAAGGGAGTGTAGAGGCAGGAGTAGAGGAGGAGGTATCTGGATTTACGAGGGTAGGACGGGTAGTAAGTGATTCTGCGGGAAGTGAAACGGGAGTCTCAGGTACAGGGCGGTGGTACTCTTTGCCACTTCGTAAATGAGTGATTGTGTTAGAGTCGGCAGAAGGGGTATGAGCAGGTGATGTTTCTGGGTCGAGAGGGCTGGTGGTATGCGGTTGACGTGGAAAGTATGACATTTAATGCGGCAAAGGAAGATGAAAGGATGAAGATGGATACGTAGGTGGAAATGTATAAATAACAATGAGAGAATGGAATGCACTAGGTGTGAAAATGAATGAAGGTGCGGGCATGGATGGTTTAAATAAAATGCGAAGGATGAGATGGAGTATAAATAACGTAGGCGAAGATGAAAACGGGGTAATGAAAATGAGATGGAATATTTACAATAACCAATCTGTAGAGAAAATCGAGGATAATCTCTATAGAAAGGAAAGATATACTATAGTTACACAGTAGAAACGGGAGTGTCGAGATGGATGACGTGCAGGGTGACTGGGCGTAGCTGGGCTGGGGCGGGGCGGGGTGGGGCGGGGCGGGGCGACGGGGCGGGGCGGGGCAGGGCGGCGGTGGAGAGACAGCTGGGCGGAGAGGAGAAGAGACGCCACGATGAATCACCGGCAGGGAGTGGCGGTCTTAGGAGGCTCCGTAATGCAGACCAGATGCAGGCGACGGCGGAGGCCGGTGGTGGGTGGTGAGGGCAGATGTCGGCGCAAGGCAGGTGTAGAGCTGGTGAGTTGCAAATGCAGAGAATGGTGGTGGGCAGGCAGCGGGCAGACAGTGATAAGTGGCACCGTGGCGGCAGGAGCTATGATGAGTTTGGAACAGGTGCTGGGAACAGGTGCAACAGGTGCGTAGGTCGGCGACGGCGACACATTCAGTCAGGAACAAGGCGTATGGGTGCGGTTGTTTGAGAGGTGAGCACTGGTGAGAAAAATGGTATACTCGAAAAGCACAGCCAAGGTATAGAGGCACGGAGGAGGGGCGAGGCTGGCAGATGCGAGTCGTCGTGTATCTTGTTGTATCACTAAAAATCCAAGGAGGCGGTCAGAATCTGATGGTTCGAAACACCGCTGCTACCAAATGTAACTTGCAATACTTTGGTGATAGAAACTCCGTGTACAAACAGCTAGATAAGGAGTTTATTACAAGCTCACAGTAAAATAGTCTGCCCGGCTAGGCTGTCTGCTATCAACTGATGCAATAACGCCGTCTTCAGGCGTGGGAAAGCATGCTGACCTAGCAAATTTAGTGGGGGCATGTATGCATTGGGGGGGGACATATATACATCGGGGGTAGACATATTGTGGAGGGGGTACATATATATATATATATATATATATATATATATATATATATATATATATATATATATATATATATATATACATACATATATATATATATATATATATATATATATATATATATATATATATATATATATATATATATATATATATATATATATATATATATATATATATATATATATATATATATATATATATATATATATATATATATATATGCAAGGAAGAAAAATCCAAAGGCAAGGAGCCTGCAAAACGTTCAGTGGCCAATGAAGTAGCGATGGAAAAGAGATAAAGATGCAACAGTGCGGCGAAGAGACAGAGGTTGAAGGTAGCCAGTAAGAGGGGGAGAGTTAATGAGACGAAAAGCCTTTGACTACACCTTGTTGAGAAGAGCTTTATGTGGAGAGCTTCCTCACACATGAGAATTGTACTCTACATAGGGGCGATGAAAACCCGTGTATAAAGTCAACAACTGTTCAGCGGTAAAGAAGGTACTGAGTCGGCTTGGCACACCTAATCTCTTGGAAGCAGCTGTTACAAGAGATGTAATATGATCTTTCCAAGATAAATCCCGAGAGAATGAAACCCCAAGTATGTTTAAGGATGATGCAGGATTAGGCTGAATATTATTAGATATTAGTGGGTACTCTTGTGGAAGATTTTTTTGGGGTGATTGGTGTAGGAACTGAGTCTTTGAGGTATTAAAAACAACAAGATTACTTTTACCCCAGTCAGGGATACGAGCCAAGTCAGACATTAGGTGTGCCAAAGCCTCATTGCTTGTTTGTACAAATAACTGCTGAAATAGACGTTGTGGTAACCGAATGGAAAGGTTAAAGTTGGATAGGGTTAGATATACAGCTTTGTGGATCATTGTTCAATAAAACGATGTGAATTGGTAATAGGGCAGAGACCTGAGGAACACCACTGTTGATAGATCTAGGAGAACAGTGGCCGTCTACAACAGTAGCTATAGGTTTGGCTAAACAAACATAGCAGATGTCGTTATCACCAGACACCACTGTTGATAGATCTAGGAGAACAGTGGCCGTCTACAACAGTAGCTATAGGTTTGGCTAAACAAACATAGCAGATGTCGTTATCACCAGTGATGGTTCTCTGCATTACCATGCAAATAAACTGTTTCATCATATACATTCCACCATTGTAAACCAGTCAGGTTGTTTCATACCATGGAAAAAAATAATCTTCATTTATAATAATGTTAGGTTATTATCATCTATCCAAATTAACAATCATACATGAATGTCTGTCTGTAAAATGTGCCTGCAAATGATCCCTATATAATGGCACCTCAGATTCACTGATCACTGTGTAGCATTTCATTAACTGATATGGTACGTTAGGGTAAATGTCTTCCAGTTGTGTTATGTATTTGCAGTATCAATATTTAACTCCAAAAATATTCTGAATAATTTAAAGGAGCGCTCAAAGAGTGCAACATCCACGCTTCTCTCTCCTGCTTCAGGACAAATTGTTTTGCCCTACATCTCTGACTGTAGCCTACAGTAGACTAATTCTCAAAATCATTTCGTTCATGCCTAACTCTTACCTTTCCACGAACTTCGTCCAAATTAGTTCAATCAGTTGAGCTAAATTTCTCATTCATCTTGACATTTGACCTTTGCCATTGACCTCAACCTTCAACTGGCTGTTATCAAAATCAAGTCTCCTTATTCTTGCTGTAACTTCACAATATTCACTGTTTAGTCTACACTGGATAAAAACTGTTTATGTAGACCGTGCCACGTGACACTGACAATTTAAACTATAATTCTAGAAACCAATGGATCAACTGTAATCCTCAACCAATCCACATAGTCCAGTGCACAGCAGATGAAAAGTGCTCTACTATTTTGTTTATACTCACACATAGTGCCCTGTTACCTTGACCTTTGACTGATTTTTCTCACAACCATTTGACTGATTATTCTCACAACTGAAACCCTTCGTTCTTGCCTGTTTCCTAACTCTTCCATTGAGTTTGGTCCTAATCAGATGAAAATTGCTTAAGTAGACATTGCCTTGTGACCTTGGTCACTGTTCTTTCCCTTAGACCTTGAACTTTGATGGATTTCAAAATAAAATCCTTTTATATTCGTCTCATGTTCAAACCTTCCACAAAGTATGGTCCAAATCGAATAAAAACTATTGAAATTGACATTACCCTGTGATCTTGATCTTTGATTGATTGTCCCCAGAAACAACAGGTTTCTTCCTTGGCTGACCTTCAACCTTTCCATTACGTTTGCTTACAATCACAGAAACACCTTTTAGTTATTTTATTAATATTTACATCCATGGACCAAATATTGAACTTGCCCCATGATTTGGATTGATAACTAACTGTTCTCAGAATCTTGGACCTTATTTTTTTTCTTACTGTCAAGCGTTTCCCCATGTTTGGTGAAAACTGAATGAAAACTGTTTAACTCCTCCATGGCCGCAGGCAGTGAATGATCCCCTCCAGTGCCAGTGGCGTCGAATTAGCGCGATCTACTGTATAGAAAAGTGTGAGAAACTATGAAACAGAAACGAAGGTCACTAGTATGTTTACATGACCTTATTCTACCATCCCAAGCACTCAGTCAGTTTATCTCCGATATTACCGCCTATCTGTTTCCATATTATTGGTGCATGTGTAATAATTTTATTAGTTTTTCTGGGAATCATCTGCACTGACTTTGTTAGGTGACAGTTTGACCTAGCCAAGTGACCTTGAGTTTTGACCTATGGTTGTAAAAAACAAAAGGCTTTAATAAGAACTATCCCTGAACTATTGCACCAAATGCAGGGATAATCAAGTCAAAACTTTTTGAGTTCTTTGATAAATGCACACACACACACACACACACACACACACACACACACACACACACACACACACACACACACGGGAAGTTATAACATAATTTCATAGCTTTAGAGAGGTATGACATCAACGATTTCTTTATCAGGCTAGACAGTCAGGAAATGCAGAAAGTCTGTTCCTTCAAGTATTTAGACAGTGTATAAGGATAGAGGCTTAGACGATGAACTGTATGAAATGGACCTAAGATTAGTGATGAGGAACAAGGACCTGGGTAGAGAATTAAAATTGTCGCTGTGCAGGATCATACTAATCTCCACTTTTTTTTTTTTTTTTTTAATGTGTTCGACTCTGGGCATAAGCTTCTCAGCCTGCTCCCAGGGCCCAGTAGTCCTCCTGCATATCGTACACCTCTACATGTCACCACTTCGGTGCCAACACCCACCGTCCATATTGAATACATGCTAGGGCTGTCTCATACAGGACTGGTGTATTGGTATTAGCGGGGGTATTTTTACGACATGTCGGCGGGTCTTCTGGTAGATCGGTAAAGTCTGCCGTAATGAAATTCAAATCCTCAAAGTCTTCCCTGCCCCAGCGGGGATTTGAACCTGGGTAGGACCGCAAGCCGCCTGTTTACCGATTGCCTTTGGCTGGGCTCTTCTAAGGACTCAGTCATCCCAGCTATGGAGAAAAGCTTTAAAAGAATAATGAATGAAAACAACGACGTTTGTCGATTGCATGATCTGTGTCGTATGGTGAAACCGTCAAGGTAGGTAAAGAAATTGGCGTAGTGAAAAAGGAATGATGGAGATGGGCAATAATCTTGGTCGATGGTGGGGCTCGGGAATGAAATATGTCCATCCATCCATCATCTAATCCTGCGTTGCTTCATGAGGAGCGTAGGAGCCAGGGAGTAGGCAAGTTGGTCCTGACATTCAAGATGAGAGTGACCAGCCTCACTTATCCCTGAGTGGCGTTACGTGAACAAAAAATTCACCATCCCTTGGATATAAACCTGCACAGGCTCGATCCGATGGGAGTGCCTTATCCACTAAACCACCAGGCGCCATAATTTGGTTATATGGTTACCACCCAGCATAGCAAATGGTTTCCTGGGTTACAGGAGACCATTTGGCTTGTCACTCAGTGTAGAGACGATAAGGCAGCATTGTACTGAGTGAGTGGATGATGGGTGCCCCCACCTTCCACTGTATACCCTGTAAAACGAAGTATACTCTGTGAAAGTTATTGTTTTAGATTAATGTTTTGAGTGCGGTGAATGTCTGTTTTAAAATATCATCTAAGGAAAAAGTTTCAGGGTAGGGTATAGTACTGTGTGCTGAATACCACGAAGTAGGTGGAATGCGCTGAAATTGTGCTCAGGGTAGGCATTGGGAAAAACAGCATGCCCTGCGGAAGTAGGTGCTGTAGAATTGCTGGTGTAATGGCAATGAAGTTTGTTACTTTTTTTTTTTTTACAACAGTAACAACATTATAAACTAGCATTCTCATTTACCTGATGTATTGTGACGCAGGTAAGAACATCAGTGATGAAACATGCTTGCAGAAACGCCTAATGTGCACAGTCATCTCCTTACAACCATGAACTAATTGTCTTGATTGTAGTTTTCAGGGCTTCTCAAGAATCTGCCTCTTAGTCACCGAAGGAAAAACCAATGAAAGCAGGACACCAGTCATTACTGGATTACAATCGACTGACATAAGCTAATGTTTTGTGTTGCAGTGTGGCGTTGCTATTATGCAAGGAGTGTTGTGTTGATTTTTGTTTCAAACTTTAACTCCTTCTGTTCAGTTGTATCTTTTTCAGTTCTACAGTGTATGCATTCCGGTAACCTACTGATAAGTATATTAAGCCTAGTGATGCAATATAGACTTGACTGGCCTTTTTCAGCATATTTCAGTATCTACACTTTACTTTCAGTTATGTAAAAGATATGCAGATTAATGTTGGCTGATCTGGGTCTTTCGGTATTGACTGGGTATGGCAGTTTCAGTATGGTATGGTATTTGTGCCTGCCATTCGTTTCAGTTAGAGTTGTAACTCGACCAACACAGTCTTTGCACCCTGTACTCAACCGACAACATCACCAACATATTCACAAAATACAGTACCAACATCCCTCACCATATAGTTTCTCAAAACCAACACTAAGAACAACACATTCTAAATTCACCAGTACCTTCCCCTTACCAATACTTTGCCACAGTAACAACACTCAGAATACACCAACATACACAGTCATAATTCAACAGCACTGCTCAACCCTCTCAACGTATACCAAAACCATCAGTGACATTAAGAAAATACCAGCACCATATCCATGCCATATAATCAACCTCCTATACACTAATACATTCAACCTGTACCTACTGTACACTATCCCCACATTGTATACTCAGCCAGAACCAGCACATTGAGGTATTATCAATACTATAATCTTACTGCTTGGGGAAGGTGGAAGATGGCTGTAGAGTTCATAAGATGGTGGTCATGGGTAGATACAGTAATTTGGTTGGCATCCAAGAGAACGTGTATGTAATCTCACTCTCGGCCAGGAACTGTTTAATAATTTGAAATTTGCTAAAATGAGACCTTTCTAATCTTCCATGAAACTTATCGACGTATTACAAAAACACACTCGGTAACTAGAAAGCGCTCAGAGACCGCATACCTTCGTCAATGCCTTTGCCATTAAAAAGGATTCTGATCCGGGTATGTGGATATAAGATCCTGGTCCGGATACAGATCCGCCCCAAAATTTAATCAATTTTTTCTTGGTCCATATCCCACCTTTCCACAAAATTTCATTGAAATTCATTGAGAACTTTTGGAAATATTGTGCGGGATACTCCGGATCCTGATACAGATCAGGCCCAAAATTTAACCACTTATTCCTTGGCTCATGGCCCACCCTCCCACAAAACTTCATCAAAATCCGATCATTACTTTTTGAGTAATCCTGCTAACTGTCAGACAGACAGACAGACACACAAAACAACGTGGGTTAAAACCTAACCTGCTTGGCGGAGGTAAATATTACACAGGTCATGAATGCGAGACTAAAGTTAATTCGATATGAACGGTGGGTATTATCGCCAATTGGTAAACGGTGAAGGAATGAGTAACTTGCGATAACTGCTCGGAATTAGGGACCTGTCATACCTGCCTATTCCATGCTTGTGAAAAATAAATAGGTTGTTATAGTTGTAAGATAAATGATTCTTGTGAAAGTAGTTGTGTTCTATTTAACGTGTGTGTGTGTGTGTGTGTGTGTGTCAAAGTGTGTACTACATATGCCATGGATAGAGCCGAATACATATACAGAAGCATGTGAAAGCATACTACCAGCACCCAGATTAAATATCCATTAAGGTGCGGAGTCGAACCCAAGACCTGGGTCTCACGCATCACGAGAAGAGTACGCTAACCATCGAACCACAGCAGCACCAAAATTTTAAAGTATGTGTCTATTTTTTACCAGTTTAATTTTTCCTACTTTGTGAAATAACGAATTATTAAAACCATTCATTAAACTGCACCAGAACCTCACCAACACGCACCAACACTTAGTCACGCTCACCAACAAACACACAGCTGTATCGAGGCAACAGCAAGTCGTTACAAACACTTGACTCTTGGGTTGGGGATCAGGGCGCGTGTGTGTTGTCGTGTGTGCCTCTATCCAGCCTTATACAGGGGGGTAGCAGAGGCTGAAGATGAACGACACACACACACACACACACACACACACACACACATACAACGAGAGAGAGAGAGAGAGAGAGAGAGAAGGTGAAGGGACGACCACCGTTGGAAACAATGTACTGTAGCATTCTTCCAGAGATCAGGGAGATGATTTCTCACCCCTGGGCTCAGCTGCAACTCAAGGTGTGCATCTGGTGCTCAGTGTTGCTTAACAGGAAGCTAGTTCTTCCATTTGGGCTTAACAGAGACACATTCATAATCTTTCCTCAGTCGGGCTACGTACTCACTTCTCAGGGTTCAACGTTGGCTCTAGGCTTGTATCAGGCCCATGTAAGCCCAGTGGATGTCAGCGAGAGCCCAAAAGGGCATATCATATTTTCCAAAGTCAGATTTTCACTTATGCTAATATATATATTCTTATATAAAATTTAATTCTAAGAAAGATTTCTTTTTTGCCACATATAAATAAAATTAAATTTTCATGGTCAAAACTGATTGTGTTCTGTGTGGAAATGCTAACGTATCTGCCTAAGTTGGCGAAGCACGTCTCCATTGTTTGGGCTGTGAGAGGGGTAAAATGACCCTCTCCTTTCTGACCGGTTGTCAGATTTCGTAAATCTCATGAAATTTGCAAAATTGATTATACAGTTAGATGGGAACGAGTCATTTTGCCCCTCTCACAGTCTCCGCAATGGAGACAAACTCTGCCAACTAAGACGGATACGTCAATATGCCCATATATAGGAACAAGCCCCACCAGCTTAGGAGGGGTAGCATATAATACTGATATGAATTTGTTACAGGTTAAGCAGAAGCGATCATAGAACGGGTCAGATTATGGTGTTATTTGACATGATGCTCAAATTCACTTGTAGAAGTGTCGAAACATAATGAGAAGTTGTGTCAGAACCCAGTAAATTAGTGGAACTTGTCTTAATGATTTTTCACAATAATCATATCCATAACCATAAATCTCCCTATTCTGGCTGCATCTAGTTATTGTACCTGAGACAGATACACAATACTACTTTACCAGATGCTCTAAAAAGGCGAATTAATGGGTATGCAATGGTGGTGAGAGAGAGGAAGAAGTAGAGTGATGATAATGAAAGGGAAGAGGGATGGAGACACAGTAGTGAAGGAAAATAGGGATGGAGTGGTGGTGAGAGGGAAGAAGGATGGAGTAGTGGTGGTGGAAAGGAAGAGGGGTGAAGAGGTTGTGGCGAGAGGGAAAAGGTTCACAGTGGCGACAGCAAGAGAGAAAAGCCCATAGAGAGTGTGAAGCGAGGCTCATGTGTCCAGTAAGCTGGTGTTTCATCCATGTTGTTAATAATGCAAATTGCAGGATATCACCTTCCTCCCGTTCCATAGGTCAGAGGGTACAGTGGGGCACGAGGCGAAAGGGAAGAAAGGGAGAAGAAGGCCCTGTTCAAGAGGAGAGAAGAGATGAAAGGAAAGAAATTCAGGACAGGAGGAGGGGGAACAGGGAGAAGAGAGGGCAAAGTAATGGAATGAGTGGAGTCAAGAACATGAACGAAAGAAGCTTAATAAAGGGGAAAAACTGAACGGAAGGGGGAGAAGAATGACAGAGGAGAGAACAATAGCTGAGAAAATATGAAGAAAAGAGAATGGGGAGGGGAAAACAGGAGGGGAGGAAGAGAAAGACAGTGGAGAACAGGAACAGGATGGAAGAAGGAGGGAAACAACAATGGAAAAAAAATCTAGAACACAGAAGAAGAAAAGTTAAAGAAATAAGGAATAAGGACAGAATGTGGGGAGGGATAACCGACGAGAATAAACAGAATAAATGACAAAGGAAAGTAGCAAAACATGAACTGAAATTGTCATTTAGGATTAAGGAAACATCCGCCAGAACGAAATTAACAATAGAGAAGGGAACGAGGCGAAGGGGGGAAAATTGAGATGAAAAGGAATGAACCACGAAATGGGAGTAGTACTTTAGCACTAGTTTACAGCTTCGTTTTACAGAATCGTTATATGAATTTACACTGCGCAGATATACTTAATGTCTTTGCGTTAACAGGCTACTTTTTGTGTGCGTGTGAGATCTGTTACTTTTATTTGTATCTTGCTTCATTATCATGATACTTGTCATGAAACGGAGAGGTGAGGTGAAGATAAGATTGGAGGGAGGCAATGAAGAAGAGATGTTGAAGCCAATCGGTCCTCTGTAATCTCAATACAGAGCCATTACAGGGTACATAGGCCAAGAAAACACACCTGCATTTGTCAGCTGAGTCTACCACATCACTCTGATGAGGTTTTTTGTATTGTATTCTTACCGGTACCATCTTCAGATATCTCCCAGCTCAGGTTATAGGATTCGAACTGGAGGGGTTAGAATTAGTCTTTGTTAGCTGCTGCTCTGCGAAAGGCTTTCCCTCAACTTCCTAAAATCAACTGTTATCGGTTGGAGTAAATAAAAAGAGTACCCAGGTTGAAGGTGTTAAGGCGATTCCAATTTACACGAAAATGGATCACGAAAGTGCATCGGCCATTGAAGTGACAACCACAAAACCCAGACGATTCAGCAGCCTCCACCTCCATGGTACTTCAAAGATATGGATGTAAAGAAAGTCTGAAAAAAATCCCATTTAACGAGAACCTCCTGCCCAATAATAAAAACCCTTTTGCTGGAAAGGGGCGCCTTCGTGCTGTGTCACTGACATAGTTGGACGGCACTACTGCCAGGTTATGCAAATGCGTCTTAACTCCTTCTGTATCCCGTTAAAAGAAAATGGTGGACTGCAGGAGCAAGGCAACTTTAGCCTGCCGCCTACAGGGTGTATATTCTGATGATCTGTGGTTATACCTACTGGTACTGATACTCGTATGACTACCCTATGCTTGATTCATCTGTCTCAAGATGCACCTGCCAGCCAACCTGTACAGTACTCCCCTTCACCAATGGCTGCAGTAGAGACGAATCCATCCTGACTCCTAATCAGTAATTACTTCGTCCCTGAAAGGCAGCATCAAAGGCAATCATTCTGAAGAGGGCTTTTCGCAAGACACTATACAGCACTCAAGCCCGTAACAGAAGAAAGCATTTCATAAGACACCCTGCAACATTTCAGCCAGGATAACCTTTACAGTTCTTCAGTCTAAAGACACCGATGCCACTGCCCTTATTGACTGCCACACACCCTGTAAAAGATTCGAAAGAAAGAGAACCTTATCAGGATCACCTGAGATGCACTTACAAACCCTTCTGAGTGCAGGTCCATTCATCAGCCACAGTGAACCCTCGTCATCACCTTACCACTACAGGGTGCGCCACAAGAGGTGGAACCCATTCACTTGACAATAATTTATTAATGAGACAAGGTACACTAAAAATGACTATATTACCTGAATGGTGACACAATAACAATAAAACGAGTCAAGGGGTGAAGTCTCTGCCACAAGAGGTGAATTTATTTCAATGCATGCTCCAAATGACCACGGTCTCGTCTCAGGCACTCCTGGATCCGGAGAGCGAAGTTGGTTATCACTCTGACGCACTCTTCCTTCTTGATGGCTTTAATCTTGGTGGCGATGGCTTGCTTCTATTCAGCATTGGATTGAGGACGATTCTTGTAGACTTGGTCCTTCAAGAACCTCCACAGGAAAAAATCTGGGGGGTTCAAATCTGGTGAATGTGGGGCCCACTCGGGTTCGCGACACCTGCTGATCAGTCGGTCAGGGAATCTCTCGTCCAACCACTTCATCGTGATGTTTGCTGTATGTGGAGTTCCTCCATCCTATTGGAACCATTGTTCATCCCTGTTCACACCACGGCGAGTTCCAAGTCCCCTCCAGAACTTGTTAGGCACCACAATGTAGCGTTCTTTCGTGACCTTGAGTGCATTGTTGTCGTCGTCCTCAAACCAGAATGGCCCAGTGATACTGTGCTTCGATATGGCGACCCAGGCTGTGCATTTGACTGAGTGCAAGGGCCTCTGAAGCACTTCATCTGGGGACTGTGCGCCTCAAAACACATTGTTCCTCCTGCTGACATGGCCGGAAAGCAGATAGTGGGCCTCGTCACTAAACCAAACATTGTCGAGAAAGTCGGGGTCCTTTCTAATCTTGTCGAACCCCTGGCACATCACAACAAGTTTGCACATGTCAGCTGCTGTGAGTTGATGTTTGATCCGTATTCTGTATGGGTAAAGCTGAAGGTCCTTGGACAAGATTCTTCGCAAAGTGGAACGGGAAATTCCCAGCTCTTGGCTGTGCCTTCGAGTGGACTTCTTTGGGCTCCTTCCAACCGAATCTCTCATGGCATTGACATTTTCTGGAGTTCTCGCAGTCACCTTCGCGCCATTAGGAGGTCTGACACTCTTGTTAAGGTTGTTTACTGTTCCCTTGGCTTTAAACTTGTTTCCCCACCGAAAGATTTGGTTCTTCTGTGGATAGTTGCTGAAGTTGAACTTCCGGAGGTATTTTGCTTGGACCGTTTTGTGCGATTTTGTCTTTAAACAGGTAGTGACACAGAACGCTTTTTACTCAGTTGTCCAAGACATTTCTCACTTGATTTCCAATTGTTATGGTCTCCTTAGTCTGAATCTGAAACAGAAGAACCAATTTATAAATTTTCACAGATTTATCAACCCATACGTGGGTTCCACCTTTTGTGGCCCATCCTGTACTAAAGCCACCAAGGCCCCTGCTTTGTTAGCTGCCCATATTACCATCGGCCGATGTCATGACCACTAATTCAACGTTCTAACAGCAGTATGCTACAATCTGCACCGAACGGAATTTATAGTTGCAGAGGACCATGAGCAACCAGTTGAGACCATGCCCTGCTCCTGGGCGATACACAACCGTATCACGATGTTATGTTGGAGATGTA